>NC_073224.2:112193125-112558750 GCF_029281585.2 Gorilla gorilla gorilla | reverse complement strand
TATAATTGAATCAAGCAGAGTAGAATAGAATGGAATGGAATGGAACGGACGCAAGTAGAATGGAATGGAATGGAATGGAATGGAAAGGAATGGAATGGAATGGAATGGTAAGGAATGGAATGGAATGGAATGGAATGGAATGGAAAGGAATGGAAGGGAATGGAACTGAATCAACCCAAGTAGAATGGAATGGAAGGGAACGAAACGGAACGGAATGGAATTGAATGAAATAGAATTTAATTGAATCGACCAGAGTGCAACAGAATGGAATGGAATGGAATGGAATGGAATGGAACGGAATGGAATGAAATGGAATGGAATCAACCTCAGTAGAACACAAAGGAACGGAACGGAACAGAAAAGAACGGAACGGAACGGAACGGCATGGAATGGAATGGAATACAATGGAATTAAATCAACCCGAGTACAGCGGAATGGAATGGAATGGAATGGAATGCAATGGAATGGAATGGAATTGAATGGATTGGAATGGAATGGAGTGGAATGGAATGGATTGGAATGGAATGGAGTGGAGTGAAATGGAATAGAATGGAATTGAATCAACCTGAGTAGAACGGAAAGGAATGGAATGGAATGGAATGGAATGGAATGGAATGGAATGGAATGGAATGGAATGGAGTGGAATGGAAGGGAATGGAATGGAATGGAATCAACCTGAGAAAGACAGAATGGAATGGATTGGAATGGAACGGAATTGAATGGAATGGAATGGAATTGAATGGAATGGAATGGAATGGAGTGGAATCAACCCGAGTAGAACAGAATGGAATGGAAAGGAATGGAATGGAATGGAATGGAATGGAATGGAATGGAATGGAATGGAATGGAATGGAATGGAATTGAATCAACCCGAGAAGAACGGAAGGGAACGGAAAGGAATATAATGGTACGGTATGCAATAGAATTGAATTGAATCAACCTGAGTAGAAAGGAATGGAAGAGAATTGAATGGAATGGAATGGAATGGAACGGAATGGAATGGAATGGAATAGAATGGAATTGAGTCAACCAGAGTAGAACGGAATGGAATGGAGTGGACCCAAGTAGAATGGAATGGAATGGAATGGAATAGAATGGAATGAAATGGAATGGAACAGAATGGGATTGAATCAACCAGAGTAAAAAGGAATGGAATGGAAAGGAATGGAGTGGAATGGAATGGAATGGAATGGAATGGAATGGAATGGAATGGAATGGAATGGAATGGAATGGAATGGAATGGAATAAAATCAACCTGAGCGGAGTGGGTTGGAATGGAATGGAATGGAATGGAATGGAATAGTTTGGAATTGAATCAACCCGAGTGGAGTGGAATGAAATGGAATGGAATGGAATGGAATGGAATGGAATGAAACGGAACGGAATCAACCCGAGTAGAAGTGACTGGAATGGAATGGAAGGGAATGGAATCGAATGGAGTGGAATAGAATGGAATAGAATGGAATAGTATCAACCCAGGTAGAACTGAACGGAATGGATAGGAATGGAACGGAACGGAATGGAATGGAATGGAATAGAATGGAATTGAATCAACCCGAGTAGAACATAAAGGAATGGAAAGGGATGGAATGGAATTTAATGGTATGGAATGGAATGGAATGCTATAATAAGCAATTGAATGAACCTGAGTGGAATGGAATGGAATGGAATGGAATGGAATGGAATGGAATGGAATTGAATCAACCCCTGTAGAACACAACAGAATGGAACGGAATGGAACAGAACGGAAAAGAACGGAATGGAATAGAATGGAATTGAATCAACCCGAGTGGAACGGAATGTAATGGAATGGAATTGACTGAAATGCAATGGAATTTAATGGCAAGGAATGGAATAGAATGTAATTGAATCAACACGACAAGAACGGAATGGAATGGAACAGAATGCAATGGAATGGAATGAAATGGAATGGAATGCAATGGAATGGAATGGAATGGAATCAACCCGAGAAAAATGGAATGGAATGGAACGGAATTGAATGGAATGGAATGGAATGGAACGAAATGGAATGGAATGGAACGAAATGGAATGGAACGGAATCAACGTGAGAAGAACGGAATGGAATGGAAGGGAACGGAATGGAACAGAATGGAATGGAATAGAATTTAATGGGATAGAACGGAATTGAATCAAACAGAGTACAATGGAACGGAAGGGAACGAAACGGAACGGAATGGAATGGAATGGAATGGAATAGAGTGGAATTGAATTAACCTGAGTAGAACAGAATGGAATGGAATGGAATGGAATGGAATGGCTAGGAATGGAATGGAATGGAATAATATGGGATTGAATCAACCCGAGTGGAGTGGAATGGATTGGAATGGAATGGAATTGGATGGAATGGAATGGATTGGAAAGGAATCAACCCGAGTAGAACGGAATGGATTGGAATGGAATGGAATGGAATGGAACGGAACGGAATGGAAAGGAATGGAATGGAATGGAATGGAATGGAAAGGAAAGGAATGGGATGGAATGGAATGGAATGGAATGGAAAGGAATGGAATGGAATGGAACGGAATGGAATGAAATGGAATGGAATGGAACGGAATGGAATGGAATGGAATGGAATTGAATGGAATTGAATCAACCTGAGTACAAGCTAATGGAATGGAATGGAATGGTATGGAATGGAATGGAATGGTAGGGAATGGAATGGAATGGAATGGAATGGAATGGAATGGAATGGAATGGAATGGAATGGAATGGAGTGGAATGGAATGGAATCAACCCGAGTACAACGGAAGGGAATGGAATGGAATGGAATGGAATGGAATGGAATGGAATGGAATGGATTGGAATGGAATGGAGTGGAGTGAAATGGAATAGAATGGAATTGAATCAACCCGAGTAGAACGGAACGGAATGCAATGGAACGGAACGGAAAGGAACGGAATGGAATGGAATGGAATTGAATTGAATCAACCCGAGTACAGCGGAATGGAATGGAATGGAATGGAATAGAATGGAATGGAATGGAACGGAATGGAATGAAGTGGAAAGGAATGGAGTGTAATGGAATGGAATCAACCCGAGTACAACGGAATGGAATGGAATGGAATGGAATGGAATGGAATGGAATGGAATGGAATGGAATTCAATGGAATGGAATGGAAAGGATTGTAAAGGAATAGAGTGGTGTGAAATGGAATAGAATGGAATTGAATAAACCCGAGAAGAACGGAATGGAATGGAATGGAACGGACCGGAAAGGAACGCAACGGAATGGAATAGAATGGAATTGAATCAACCTGAGTAGAACAGAATGGAATGGAATGCAATGGAATGGAATGGAATGGAATGGAATAGAATGGAATTGAATCAACCCGATTAAAACAGAATGGAATGGAATGGAACGTAATGGAATGGAATGGAATGGAATGGAACCAACCTGTGAAAAACAGAGTGGAATGGAATGGAATGGAATGGAACCAACCTGTGAAAAACAGAGTGGAATGGAATGGAATGGAATGGAATGGAATGAAATGGAATGGAATGGAATGGAATGGAATCAACACGAGTAGAACAGAATGGAATGGAATGTAATCGAATGGAATGGAATGGAATTTAATAGAATGGAATTGAATCTACCCGAGTAGAACGGAAGGGAATGGACCGGAACGGAACGGTACGGTATGTAATGGAATGGAATTGAATCAACTTGAGTAGAATGGAATGGAAGGGAATGGAATGGAAAGGAATGGAATGGAATTGAATGGAATTGAATGGAATGGAATGGAATGGAATGGAATGGAATTCAATGGAATGGAATGGAATGGAATGGAATGGAATGGAATGGAATGGAATGGAATGGAATTGAATGGAATGGAATGGAATGGAAAGGAAAGGAATGGAATGGAATGGAAGGGAATGGAATGGAATGGAATTAACCTGACTTGAAAGGAATGGAATGGAATGGAATGGAATGGAAAGTAACTGAATGGAATGGAATAAAATGGAATTGTATCAACCAGAGTAGAAGGGAATGGAATGGAATGGAATGGAATGGAATGGAATGGAATGGAATGGAATGGAATGGAATGGAATGGAATGGAACGGAATCAACCCGAGTAGAAGTGACTGGAATGGAATGGAAGGGAATGGAATCGAATGGAGTGGAATAGAATGGAATAGAATGGAATAGTATCAACCCGGGTAGAACTTAACGGAATGGATCGGAATGGAACGGAACGGAATGGAATGGAATGGAATAGAATGGAATTGAATCAACCCGAGTAGAACATAAAGGAATGGAAAGGGATGGAATGGAATTTAATGGTATGGAATGGAATGGAATGCTATAATATGGAATTGAATCAACCTGAGTGGAATGGAATGGAATGGAATGGAATGGAACGGAATGGAATGGAATAGAATGGAATTCAATCAACCAGAGTGGAAGGGAATGGAATGGAATGGAATGGAGTGGAATGGAATGGAATGGAATGGAATGGAATTGATTGGAATGGAATGGAATGGTATGGAAGTGAATCAACCCGAGTGGAGTGGGTTGGAATGGAATGGAATGGAATGGAACGGAATGGAATTGAATGGAATAGTTTGGAATTGAATCAACCCGAGTGGAGTGGAATGAAATGGAATGGAATGGAATGGAATGGAATGGAATGGAATCAACCTGAGTAGAAGTGACTGGAATGGAATGGAATGGAATGGAAGGGAATGGAATCAAATGGAGTGGCATAGAATGGAATAGAATGGAATAGTATCAACCCGGGTAGACCTTAACTGAATATATCAGAATGGAACGGAACGCAACGGAATGAAATGGAATAGAATGGAATTGAATCAAACCGAGTAGAATATAAAGGAATGGTAAGGGATGGAATGGAATTTAATGGTATGGAATGGAATGGAATGGTATAATATGGAATTGAATCAACCTGAGTGGAATGGAAAGGAATGGAATGGAATGGAATGGAATGGAGTGGAATGGAATGGAATCAACCCGAGAAGAACGGAAGGGAACGGAAAGGAATATAATGGTACGGTACGCAATAGAATTGAATTGAATCAACCTGAGTAGAAAGGAATGGAAGGGAATTGAGTGGAATGGAATGGAATGGAATGGAATGGAATGGAATGGAACGGAATGGAAAGGAATGGAATGGAATGGAATGGAATGGAATGGAATGGAATGGAATGGAATCAACCTGAGTTGAGCGGAATGGAACGGAATGCAATGGAATGGAATGGAATGGAATGGAACGGAATGGAATGGAATGAAATGGAATGGAATTGAGTCAACCAGAGTAGAATGGAATGGAATGGAATGGAACGGACGCAAGTAGAATGGAATGGAATGGAATGGAATGGAATGGAATGGAATGGAATGGAATGGAATGGAAAGGAATGGAATGGAATGGAATGGAATGGAATGGAATGGAAAGGAATGGAAGGGAATGGAACTGAATCAACCCAAGTAGAATGGAATGGAAGGGAATGAAACGGAACGGAATGGAATGGAATGAAATAAAATTTAATTGAATCGACCAGAGTGCAACAGAATGGAATGGAATGGAATGGAATGGAATGGAATGGAATGGAATGGAATGGAATGGAATTGGGTGGAATGGAATGGAATGGAATGGAATGGAATGGAATGGAATGGAATCAACCTGACTTGAACGGAATGGAATGGAATGGAGTGGAATGGAATGGAAAGAAATGGAATGGAATAGAATGGAATTCAATCAACCAGAGTAGAAGGGAATGGAATGGAATGGAATGGAATGGAATGGAATGGAATGGAATGGAATGGAATGGAATGGAATTTAATGGAATGGAATGGAATGGAATGGTATGGAAGTGAATCAACACCAGTGGAGTGGGTTGGAATGGAATGGAATGGAATGCAATGGAATCAACCCGAGAGGAACGGAATGGAATTTAACGGAATTGAATGGAATGGAATGGAATGGAACGAAATGCAATGGAATGGAATCAACGCGAGAAGAACGGAAGGGAAAGGAACGGAATGGAATAGAATGGAATGGAATGGAATGGAATGGAATGGAATGGAATGGAATGGAATGGAATGGAATGGAATTTAATGGAATGGAATGGAATGGAATGGTATGGAAGTGAATCAACACCAGTGGAGTGGGTTGGAATGGAATGGAATGGAATGCAATGGAATCAACCCGAGAGGAACGGAATGGAATTTAACGGAATTGAATGGAATGGAATGGAATGGAACGAAATGCAATGGAATGGAATCAACGCGAGAAGAACGGAAGGGAAAGGAACGGAATGGAATAGAAGGGAATGGAATGGAATGGAATTGAATGGAACGGAATGGAATAGAATGGAATTGAATCAAACTGAGTACAACGGAATGGAAGGGAACGAAACGGAACGGAATGGAATGGAATGGAATAGAATGGAATGGAATGGAATTAACCCGAGTAGAACAGAGTGGAATGGAATGGAATGGAATGGAATGGAATGGAACGGAACGGAATCAACCCGAGTAGAAGTGACTGGAATGGAATGGAAGGGAATGGAATCGAATGGAGTGGAATAGAATGGAATAGAATGTAATAATATCAACCCGGGTACAACTTAACGGAATGGATCGGAATGGAACGGAACGTAACGGAATGGAATGGAATAGAATGGAATTGAATCAACCCGAGTAGAACATAAAGGAATGGAAAGGGATGGAATGGAATTTAATGGTATGGAATGGAATGGAATGATATAATATGGAATTGAATCAACCTGAGAGGAATGGAATGGAATGGAATGGAATGGGATGGAATGGAATGGAATGGAATGGAATTGAATCAACCCCTGTAGAACACAACAGAATGGAACGGAATGGAACGGAACGGAAAAGTAAGTAATGGAATAGAATGGAATTGAATCAACCCGAGTTGAACGGAATTTAATGGAATGGAATTACATGGAATGCAACGGAATTTAATGGCAAGGAATGGAATAGAATGTAATTGAATCAACACGACCAGAACGGAATGGAATGGAATAGAATGCAATGGAATGGAATGAAATGGAATGGAATGCAATGGAATGGAATGGAATGGAATAAACCCGAGAAAAATGGAATGGAATGGAACGGAATGGAATGGAATGGAATGGAATGGAATGGAACAAAATGGAATGGAATGGAATGAAATGGAATGGAATGGAATGGAATCAACGTGAGAAGAACGGAATGTAATGGAACGGAATGGAATGGAAGGGAATGGAATGGAACAGAATGGAATGGAATGGAACGGAATGGAATAGAATGAAATTGAATCAAAACGAGTACAATGGAACGGAAGGGAATGAAATGGAAAGGTACGGAATGGAATGGAATGGAGTAGAGTGGAATTGAATTAACCTGAGTAAAACAGAATGGAATGGAATGCAATGGAATGTAATGGCTAGGAGTGGAATGGAATGGAATAATATGGAATTGAATCAACCCGAGTGGAGTGGAATGGATTGGAATGGAATGGAATTGAATGGAATGGAATTGATTGGAATGGAATCAACCCGAATAGAATGGAATGGATTGGAATGGAGTGGAATTGAATGGAATGGAATTGAATGGAATGGAACGGAAAGGAAAGAGATGGAATGGAATGGAATGGAACGGAATGGAATGGAATGGAATGGAATGGAATGGAATGGAATGGAATGGAATGGAGTGCAATGGAATGGAAAGGAATAGAACGGAATTGAATCTACCCGAATAGAACGGAACCGAAGGGAAAGAAACGGGAGGGAATGGAATTGAATGGAGGAGAATGGAATTGAATCAACCTGAGTACAACCGAATGGAATGAAATGGAACGGAATAGAAAGAAATGGAATAGAATGGAATGGAATAGATTGGAATCAACCCCAGTAGAACACAACAGAACGAAACGGAACGGAACGGAACGCTACAGAACGGAACGGAATGGAACAGAATGGAATGGAATGGAATGGAATCAACATGAGTAGAAAGGAATGGAATGGAATGGAATGGAATGGAACGGAATGGAAAGCAATGGAATGGAATGGAATCTACCCGAGTAGAACACAACAGAACGGAATGGAACCGAAAAGAACGGAGCGGAACGGAACGGTATGGAATAGAATGGAATACAATGAAATTGAATCTACCAGAGTAGAAAAGAATGGAATGCAATGGAATGGAATGGAATGGAATGGAGTGCAATCGAATGGAGTGGAATAGAATGGAATCAACCCGAGTAAAACGGAATGGAAAGGAATGGAATGGAATGGAATCAACCCGAGTATAACGGAATGGAATGGAAGGCAATGGAAAGAAATGGAATGGAATGAACCGGATTAGAACGGAACGGAATGGAATGGAATGGGATGGACCCATGTAGAATCGAATGGAATGGAAAGGAATGGAATGGAATGGAATGGAATGGAATGGAATAGAATGGAATTGAGTCAACCAGAGTAGAACGGAATGGAATGGAATGGACCCAAGTAGAATGGAATGGAATGGAATGGAATAGAATGGAATGAAATGGAATGGAACAGAATGGGATTGAATCAACCAGAGTAAAAAGGAATGGAATGGAAAGGAATGGAGTGGAATGGAATGGAATGGAAAGGAATGGAAGGGAATGGAATTGAATCAACCCGAGTAGAACGGAACGGAAGGGAACGAAACGGAACGGAATGGAATCTAATAGAATTTAATTGAATCAACCAGAGTACAACTGAATGGAATGGAATGGAATGGAATGGAATAGTAAGGAATGGAATGGAATGGAACGGAATTTAATGGAATGGAATGGAATGGAGTCAACCCGAGTAGAAAGGAATGGAAAGGAATTGAATTGAATGGAATGGAATGAAAAAATAGAATGGAATTGAGCCAAGAGCCAACGTGAGTAGAATGGAAAGGAATGGATTGGAATGGAAAGGACGCAAGTAGAATGGAATGGAATGGAATGGAATGGAATGGAATGGAATGGAATGGAATGGAATGGAATCAAATCGAGTTGAATGGAAAGGAAAGGAATCGAAAGCAATGGAATGGAATGGAATGAAATGGAATGGAATGTAATGGAATGGAATGGAATGGGATGGAATGGAATGGAATGGAAAGGAATGGAATAGCTTGGAATTGAATCAACCCGAGTGGAGTGTAATGGAATGGAATGGAATGGAATGGAATGGAATGGAATGGAATGGAATTGAATGGAATGGAACGGAACGGAATCAACACGAGTAGAAGTGACTGGAATGGAATGGAAGGGAATGGAATGGAATGGATTGGAATAGAATGGAATAGAATGGAATAGTATCAACCCGGGTAGAACTTAACGGAATGGATCAGAATGGAACGGAATGGAACGGAATGGAATGGAATAGAATGAATTTGAATCAACCCGAGTAGAACATAAAGGAATGGAAAGGGATGGAATGGAATTTAATGGTATGGAACGGAATGGAATGGAATGGTATAATATGGAATTGAATCAACCTTAGTGGAATCTAATTGAATAGAATGGAAGTGAATGGAAAGGAATGGAATGGAATGGAATGGAATTGAATTGAATCAACCCCAGTAGAACACAACAGAATGGAAAGGAGTGGAATGGAACGGAACAGAACGGAATGCATAGAATGGAATTGAATCAACCCGAGTTGAACGGAATGAAATGGAATGGAATGGAGTGCAATGGAATTGAACGGCAAGGAATGGAATAGAATGTAATTGAATCAACACGACTAGAACGGAATGGAATGGAATAGAATGGAATGGAATGGAATGGAATGGAAATTAATGGAATGCAATGGCATGGAATGGAATGGAATCAACCCGAGAAAAATGGAAAGGAATGGAACGGAGTTGAATGGAATGGAATGGAATGGAACGAAATGGAATGGAATGGAATCAACATGAGAAGAACAGATTGGAATGGAGTGGAATGGAATGGAAGGGAATGGAATGGAACAGAATGGAATTGAATGGAATGGAATGGAACAGAATGGAATTGAATCAAACCGAGTACAATGGAACGGAAGGGAACGAAACGGAAAGGAACGGAATGGAATGGAATGGAGTAGAACGGAATTGAATTAACCTGAGTAGAACAGAATGGAACGGAATGGAATGGAATGGAATAATATGGAATTGAATCAACCAGAGTGGAGCGGAATGGATTGGAATGGAATGGAATTGGATGGAATAGGGATTGGAAAGGAATCAACCCGAGTAGAACGGAATGGATTGGAATGGAATAGAATGGAACGGAACGGAAAGGAACGGAGTGCATTGGAATAGAATGGAATTGAATCAACCTGAGTAGAACGGAATGGAATGGAATGGAATGGAATGGAATGGAATAGAATGGAATTGAGTCAACCCGAGTAAAACAGAATTGAATGGAATGGAATGGAATGGAATGGAATGGAAAGGAATGCAATTGAATGGAATGGAATGGAAAGGAATGGAATGGAAAGGAATGGAATGGAATCAGCCTGAGAAAAACAGAGTGGAACGGAATGGAATGGAATGGAATAGAATGGAATTGAATCAGCACGATTAGAACATAATGGAATAGAAGGGGATGGAATGGAATGGAATGGTATGGAATGGAATGGAATTGAATAATATGGAATTGATTCAACCAAAGTGGAGAGGAATGAAATGGAATAGAAAGGAATGGAATGGAATGGAATGGAATGGAATGGAATGGAATGGAATGGAATGGAATGGAATGGAAAGGAATGGAATGAAATGATGTGGAATTGAATCAAACCCAGTAGAACACAGCAGAACGGAAAGGAACGGAACGGAAAGGAAGAGAACGTAATGGAATATAACGGAATTGAATCAACCCGAGTAGAGCGGAATGAAATGGAACAGAATGGAATGAAATGCAATGGAATGGAACGGCATGGAATGGAATGGAATGGAATTGAATCAACCCGTGCAGAACGGAATGGGATGGAATAGAGTGGAATGGAATGGAATGGAATGGAATGGAATGGAATGGAATGCAATGGAAAGGAATGAAATCAACCTGAGAAGAACGGAATGGAATGGAACGGAATGGAAATGAAGGGAATGGAATGGAATGGAATGGAATGGAATGGAATGGAATGGAATGGAATGGAATGGAATGGAATGGAATGGAATCAACCAGACTTGAACGGAATGGAATGGAATGGAGTGGAATGGAATGGAACGAAATAAAATGGAATAGAATGGAATTCAATCAACCAGAGTAGAATGGAATGGAATGGAATGGAATGGAATGGAATGGTATGGAAGTGAATCAACACGAGTGGAGTGGGTTGGAATGGAATGGAATGGAATGGAATGGAATGGAATGGAATGCAATGGAATGGAATCAACCCGAGAAGAACGGAATGGAATGGAACGGAATTGAATGGAATGGAATGGAATGGAACGAAATGC
This sequence comes from Gorilla gorilla gorilla, assembly GCF_029281585.2. Taxonomy (NCBI): domain Eukaryota; kingdom Metazoa; phylum Chordata; class Mammalia; order Primates; family Hominidae; genus Gorilla; species Gorilla gorilla. Next base: position 112,547,301 of record NC_073224.2, on the reverse strand, counting down.
AATGGAAAGGAATCAACGTGAGAAGAACGTAACGGAATGGAAAGGAATGGAATGGAAGGGAATGGAATGGAACGGAATGGAATGGAATAGAATGGAATTGAATCAAACTGAGTACAACGGAATGGAAGGGAACAAATTGGAACGGAACGGAATGGAATGGAATGGAATGGAATTGAATTGAATTAACCCGACTAGAACAGATTGGAATGGAATGGAATGGAGTGGAATGGAATGGAAAGGAATGGAATGGCTTGGAATGGAATAGAATGGAATTGAATCTACCCGAATAGAACGGAACTGAAGGGAAAGAAACGGAAGGGAATGGAATGGAATGGGACAGAATGGAATTGAATAAACCTGAGTACAACCGAATGGAATGAAATGGAATGGAATGGAATGGAATGGAATAGAATGGAATACAATAGATTGGAATCAACCCGAGTAGAACGCAACAGAACGGAACGGAACGGAATGGAACACAACGGAACGGAACGGAACGGAATGGAATGGAATGGATTGGAATGGAACTGAATCAACCCGAGTAGAAAGGAATGGAATGGAATGGAATGGAATGGAATGGAATGGAATGGAATGGAATGGAATGGAATGGAATGGAATGGAATGGAATGAAATGAAATGGAATTGAATCAAACTCAGTAGAACACAGCAGAACGGAAAGGAACGGAACGGAAAGGAAGAGAACGTAATGGAATATAATGGAATTGAATCAACCCGAGTAGAGCGGAATGAAATGGAACAGAATGGAATGAAATGCAATGGAATGGAACGGCATGGAATGGAATGGAATGGAATTGAATCAACCCGAGCAGAACGGAATGGGATGGAATAGAGTGGAGTGGAATGGAATGGAATGGAATGCAATGGAAAGGAACGGAATCAACCTGAGAAGAACGGAATGGAATGGAACGGAATGGAAATGAAGGGAATGGAATGGAATGGAATGGAATGGAATGGAATGGAATGGAATGGAAAGGAATCAACCAGACTTGAACGGAATGGAATGGAATGGAGTGGAATGGAATGGAACGAAATAAAATGGAATAGATTGGAATTCAATCAACAAGAGTAGAAGGGAATGGAATGGAATGGAATGGAAGGGAATGGAATGGAATGGTATGGAAGTGAATCAACACGAGTGGAGTGGGTTGGAATGGAATGGAATGGAATGGAATGGAATGGAATGGAATGCAATGGAATGGAATCAACCCGAGAAGAACGGAATGGAATGGAACGGAATTGAATGGAATGGAATGGAATGGAACGAAATGCAATGGAAAGGAATCAACGTGAGAAGAACGTAACGGAATGGAAAGGAATGGAATGGAAGGGAATGGAATGGAACGGAATGGAATGGAATAGAATGGAATTGAATCAAACTGAGTACAACGGAATGGAAGGGAACAAAACGGAACGGAACGGAATGGAATGGAATGGAATGGAATGGAAAAGAGTTAACCCGACTAGAACAGAATGGAATGGAATGGAATGGAATGGAATGGAATGGAATGGAATGGAAAGGAATGGAATGGCTTGGAATGGAATGGAGTGGAATAATATGGAATTGAATGAACCCGAGTGGAGTGGAATGGATTGGAATTAAACGGAATTGAATGGAATGGAATGGATTGGAAAGGAATCAACACGAGTAGAATGGAATGGATTGGAATGGAATAGAATGGAATGGAATGGAAAGGAAAGAGAAGGAATGGAATGGAATTGAATGGAATGGAATGGAATGGAATGGAATAGAATGGAATTGAATCTACCCGAATAGAACGGAACTGAAGGGAAAGAAACGGAAGGGAATGGAAAGGAATGGGACAGAATGGAATTGAATCAACCTGAGTACAACCGAATGGAATGAAATGGAATGGAATGGAATGGAATATAATGGAATACAATAGATTGGAATCAACCCGAGTAGAACGCAACAGAACGGAACGGAACGGAATGGAACACAACGGAACGGAACGGAACGGAATGGAATGGAATGGATTGGAATTGAACTGAATCAACCCGAGTAGAAAGGAATGGAATGGAATGGAATGGAATGGAATGGAATGGAATGGAATGGAATGGAATGGAATGGAATGGAATGGAAAGGAATGGAATGAAATGAAATGGAATTGAATCAAACCCAGTAGAACACAGTCTAACGGAAAGGAACGGAACGGAAAGGAAGAGAACGTAATGGAATATAATGGAATTGAATCAACCCGAGTAGAGCGGAATGAAATGGAACAGAATGGAATGAAATGCAATGGAATGGAACGGCATGGAATGGAATGGAACGGAATTGAATCAACCCGAGCAGAACAGAATGGGATGGAATAGAGTGGAATGGAATGGAATGGAATGGAATGCAATGGAAAGGAATGGAATCAACCTGAGAAGAACGGAATGGAATGGAACGGAATGGAAATGAAGGGAATGGAATGGAATGGAATGGAATGGAATGGAATGGAATGGAATGGAATCAACCAGACTTGAACGGAATGGAATGGAATGGAGTGGAATGGAATGGAACGAAATAAAATGGAATAGATTGGAATTCAATCAACCAGAGTAGAAGGGAATGGAATGGAATGGAATGGAATGGAATGGAATGGAATGGAATGGAATGGTATGGAAGTGAATCAACACGAGTGGAGTGGGTTGGAATGGAATGGAATGGAATGGAATGGAATGGAATGCAATGGAATGGAATGGAATGCAATGGAATGGAATCAACCCGAGAAGAACGGAATGGAATGGAACGGAATTGAATGGAATGGAATGGAATGGAACGAAATGCAATGGAAAGGAATCAACGCGAGAAGAACGTAACAGAATGGAAAGGAATGGAATGGAAGGGAATGGAATGGAACGGAATGGAATGGAATAGAATGGAATTGAATCAAACTGAGTACAACGGAATGGAAGGGAACAAAACGGAACGGAACGGAATGGAATGGAATGGAATGGAATGGAAAAGAGTTAACCCGACTAGAACAGAATGGAATGGAATGGAATGGAATGGAATGGAATGGAATGGAATGGAAAGGAATGGAATGGCTTGGAATGGAATGGATTGGAATAATATGGAATTGAATGAACCCGAGTGGAGTGGAATGGATTGGAATGGAATGGAATTGAATGGAATGGAATGGAATGGAATAGAATGGAATTGAGCCAATCCGAGTAGAATGGAAGGGAATGGAATGGAATGCAATGGAATGGATTGAAATGGAATGGAATGGAATGGAATGGAATGGAATGGAATCAACCCGAGTTGAATGGAAAGGAAAGGAATCGAATGCAATGGAATGGAATGGAATCAAATGGAAGGGAATGGAATGGAATGGAATGGATTGAAATGGAATGGAATGGAATGGAATGGAATGGAATGGAATCAACCCGAGTTGAATGGAAAGGAAAGGATTCGAATGCAATGGAATGGAATGGAATCAAATGGAATGGAATGGAATGGAATGGAATGGAATGGAATGGAATGGGATGGAATGAAATGGAATGGAAAGGAATGGAAAGGAATGGAATTGAATGGAATTAAATGAAATGGAATAGAATGGAATTGAGCCAAACCGAGTGGAATGGAAGGGAAGGGAATGGAATGGAATGGAATGGAAGGGAATGGAATGGAATGGAATGGAATGCAATGGAATCAACCCGAGTTGAATGGAAAGGAATGGAATCGAATGCAATGGAATGGAATGGAGTCAAATGGAATGCAATGGAATGTAATGGAATGGAATGGGATGGAATGGAATGGAATGGAAAGGAATGGAAGGGAATGGAATTGAATCAACCCAAGAAGAACGGAACGGAAGGGAGCGAAACGGAATGGAATGGAATGGAATGAAATAGAATTTAATTGAATCAACCAGAGTACAACAGGATGGATTGGAATGGAATGGAACGGAATGGAATGGAATGGAATGAAATGGAATTTAATGGAATGGAATTGAATGGAGTCAACCCGAGTAGAACGGAATGGAAAGGAATGGAACTGAATGGAATGGAATGCAATGGAATAGAATGGGGTTGAGCCAACCAGAGTAGAATGGAAGGCAATGGAATGGAATGGAATGGAATGCAATGGAATGGAATGGAATGGAATTTAATGGAATGGAATGGAATGGAATGGAATGGAATGGAATGGAATGGTATGGAAATGAATCAACACGAGTGGAGGGGTTTGGAATGGAATGAAATGGAAAGGAATCAACCCGAGAAGAACGGAATGGAATGGAACGGAATTGAATGGAATGGAATGGAATGGAATGAAATGCAATGGAATGGAACCAACGCGAGAAGAACGGAACGGAATGGAACGGAATGGAATGGAAGGGAATGGAATGGAACGGAATGGAATGGAATGGAATGGAATGGAATAGAATGGAATTGAGTCTAACTGAGTACAACGGAATGGAAGGGAACGAAACTGAATGGAACGGAATGTAATGGAATGGAACGGAATGGAATGGAATTGAATTAACCCGACTAGAACAGAATGGAATGGAATGGAATGGAATGGAATGGAATGGAATGGAATGGAATGGAATGGAATGGAATGGAATGGAATGCAATGGAATAATATGGAATTGAAATAACCCGAGTGGAGTGGAATGAATTGGAATGGAATGGAATGGAATGGAAAGGAATGGAATCAACCCGAGAAGAATGGAATGGAATGGATCGGAATTGCATTGAATGGAATGGAATGGAACGAAATGCAATGGAAAGGAATCAACGCGAGAAGAACGTAACGGAATGGAACGGAATGGAATGGAAGGGAATGGAATGGAACGGAATGGAATGGAATAGAATGGAATTGAATCAAACTGAGTACAACGGAATGGAAGGGAACGAAACGGAACGGAACGGAATGGAATGGAATGGAATGGAATGGAATTAACCCGACTAGAACAGAATGGACTGGAATGGAATTGAATGGAATGGAAAGGAATGGAATGGCTTGGAATGGAATGGAATGGAATAATATGGAATTGAATCAACCCGAGTGGAGTGGATTGGATTGGAATGGAATGGAATTGAATGGAATGGAATGGATTGGAATGGAATCAACACGAGTAGAATGGAATGGATTGGAAAGGAATGGAATGGAAAGGAATGGAACGGAATGGAATGGAAAGGAAAGAGATGGAATGGAATGGAATGGAATGGAATGGAATGGAATGCAATGGAGTGGAATAGAATGGAATTGAATCTACCCGAATAGAACCGAACCGAAGGGAAAGAAACGGAAGGAAATGGAATGGAATGGAACAGAATGGAATTGAATCAACCTGAGTACAACCGAATGGAATGAAATGGAATGGAATGGAATGGAATGGAATAGAATGGAATGGAATAGATAGGAATCAACCCAAGTAGAACACAACAGAATGGAACAGAACGGAACGGAACGCAACGGAACGGAATGGAACGGAACGGAATGGAATGGAATGGAATTGAGTCAACCCGAGAAGAAAGGAATGGAATGGAATGGGATGGAATGGAATGGAATGGAATGGATTCAACCCGAGTAGAACACAACGGAACGGAACGGAACGGAAAAGAACGGAGAGGAACGGAACGGTATGGAATAGGATGGAATACAATGGAATTGAATCTACCAGAGTAGAAAGGAATGGAATGCAATGGAATGGAATGGAATGGAATGGAGTGCAATCGAATGGAGAGGAATAGAATGGAATCAACCCGAGTAAAACGGAATGGAATGGAATGGAATGGAATGGAATGGAATGGAATGGAATGGAATGGAATGGAATCAACCCGATTAAAACGGAATGCAATGGAATGCAATGAAATGAAATGGAATGGAATGAACTGGAGTAGAACGGAATGGAATGGGATGGACCCATGTAGAATCGATTGGAATGGAAAGGAATGGAATGGAATGGAATGGAATGGAATGGAATGGAATGGAATGGAATGGAATGGAATGGGATGGGATGGCATGGAATGGAACGGAATGGAGAGGAAAGGAACGGAATGGAATGGAATGGAATGGAATGGAATGGAATGGAATGGAATGGAATGGAATGGAATGGAATCAACCTGACTTGAATGGAATGGAATTGAATGGAGTGGAATGAAATGGCATGGAATTAAATGGAATAGAATGGAATTCAATCAACCAGAGAAGAAGGGAATGGAATGGAATGGAATGGAGTGGAATGGAATGGAATGGTATGGTATGGAAGTGAATCAACACGAGTGGAGTGGGTTGGAATGGAATGGAATGGAAAGGAATCAACCCAAGAAGAACGGAATGGAATGGAACGGAATTGAATGGAATGGAAAAATATGGAATTGAATCAACACGAGTGGAGTGGAATGGATTGGAATGGAATGGAATTGGATGGAATGGAATGGATTGGAAAGGAATCAATCCGAGTAGAACGGAATGGATTGGAATGCAACAGAATGGAACGGAACGGAAAGGAACGGAATGGATTGGAATAGAATGGAATTGAATCAACCTGAGTAGAACCGAATGGAATGGAATGGAATAGAATGGAATGGAATGGAATGGAATGGAATGGAATGGAGTGGAATGGAAAGGAATGCAATGGAATGGAATGGAATGGAAAGGAATGGAATGAAAAGGAATGCAATGGAATCAGCCTGAGAAAAACAGTGTGGAATGGAATGGAATGGAACGGAATTGAATGGAATGGAATGGAATGGAATGGAATGTATTGTAATTTAATAGAATGGAATTGAATCAACACAAGTAGAACGGAATGGAACGCAACGGAACGGAACGGTACGGTATGCAATAGAATGGAATTGAATCAACCCGAGTAGAATGGAATGGAAGGGAATGGAATGGAAAGGAATGGAATGGAATAGAATGGAATGGAATGGAATCAACCGGAGTAGAACGGAAAGGAAAGGAAAGGAAAGGAATGGAATGGAATGGAATGGAATGGAATGGAATGGAATGGAATGGAATGGAATGGAATGGAATGGAATCAACACGAGTAGAAAGGAAGGGAATGGAATGGAATGGAATGGATTGGAATGGAATGGAATGGAATAGAATGGAAAGGAATGGAAGGGAATGGAATTGAATCAACCCAAGTAGAACGGAGCGGAAGGGAACGAAATGGAACGGAATGGAATGGAATGAAATAGAATTTAAATGAATCAACCAGAGAACAACAGAATGGAATGGAATGGAATGGAATGGAATGGAATGGAATGGAATGGAATGGAATGGAATGGAATGGAATGGAATGGAATGGAATGGAATGGAATTTAATGGAATGGAAAGGAATGGAGTCAACCCGAGTAGAACGGAATGGAAAGGAATGGAATGGAATGGAATGGAATGAAATGGAATAGAATGGCATTGAGCCAACCCGAGTAGAATGGAAGGGAATGGAAGGGAATGGAATGGAATGGAATGGAATGGAATGGAATGGAATCGAATGGAATGGAAGGGAATCAACCCGATATGAATGGAAAGGAAAGGAATTGAAAGCAATGGAATGGACTGGAATGAAATGGAATGGAATGGAATGAAATGCAATGGAATGGAATGGAATGGAATGGAATGGATTGGGATGGAATGGAATGGAATGGAATGGAATGGGATGGAATGGAATGGAATGGAAAGGAATGGAATGGAATGAAATGGAATAGAATGGAATTGAGCCAACCCGAGTAGAATGGAATGGAATGGAATGGAATGGAATGGAATGGAATGGAATGGAATGGAATGGAATGGAATCAACCCGAGTTGAATGGAAAGGAAAGGAATCGAAAGCAATGGAATGGACTGGAATGAAATGGAATGGAATGGAATGCAATGCAATGGAACGGAATGTAATGGAATGGAACGGAATGGAATGGAATTGAATTAACCCGACTAGAACAGAATGGAATGGAATGGAATGGAATGGAATGGAATGGAATGGAATGGAATGGAATGGAATGGAATGGAATGGAATGGAATGCAATGGAATAATATGGAATTGAAATAACCCGAGTGGAGTGGAATGAATTGGAATGGAATGGAATGGAATGGAAAGGAATGGAATCAACCCGAGAAGAATGGAATGGAATGGATCGGAATTGCATTGAATGGAATGGAATGGAACGAAATGCAATGGAAAGGAATCAACGCGAGAAGAACGTAACGGAATGGAACGGAATGGAATGGAAGGGAATGGAATGGAACGGAATGGAATGGAATAGAATGGAATTGAATCAAACTGAGTACAACGGAATGGAAGGGAACGAAACGGAACGGAACGGAATGGAATGGAATGGAATGGAATGGAATGGAATGGAATGGAATGGAATTAACCCGACTAGAACAGAATGGACTGGAATGGAATTGAATGGAATGGAAAGGAATGGAATGGCTTGGAATGGAATGGAATGGAATAATATGGAATTGAATCAACCCGAGTGGAGTGGATTGGATTGGAATGGAATGGAATTGAATGGAATGGAATGGATTGGAATGGAATCAACACGAGTAGAATGGAATGGATTGGAAAGGAATGGAATGGAAAGGAATGGAACGGAATGGAATGGAAAGGAAAGAGATGGAATGGAATGGAATGGAATGGAATGGAATGGAATGCAATGGAGTGGAATAGAATGGAATTGAATCTACCCGAATAGAACCGAACCGAAGGGAAAGAAACGGAAGGAAATGGAATGGAATGGAACAGAATGGAATTGAATCAACCTGAGTACAACCGAATGGAATGAAATGGAATGGAATGGAATGGAATGGAATAGAATGGAATGGAATAGATAGGAATCAACCCAAGTAGAACACAACAGAATGGAACAGAACGGAACGGAACGCAACGGAACGGAATGGAACGGAACGGAATGGAATGGAATGGAATTGAGTCAACCCGAGAAGAAAGGAATGGAATGGAATGGGATGGAATGGAATGGAATGGAATGGAATGGAATGGAATGGATTCAACCCGAGTAGAACACAACGGAACGGAACGGAACGGAAAAGAACGGAGAGGAACGGAACGGTATGGAATAGGATGGAATACAATGGAATTGAATCTACCAGAGTAGAAAGGAATGGAATGCAATGGAATGGAATGGAATGGAATGGAGTGCAATCGAATGGAGAGGAATAGAATGGAATCAACCCGAGTAAAACGGAATGGAATGGAATGGAATGGAATGGAATGGAATGGAATGGAATGGAATGGAATGGAATCAACCCGATTAGAACGGAATGCAATGGAATGCAATGGAATGAAATGGAATGGAATGAACTGGAGTAGAACGGAATGGAATGGGATGGACCCATGTAGAATCGATTGGAATGGAAAGGAATGGAATGGAATGGAATGGAATGGAATGGAATGGAATGGAATGGAATGGAATGGAATGGAATGGAATGGGATGGGATGGCATGGAATGGAACGGAATGGAGAGGAAAGGAATGGAATGGAATGGAATGGAATGGAATGGAATGGAATGGAATGGAATAGAATGGAATCAACCTGACTTGAATGGAATGGAATTGAATGGAGTGGAATGAAATGGCATGGAATTAAATGGAATAGAATGGAATTCAATCAACCAGAGAAGAAGGGAATGGAATGGAATGGAATGGAGTGGAATGGAATGGAATGGTATGGTATGGAAGTGAATCAACACGGGTGGAGTGGGTTGGAATGGAATGGAATGGAAAGGAATCAACCCGAGAAGAACGGAATGGAATGGAACGGAATTGAATGGAATGGAATAATATGGAATTGAATCAACCCGAGTGGAGTGGAATGGATTGGAATGGAATGGAATTGGATGGAATGGAATGGATTGGAAAGGAATCAATCCGAGTAGAACGGAATGGATTGGAATGCAACAGAATGGAACGGAACGGAAAGGAACGGAATGGATTGGAATAGAATGGAATTGAATCAACCTGAGTAGAACCGAATGGAATGGAATGGAATAGAATGGAATGGAATGGAATGGAATGGAATGGAATGGAATGGAGTGGAATGGAAAGGAATGCAATGGAATGGAATGGAATGGAAAGGAATGGAATGAAAAGGAATGCAATGGAATCAGCCTGAGAAAAACAGTGTGGAATGGAATGGAATGGAACGGAATGGAATGGAATGGAATGGAATGGAATGGAATGGAATGGAATGTATTGTAATTTAATAGAATGGAATTGAATCAACCCAAGTAGAACGGAATGGAACGCAACGGAACGGAACGGTACGGTATGTAATAGAATGGAATTGAATCAACCCGAGTAGAATGGAATGGAATGGAATGGAATGGAATGGAATGGAATGGAATGGAATGGAATGGAATGGAATGGAATGGAATCAACACGAGTAGAAAGGAAGGGAATGGAATGGAATGGAATGGATTGGAATGGAATGGAATGGAATAGAATGGAAAGGAATGGAAGGGAATGGAATTGAATCAACCCAAGTAGAACGGAGCGGAAGGGAACGAAACGGAATGGAATGGAATGGAATGAAATAGAATTTAAATGAATCAACCAGAGAACAACAGAATGGAATGGAATGGAATGGAATGGAATGGAATGGAATGGAATGGAATGGAATGGAATGGAATGGAATGGAATGGAATTTAATGGAATGGAAAGGAATGGAGTCAACCCGAGTAGAACGGAATGGAAAGGAATGGAATGGAATGGAATGGAATGAAATGGAATAGAATGGCATTGAGCCAACCCGAGTAGAATGGAAGGGAATGGAAGGGAATGGAATGGAATGGAATGGAAGGGAATGGAATGGAATCGAATGGAATGGAAGGGAATCAACGCGATTTGAATGGAAAGGAAAGGAATTGAAAGCAATGGAATGGACTGGAATGAAATGGAATGGAATGGAATGAAATGCAATGGAATGGAATGGAATGGAATGGAATGGATTGGGATGGAATGGAATGGAATGGAATGGAATGGGATGGAATGGAATGGAATGGAAAGGAATGGAAAGGAATGGAATGGAATGGAATGGAATGGAATGAAATGGAATAGAATGGAATTGAGCCAACCCGAGTAGAATGGAATGGAATGGAATGGAATGGAATGGAATGGAATGGAATGGAATGGAATGGAATGGAATCAACCCGAGTTGAATGGAAAGGAAAGGAATCGAAAGCAATGGAATGGACTGGAATGAAATGGAATGGAATGGAATGCAATGCAATGGAATGGAATGGAATGGAATGGAATGGAACGAAATGCAATGGAAAGGAATCAACGCGAGAAGAACGTAACGGAATGGAAAGGAATGGAATGGAAGGGAATGGAATGGAACGGAATGGAATGGAATAGAATGGAATTGAATCAAACTGAGTACAACGGAATGGAAGGGAACAAAACGGAACGGAACGGAATGGAATGGAATGGAATGGAATGGAAAAGAATTAACCCGACTAGAACAGAATGGAATGGAATGGAATGGAATGGAATGGAATGGAATGGAATGGAATGGAAAGGAATGGAATGGCTTGGAATGGAATGGATTGGAATAATATGGAATTGAATGAACCCGAGTGGAGTGGAATGGATTGGAATGGAATGGAATTTAATGGAATGGAATGGAATGGAATAGAATGGAATTGAGCCAATCCGAGTAGAATGGAAGGGAATGGAATGGAATGCAATGGAATGGATTGAAATGGAATGGAATGGAATGGAATGGAATGGAATGGAATCAACCCGAGTTGAATGGAAAGGAAAGGAATCGAATGCAATGGAATGGAATGGAATCAAATGGAAGGGAATGGAATGGAATGGAATGGATTGAAATGGAATGGAATGGAATGGAATGGAATGGAATGGAATCAACCCGAGTTGAATGGAAAGGAAAGGAATCGAATGCAATGGAATGGAATGGAATCAAATGGAAGGGAATGGAATGGAATGGAATGGAATGGATTGAAATGGAATGGAATGGAATGGAATGGAATGGAATGGAATCAACCCGAGTTGAATGGAAAGGAAAGGATTCGAATGCAATGGAATGGAATGGAATCAAATGGAATGGAATGGAATGGAATGGAATGGAATGGGATGGAATGAAATGGAATGGAAAGGAATGGAAAGGAATGGAATTGAATGGAATTAAATGAAATGGAATAGAATGGAATTGAGCCAAACCGAGTGGAATGGAAGGGAAGGGAATGGAATGGAATGGAATGGAAGGGAATGGAATGGAATGGAATGGAATGCAATGGAATCAACCCGAGTTGAATGGAAAGGAATGGAATCGAATGCAATGGAATGGAATGGAGTCAAATGGAATGCAATGGAATGTAATGGAATGGAATGGGATGGAATGGAATGGAATGGAAAGGAATGGAAGGGAATGGAATTGAATCAACCCAAGAAGAACGGAACGGAAGGGAGCGAAACGGAATGGAATGGAATGGAATGAAATAGAATTTAATTGAATCAACCAGAGTACAACAGGATGGATTGGAATGGAATGGAACGGAATGGAATGGAATGGAATGAAATGGAATTTAATGGAATGGAATTGAATGGAGTCAACCCGAGTAGAACGGAATGGAAAGGAATGGAACTGAATGGAATGGAATGCAATGGAATAGAATGGGGTTGAGCCAACCAGAGTAGAATGGAAGGCAATGGAATGGAATGGAATGGAATGCAATGGAATGGAATGGAATGGAATTCAATGGAATGGAATGGAATGGAATGGAATGGAATGGAATGGAATGGTATGGAAATGAATCAACACGAGTGGAGGGGTTTGGAATGGAATGAAATGGAAAGGAATCAACCCGAGAAGAACGGAATGGAATGGAACGGAATTGAATGGAATGGAATGGAATGGAATGAAATGCAATGGAATGGAACCAACGCGAGAAGAACGGAACGGAATGGAACGGAATGGAATGGAAGGGAATGGAATGGAACGGAATGGAATGGAATGGAATGGAATGGAATAGAATGGAATTGATTCTAACTGAGTACAACGGAATGGAAGGGAACGAAACTGAATGGAACGGAATGGAATGGAATGGAACGGAATGGAATGGAATTGAATTAACCCGACTAGAACAGAATGGAATGGAATGGAATGGAATGGAATGGAATGGAATGGAATGGAATGGAATGGAATGGAATGGAATGGAATGCAATGGAATAATATGGAATTGAAATAACCCGAGTGGAGTGGAATGAATTGGAATGGAATGGAATGGAATGGAAAGGAATGGAATCAACCCGAGAAGAATGGAATGGAATGGATCGGAATTGCATTGAATGGAATGGAATGGAACGAAATGCAATGGAAAGGAATCAACGCGAGAAGAACGTAACGGAATGGAACGGAATGGAATGGAAGGGAATGGAATGGAACGGAACGGAATGGAATAGAATGGAATTGAATCAAACTGAGTACAACGGAATGGAAGGGAACGAAACGGAACAGAACGGAATGGAATGGAATGGAATGGAATGGAATTAACCCGACTAGAACAGAATGGACTGGAATGGAATTGAATGGAATGGAAAGGAATGGAATGGCTTGGAATGGAATGGAATGGAATAATATGGAATTGAATCAACCCGAGTGGAGTGGATTGGATTGGAATGGAATGGAATTGAATGGAATGGAATGGATTGGAATGGAATCAACACGAGTAGAATGGAATGGATTGGAAAGGAATGGAATGGAAAGGAATGGAACGGAATGGAATGGAAAGGAAAGAGATGGAATGGAATGGAATGGAATGGAATGGAATGGAATGCAATGGAGTGGAATAGAATGGAATTGAATCTACCCGAATAGAACCGAACCGAAGGGAAAGAAACGGAAGGAAATGGAATGGAATGGAACAGAATGGAATTGAATCAACCTGAGTACAACCGAATGGAATGAAATGGAATGGAATGGAATGGAATGGAATAGAATGGAATGGAATAGATAGGAATCAACCCAAGTAGAACACAACAGAATGGAACAGAACGGAACGGAACGCAACGGAACGGAATGGAACGGAACGGAATGGAATGGAATGGAATTGAGTCAACCCGAGAAGAAAGGAATGGAATGGAATGGGATGGAATGGAATGGAATGGAATGGAATGGAATGGATTCAACCCGAGTAGAACACAACGGAACGGAACGGAACGGAAAAGAACGGAGAGGAACGGAACGGTATGGAATAGGATGGAATACAATGGAATTGAATCTACCAGAGTAGAAAGGAATGGAATGCAATGGAATGGAATGGAATGGAATGGAGTGCAATCGAATGGAGAGGAATAGAATGGAATCAACCCGAGTAAAACGGAATGGAATGGAATGGAATGGAATGGAATGGAATGGAATGGAATGGAATGGAATGGAATGGAATGGAATCAACCCGATTAGAACGGAATGCAATGGAATGCAATGAAATGAAATGGAATGGAATGAACTGGAGTAGAACGGAATGGAATGGGATGGACCCATGTAGAATCGATTGGAATGGAAAGGAATGGAATGGAATGGAATGGAATGGAATGGAATGGAATGGAATGGAATGGAATGGGATGGGATGGCATGGAATGGAACGGAATGGAGAGGAAAGGAATGGAATGGAATGGAATGGAATGGAATGGAATGGAATGGAATGGAATCAACCTGACTTGAATGGAATGGAATTGAATGGAGTGGAATGAAATGGCATGGAATTAAATGGAATAGAATGGAATTCAATCAACCAGAGAAGAAGGGAATGGAATGGAATGGAATGGAGTGGAATGGAATGGAATGGTATGGTATGGAAGTGAATCAACACGAGTGGAGTGGGTTGGAATGGAATGGAATGGAAAGGAATCAACCCGAGAAGAACGGAATGGAATGGAACGGAATTGAATGGAATGGAATAATATGGAATTGAATCAACCCGAGTGGAGTGGAATGGATTGGAATGGAATGGAAATGGATGGAATGGAATGGATTGGAAAGGAATCAATCCGAGTAGAACGGAATGGATTGGAATGCAACAGAATGGAACGGAACGGAAAGGAACGGAATGGATTGGAATAGAATGGAATTGAATCAACCTGAGTAGAACCGAATGGAATGGAATGGAATAGAATGGAATGGAATGGAATGGAATGGAATGGAATGGAATGGAATGGAATGGAATGGAATGGAATGGAATGGAATGGAATGGAGTGGAATGGAAAGGAATGCAATGGAATGGAATGGAATGGAAAAGAATGGAATGAAAAGGAATGCAATGGAATCAGCCTGAGAAAAACAGTGTGGAATGGAATGGAATGGAACGGAATTGAATGGAATGGAATGGAATGGAATGGAATGGAATGGAATGGAATGGAATGGAATGTATTGTAATTTAATAGAATGGAATTGAATCAACCCAAGTAGAACGGAATGGAACGCAACGGAACGGAACGGTACGGTATGTAATAGAATGGAATTGAATCAACCCGAGTAGAATGGAATGGAAGGGAATGGAATGGAAAGGAATGGAATGGAATAGAATGGAATGGAATGGAATCAACCGGAGTAGAACGGAAAGGAAAGGAATGGAATGGAATGGAATGGAATGGAATGGAATGGAATGGAATGGAATGGAATGGAATGGAATGGAATGGAATGGAATGGAATCAACACGAGTAGAAAGGAAGGGAATGGAATGGAATGGAATGGATTGGAATGGAATGGAATGGAATAGAATGGAAAGGAATGGAAGGGAATGGAATTGAATCAACCCAAGTAGAACGGAGCGGAAGGGAACGAAATGGAACGGAATGGAATGGAATGAAATAGAATTTAAATGAATCAACCAGAGAACAACAGAATGGAATGGAATGGAATGGAATGGAATGGAATGGAATGGAATGGAATGGAATGGAATTTAATGGAATGGAAAGGAATGGAGTCAACCCGAGTAGAACGGAATGGAAAGGAATGGAATGGAATGGAATGGAATGAAATGGAATAGAATGGCATTGAGCCAACCCGAGTAGAATGGAAGGGAATGGAAGGGAATGGAATGGAATGGAATGGAATGGAATGGAATGGAATCGAATGGAATGGAAGGGAATCAACCCGATTTGAATGGAAAGGAAAGGAATTGAAAGCAATGGAATGGACTGGAATGAAATGGAATGGAATGGAATGAAATGCAATGGAATGGAATGGAATGGAATGGAATGGATTGGGATGGAATGGAATGGAATGGAATGGAATGGGATGGAATGGAATGGAATGGAAAGGAATGGAAAGGAATGGAATGGAATGGAATGGAATGGAATGAAATGGAATAGAATGGAATTGAGCCAACCCGAGTAGAATGGAATGGAATGGAATGGAATGGAATGGAATGGAATGGAATGGAATGGAATGGAATGGAATGGAATGGAATGGAATGGAATCAACCCGAGTTGAATGGAAAGGAAAGGAATCGAAAGCAATGGAATGGACTGGAATGAAATGGAATGGAATGGAATGCAATGCAATGGAATGGAATGGAATGGAATGGGATGGAATGGAATGGAATGGAAAGGAATGGAAAGGAATGGAATGGAATGGAATGGAATGAAATTGAATAGAATGGAATTGTGCCAACCAGAGTAGAATGGAAGAGAAGGGAATGGAATGGAATGAATGGAATGGAATGGAATGGAATGGAATGGAATGCAATGGAATCAACCTGAGATTAATGGAAAGGAATGGAATCGAATGCAATGGAAAGGAATGGAATCAAATGGAAAGGAATGGAATGTAATGGAATGGGATGGAATGGAATGGAATGGCAAGGAATGGAAAGGAATGGATTGGAATGGAGTGAAATGGAACGGAACGAAATTAAATGGAATAGAATGGAATTCAATCAACCAGAGTACAAGGGAATGGAATGGAATGGAATGGAATGGAATGGAATGGAAAGGAATGGAATGGAATGGAATGGAATGGAATGGAAAGGAATCAACCCGAGAAGAACGGAATGGAATGGAACGTAATGGAATGGACTTAAATGGAATGGAGCGAAATGCAATGGAATGGAATCAACGCGAGGAGAACGTAACGGAATGGAACGGAATGGAAAGGAATGGAATGGAATGGAATGGAATGGAATGGAATGGATTGGAATGGAATGGAATGGAATGGAATCAACCCGAGTAGAACGGAATGGAATGGAATGAAATGGAATGAAATGGAATGGAATGAACTGGATTAGAATGGAATGGAATGGAATGGAATGGGATGGACCCATGTAGAATCGAATGGAATGGAAAGGAATGGAATGGAATGGAATGGAATGCAATGGAATTTAATGGGATGGAATGGAATGGAATGGAAAGGAATGTAGAGGATTGGAAAGAATGGAATGGAATGGAATGGAATGGAATGGAATGGAATGGAATGGAATCAACCTGACTTGAACGGAATGGAATGGAATGGAGTGGAATGAAATAGAATGAAATTAAATGGAATAGAATGGAATTCAATCAACCAGAGTAGAAGGGAATGGAATGGAATGGAATGTAATGGAAGGGAATGGAATGGAATAGAATGGAATGGAATGGAATGGAATGGAATGGAATGGAATGGAATGGTATGGTATGGAAGTGAATCAACACGAGTGGAGTGGGTTGGAATGGAATGGAATGGAAAGGAATCAACCCGAGAAGAACGGAATGGAATGGAACGGAATGGAATGGAATGGAATAATATGGAATTGAATCAACCCGAGTGGAGTGGAGTGGATTGGAATGGAATGGAATTGGATGGAATGGAAAGGATTGGAAAGAAATCAATACGAGTAGAACAGAATGGATTGGAATGGAATAGTATGGAACGGAACGGAAAGGAACGGAATGGATTGGAATAGAATGGAATTGAATCAACCTGAGTAGAACGGAATGGAATGGAATGGAATGGAATGGAATGGAATGGAATGGAATGGAATGGAATGGAATGGAATGGAATGGAATAGAATGGAATTGAATCAACCCGAGTAAAACAGAATTGAATGGAATGGAATGGAATGGAGTGGAATGGAAAGGAATGCAATGGAATGGAATGGAATGGAAAGGAATGGAATGGAAAGGAATGCAATGGAATCAGCCTGAGAAAAACAGAGTGGAATGGAATGGAATGGAACGGAATGGAATGGAATGGAATGGAATGGAATGGAATGGAATGGAATGGAGTGGAATGGAATGGATTGGAATTTAATAGAATGGAATTGAATCAACCCGAGTAGAACGGAATGGAACGGAACGGAACGGAACGGTACGGTATGTAATAGAATGGAATTGAATCAACCCGAGTAGAATGGATTGGAAGGGAATGGAATGGAAAGGAATGGAATTGAATTGAATGGAATGGAATGGAATCAACCCGAGTAGAAAGGAATGGAATGGGATGGAATGGAATTGAATGGAATGGAATGGAATGGAATGGAAAGGAATGGAAGGGAATGGAATTGAATCAACACAAGTATAACGGAACGGAAGGGAACGAAACGGAACGGAACGGAATGGAATGAAATAGAATTTAATTGAATCAACCAGAGTACAACAGAACGGAATGGAATGGAATGGAATGGAATGGAATGGAATGGAATGGAATGGAATGGAATGGAATGGAACGGAATGGAATGGAATTTAATGGAATGAAAAGGAATGGAGTCAACACGAGTAGAACGGAATGGAAAGGAATGGAATTGAATGGAACGGAATGAAATGGGATAGAATGGAATTGAGCCAATGCGAGTAGAATGGAAGGGAATGGAATGGAATGGAATGGAATGGAATGGAATGGAATGGAATGGAATGGAATGGAATGGAATGGAATGGAATGGAATCTAATGGTATGGAATGGAATGGAACCAACCCGAGTTGTATGGAAAGGAAAGGAATCGAAAGCAATGGAATGGAATGGAATGAAATGGAATGGAATGGAATGAAATGCAATGGAATGGAATGGAATGGAACGAAATGCAATGGAATGGAACCATCGCGAGAAGAACGGAATGGAATGGAACGGAATGGAAAGGAAGGGAATGGAATGGAACGGAATGGAATGGAATGGAATGGAATGGAATAGAATGGAATTGATTCAAACTGAGTACAACGGAATGGAAGGGAACGAAACTGAATGGAACGGAATGGAATGGAATGGAACGGAATGGAATGGAATTGAATTAACCCGACTAGAACAGAATGGAATGGAATGGAATGGAATGGAATGGAATGGAATGGAATGGAATGGAATGGCTTGGAATGGAATGCAATGGAATAATATGGAATTGAAATAACCCGAGTGGAGTGGAATGGATTGGAATGGAATGGAATGGAATGTAATGGAATGGAATGGAATGGAATTGAATCAACCCGAAAAGAATGGAATGGAATGGATCGGAATTGCTTGGAATGGAATGGAATGGAACGAAATGCAATGGAAAGGAATCAAAGCGAGAAGAAAGTAACGGAATGGAACGGAATGGAATGGAAGGGAATGGAATTGAACATAATGGAATGGAATAGAATGGAATTGAATCAAACTGAGTACAACGGAATGGAAGGGAACAAAACGGAACGGAACGGAGTGGAATGGAATGGAAAGGAATGGAATGGAATTAACGCGACTAGAACAGAATGGACTGGAATGGAAAGGAATGGAATGGAAAGGAATGGAATGGCTTGGAATGGAATGGAATGGAATAATATGGAATTGAATCAACCCGAGTGGAGTGGAATGGATTGGAATGGAATGGAATTGAATGGAATGGAATGGAATGGAATGGAATGGAATCAACCCGAGTTGAATGGAAAGGAAAGGAATCGAAAGCAATGGAATGGACTGGAATGAAATGGAATGGAATGGAATGCAATGCAATGGAATGGAATGGAATGGAATGGAATGGAACGAAATGCAATGGAAAGGAATCAACGCGAGAAGAACGTAACGGAATGGAAAGGAATGGAATGGAAGGGAATGGAATGGAACGGAATGGAATGGAATAGAATGGAATTGAATCAAACTGAGTACAACGGAATGGAAGGGAACAAAACGGAACGGAACGGAATGGAATGGAATGGAATGGAATGGAAAAGAGTTAACCCGACTAGAACAGAATGGAATGGAATGGAATGGAATGGAATGGAATGGAATGGAATGGAATGGAAAGGAATGGAATGGCTTGGAATGGAATGGATTGGAATAATATGGAATTGAATGAACCCGAGTGGAGTGGAATGGATTGGAATGGAATGGAATTTAATGGAATGGAATGGAATGGAATAGAATGGAATTGAGCCAATCCGAGTAGAATGGAAGGGAATGGAATGGAATGCAATGGAATGGATTGAAATGGAATGGAATGGAATGGAATGGAATGGAATGGAATCAACCCGAGTTGAATGGAAAGGAAAGGAATCGAATGCAATGGAATGGAATGGAATCAAATGGAAGGGAATGGAATGGAATGGAATGGATTGAAATGGAATGGAATGGAATGGAATGGAATGGAATGGAATCAACCCGAGTTGAATGGAAAGGAAAGGAATCGAATGCAATGGAATGGAATGGAATCAAATGGAAGGGAATGGAATGGAATGGAATGGATTGAAATGGAATGGAATGGAATGGAATGGAATGGAATGGAATGGAATGGAATCAACCCGAGTTGAATGGAAAGGAAAGGATTCGAATGCAATGGAATGGAATGGAATCAAATGGAATGGAATGGAATGGAATGGAATGGAATGGGATGGAATGAAATGGAATGGAAAGGAATGGAAAGGAATGGAATTGAATGGAATTAAATGAAATGGAATAGAATGGAATTGAGCCAAACCGAGTGGAATGGAAGGGAAGGGAATGGAATGGAATGGAATGGAAGGGAATGGAATGGAATGGAATGGAATGCAATGGAATCAACCCGAGTTGAATGGAAAGGAATGGAATCGAATGCAATGGAATGGAATGGAGTCAAATGGAATGCAATGGAATGTAATGGAATGGAATGGGATGGAATGGAATGGAATGGAAAGGAATGGAAGGGAATGGAATTGAATCAACCCAAGAAGAACGGAATGGAAGGGAGCGAAACGGAATGGAATGGAATGGAATGAAATAGAATTTAATTGAATCAACCAGAGTACAACAGGATGGATTGGAATGGAATGGAACGGAATGGAATGGAATGGAATGAAATGGAATTTAATGGAATGGAATTTAATGGAGTCAACCCGAGTAGAACGGAATGGAAAGGAATGGAACTGAATGGAATGGAATGCAATGGAATAGAATGGGGTTGAGCCAACCAGAGTAGAATGGAAGGCAATGGAATGGAATGGAATGGAATGCAATGGAATGGAATGGAATGGAATTCAATGGAATGGAATGGAATGGAATGGAATGGAATGGAATGGAATGGTATGGAAATGAATCAACACGAGTGGAGGGGTTTGGAATGGAATGAAATGGAAAGGAATCAACCCGAGAAGAACGGAATGGAATGGAACGGAATTGAATGGAATGGAATGGAATGGAATGAAATGCAATGGAATGGAACCAACGCGAGAAGAACGGAACGGAATGGAACGGAATGGAATGGAAGGGAATGGAATGGAACGGAATGGAATGGAATGGAATGGAATGGAATAGAATGGAATTGATTCTAACTGAGTACAACGGAATGGAAGGGAACGAAACTGAATGGAACGGAATGGAATGGAATGGAACGGAATGGAATGGAATTGAATTAACCCGACTAGAACAGAATGGAATGGAATGGAATGGAATGGAATGGAATGGAATGGAATGGAATGGAATGGAATGGAATGGAATGGAATGGAATGCAATGGAATAATATGGAATTGAAATAACCCGAGTGGAGTGGAATGAATTGGAATGGAATGGAATGGAATGGAAAGGAATGGAATCAACCCGAGAAGAATGGAATGGAATGGATCGGAATTGCATTGAATGGAATGGAATGGAACGAAATGCAATGGAAAGGAATCAACGCGAGAAGAACGTAACGGAATGGAACGGAATGGAATGGAAGGGAATGGAATGGAACGGAACGGAATGGAATAGAATGGAATTGAATCAAACTGAGTACAACGGAATGGAAGGGAACGAAACGGAACAGAACGGAATGGAATGGAATGGAATGGAATGGAATTAACCCGACTAGAACAGAATGGACTGGAATGGAATTGAATGGAATGGAAAGGAATGGAATGGCTTGGAATGGAATGGAATGGAATAATATGGAATTGAATCAACCCGAGTGGAGTGGATTGGATTGGAATGGAATGGAATTGAATGGAATGGAATGGATTGGAATGGAATCAACACGAGTAGAATGGAATGGATTGGAAAGGAATGGAATGGAAAGGAATGGAACGGAATGGAATGGAAAGGAAAGAGATGGAATGGAATGGAATGGAATGGAATGGAATGGAATGCAATGGAGTGGAATAGAATGGAATTGAATCTACCCGAATAGAACCGAACCGAAGGGAAAGAAACGGAAGGAAATGGAATGGAATGGAACAGAATGGAATTGAATCAACCTGAGTACAACCGAATGGAATGAAATGGAATGGAATGGAATGGAATGGAATAGAATGGAATGGAATAGATAGGAATCAACCCAAGTAGAACACAACAGAATGGAACAGAACGGAACGGAACGCAACGGAACGGAATGGAACGGAACGGAATGGAATGGAATGGAATTGAGTCAACCCGAGAAGAAAGGAATGGAATGGAATGGGATGGAATGGAATGGAATGGAATGGAATGGAATGGATTCAACCCGAGTAGAACACAACGGAACGGAACGGAACGGAAAAGAACGGAGAGGAACGGAACGGTATGGAATAGGATGGAATACAATGGAATTGAATCTACCAGAGTAGAAAGGAATGGAATGCAATGGAATGGAATGGAATGGAATGGAGTGCAATCGAATGGAGAGGAATAGAATGGAATCAACCCGAGTAAAACGGAATGGAATGGAATGGAATGGAATGGAATGGAATGGAATGGAATGGAATGGAATGGAATGGAATGGAATGGAATCAACCCGATTAGAACGGAATGCAATGGAATGCAATGAAATGAAATGGAATGGAATGAACTGGAGTAGAACGGAATGGAATGGGATGGACCCATGTAGAATAGATTGGAATGGAAAGGAATGGAATGGAATGGAATGGAATGGAATGGAATGGAATGGAATGGAATGGAATGGGATGGGATGGCATGGAATGGAACGGAATGGAGAGGAAAGGAATGGAATGGAATGGAATGGAATGGAATGGAATGGAATGGAATGGAATCAACCTGACTTGAATGGAATGGAATTGAATGGAGTGGAATGAAATGGCATGGAATTAAATGGAATAGAATGGAATTCAATCAACCAGAGAAGAAGGGAATGGAATGGAATGGAATGGAGTGGAATGGAATGGAATGGTATGGTATGGAAGTGAATCAACACGAGTGGAGTGGGTTGGAATGGAATGGAATGGAAAGGAATCAACCCGAGAAGAACGGAATGGAATGGAACGGAATTGAATGGAATGGAATAATATGGAATTGAATCAACCCGAGTGGAGTGGAATGGATTGGAATGGAATGGAAATGGATGGAATGGAATGGATTGGAAAGGAATCAATCCGAGTAGAACGGAATGGATTGGAATGCAACAGAATGGAACGGAACGGAAAGGAACGGAATGGATTGGAATAGAATGGAATTGAATCAACCTGAGTAGAACCGAATGGAATGGAATGGAATAGAATGGAATGGAATGGAATGGAATGGAATGGAATGGAATGGAATGGAATGGAATGGAATGGAATGGAATGGAATGGAATGGAGTGGAATGGAAAGGAATGCAATGGAATGGAATGGAATGGAAAAGAATGGAATGAAAAGGAATGCAATGGAATCAGCCTGAGAAAAACAGTGTGGAATGGAATGGAATGGAACGGAATTGAATGGAATGGAATGGAATGGAATGGAATGGAATGGAATGGAATGGAATGGAATGTATTGTAATTTAATAGAATGGAATTGAATCAACCCAAGTAGAACGGAATGGAACGCAACGGAACGGAACGGTACGGTATGTAATAGAATGGAATTGAATCAACCCGAGTAGAATGGAATGGAAGGGAATGGAATGGAAAGGAATGGAATGGAATAGAATGGAATGGAATGGAATCAACCGGAGTAGAACGGAAAGGAAAGGAATGGAATGGAATGGAATGGAATGGAATGGAATGGAATGGAATGGAATGGAATGGAATGGAATGGAATGGAATCAACACGAGTAGAAAGGAAGGGAATGGAATGGAATGGAATGGATTGGAATGGAATGGAATGGAATAGAATGGAAAGGAATGGAAGGGAATGGAATTGAATCAACCCAAGTAGAACGGAGCGGAAGGGAACGAAATGGAACGGAATGGAATGGAATGAAATAGAATTTAAATGAATCAACCAGAGAACAACAGAATGGAATGGAATGGAATGGAATGGAATGGAATGGAATGGAATGGAATGGAATGGAATTTAATGGAATGGAAAGGAATGGAGTCAACCCGAGTAGAACGGAATGGAAAGGAATGGAATGGAATGGAATGGAATGAAATGGAATAGAATGGCATTGAGCCAACCCGAGTAGAATGGAAGGGAATGGAAGGGAATGGAATGGAATGGAATGGAATGGAATGGAATGGAATCGAATGGAATGGAAGGGAATCAACCCGATTTGAATGGAAAGGAAAGGAATTGAAAGCAATGGAATGGACTGGAATGAAATGGAATGGAATGGAATGAAATGCAATGGAATGGAATGGAATGGAATGGAATGGATTGGGATGGAATGGAATGGAATGGAATGGAATGGGATGGAATGGAATGGAATGGAAAGGAATGGAAAGGAATGGAATGGAATGGAATGGAATGGAATGAAATGGAATAGAATGGAATTGAGCCAACCCGAGTAGAATGGAATGGAATGGAATGGAATGGAATGGAATGGAATGGAATGGAATGGAATGGAATGGAATGGAATGGAACGGAATGGAATGGAATCAACCCGAGTGGAATGGAAAGGAAAGGAATCGAAAGCAATGGAATGGACTGGAATGAAATGGAATGGAATGGAATGCAATGCAATGGAATGGAATGGAATGGAATGGGATGGAATGGAATGGAATGGAAAGGAATGGAAAGGAATGGAATGGAATGGAATGGAATGAAATTGAATAGAATGGAATTGTGCCAACCAGAGTAGAATGGAAGAGAAGGGAATGGAATGGAATGAATGGAATGGAATGGAATGGAATGGAATGGAATGCAATGGAATCAACCTGAGATTAATGGAAAGGAATGGAATCGAATGCAATGGAAAGGAATGGAATCAAATGGAAAGGAATGGAATGTAATGGAATGGGATGGAATGGAATGGAATGGCAAGGAATGGAAAGGAATGGATTGGAATGGAGTGAAATGGAACGGAACGAAATTAAATGGAATAGAATGGAATTCAATCAACCAGAGTACAAGGGAATGGAATGGAATGGAATGGAATGGAATGGAATGGAAAGGAATGGAATGGAATGGAATGGAATGGAATGGAAAGGAATCAACCCGAGAAGAACGGAATGGAATGGAACGTAATGGAATGGACTTAAATGGAATGGAGCGAAATGCAATGGAATGGAATCAACGCGAGGAGAACGTAACGGAATGGAACGGAATGGAAAGGAATGGAATGGAATGGAATGGAATGGAATGGAATGGATTGGAATGGAATGGAATGGAATGGAATCAACCCGAGTAGAACGGAATGGAATGGAATGAAATGGAATGAAATGGAATGGAATGAACTGGATTAGAATGGAATGGAATGGAATGGAATGGGATGGACCCATGTAGAATCGAATGGAATGGAAAGGAATGGAATGGAATGGAATGGAATGCAATGGAATTTAATGGGATGGAATGGAATGGAATGGAAAGGAATGTAGAGGATTGGAAAGAATGGAATGGAATGGAATGGAATGGAATGGAATGGAATGGAATGGAATGGAATCAACCTGACTTGAACGGAATGGAATGGAATGGAGTGGAATGAAATAGAATGAAATTAAATGGAATAGAATGGAATTCAATCAACCAGAGTAGAAGGGAATGGAATGGAATGGAATGGAATGGAAGGGAATGGAATGGAATAGAATGGAATGGAATGGAATGGAATGGAATGGAATGGAATGGTATGGTATGGAAGTGAATCAACACGAGTGGAGTGGGTTGGAATGGAATGGAATGGAAAGGAATCAACCCGAGAAGAACGGAATGGAATGGAACGGAATGGAATGGAATGGAATAATATGGAATTGAATCAACCCGAGTGGAGTGGAGTGGATTGGAATGGAATGGAATTGGATGGAATGGAAAGGATTGGAAAGAAATCAATACGAGTAGAACAGAATGGATTGGAATGGAATAGTATGGAACGGAACGGAAAGGAACGGAATGGATTGGAATAGAATGGAATTGAATCAACCTGAGTAGAACGGAATGGAATGGAATGGAATGGAATGGAATGGAATGGAATGGAATGGAATGGAATGGAATGGAATGGAATAGAATGGAATTGAATCAACCCGAGTAAAACAGAATTGAATGGAATGGAATGGAATGGAGTGGAATGGAAAGGAATGCAATGGAATGGAATGGAATGGAAAGGAATGGAATGGAAAGGAATGCAATGGAATCAGCCTGAGAAAAACAGAGTGGAATGGAATGGAATGGAACGGAATGGAATGGAATGGAATGGAATGGAATGGAATGGAATGGAATGGAGTGGAATGGAATGGATTGGAATTTAATAGAATGGAATTGAATCAACCCGAGTAGAACGGAATGGAACGGAACGGAACGGAACGGTACGGTATGTAATAGAATGGAATTGAATCAACCCGAGTAGAATGGATTGGAAGGGAATGGAATGGAAAGGAATGGAATTGAATTGAATGGAATGGAATGGAATCAACCCGAGTAGAAAGGAATGGAATGGGATGGAATGGAATTGAATGGAATGGAATGGAATGGAATGGAAAGGAATGGAAGGGAATGGAATTGAATCAACACAAGTATAACGGAACGGAAGGGAACGAAACGGAACGGAACGGAATGGAATGAAATAGAATTTAATTGAATCAACCAGAGTACAACAGAACGGAATGGAATGGAATGGAATGGAATGGAATGGAATGGAATGGAATGGAATGGAACGGAATGGAATGGAATTTAATGGAATGAAAAGGAATGGAGTCAACACGAGTAGAACGGAATGGAAAGGAATGGAATTGAATGGAACGGAATGAAATGGGATAGAATGGAATTGAGCCAATGCGAGTAGAATGGAAGGGAATGGAATGGAATGGAATGGAATGGAATGGAATGGAATGGAATGGAATGGAATGGAATGGAATGGAATGGAATGGAATCTAATGGTATGGAATGGAATGGAACCAACCCGAGTTGTATGGAAAGGAAAGGAATCGAAAGCAATGGAATGGAATGGAATGAAATGGAATGGAATGGAATGAAATGCAATGGAATGGAATGGAATGGAACGAAATGCAATGGAATGGAACCATCGCGAGAAGAACGGAATGGAATGGAACGGAATGGAAAGGAAGGGAATGGAATGGAACGGAATGGAATGGAATGGAATGGAATGGAATAGAATGGAATTGATTCAAACTGAGTACAACGGAATGGAAGGGAACGAAACTGAATGGAACGGAATGGAATGGAATGGAACGGAATGGAATGGAATTGAATTAACCCGACTAGAACAGAATGGAATGGAATGGAATGGAATGGAATGGAATGGAATGGAATGGAATGGCTTGGAATGGAATGCAATGGAATAATATGGAATTGAAATAACCCGAGTGGAGTGGAATGGATTGGAATGGAATGGAATGGAATGTAATGGAATGGAATGGAATGGAATTGAATCAACCCGAAAAGAATGGAATGGAATGGATCGGAATTGCTTGGAATGGAATGGAATGGAACGAAATGCAATGGAAAGGAATCAAAGCGAGAAGAAAGTAACGGAATGGAACGGAATGGAATGGAAGGGAATGGAATTGAACATAATGGAATGGAATAGAATGGAATTGAATCAAACTGAGTACAACGGAATGGAAGGGAACAAAACGGAACGGAACGGAGTGGAATGGAATGGAAAGGAATGGAATGGAATTAACGCGACTAGAACAGAATGGACTGGAATGGAAAGGAATGGAATGGAAAGGAATGGAATGGCTTGGAATGGAATGGAATGGAATAATATGGAATTGAATCAACCCGAGTGGAGTGGAATGGATTGGAATGGAATGGAATTGAATGGAATGGAATGGATTGGAATGGAATCAACCCGAGTAGAATGGAATGGATTGGAATGGAATGGAATGGAATGGAATGGAATGGAATGGAATGGAAAGGAAAGAGATGGAATGGAATAGAATGGAATGGAATAGATTGGAATCAACCCGAGTGGAACACTACAGAACGGAACGGAACGGAACGGAACGCAACGGAACGGAATGGAACGCAACAGAACGGAATGGAACGGAACGGAATGGAATGGAATGGAATTGAGTCAACCCGAGAAGAAAGGAATGGAATGGAATGGGATGGAATGGAATGGAATGGAATGGAATGGAATGGAATGGAATGGAATCAACCCGAGTAGAACACAACAGAACGGAACGGAACGGAAAAGAACGGAGAGGAACGGAATGGTATGGAATAGAATGGAATACAATGGAATTGAAACTACCAGAGTAGAAAGGAATGGAATGCAATGGAATGGAATGGAATGGAGTTCAATCGAATGGAGAGGAATAGAATGGAAGCAACCCGAGTAAAACGGAATGGAATGGAATGGAATGGAATGGAATGGAATGGAATGGAATGGAATGGAATAGAATGGAATTGAATCAACCCGAGTAAAACAGAATTGAATGGAATGGAATGGAATGGAGTGGAATGGAGTGGAATGCAATGGAATGGAATGGAATGGAAAGGAATGGAATGGAAAGGAATGCAATGGAATCAGCCTGAGAAAAACAGAGTGGAATGGAATGGAATGGAACGGAATGGAATGGAATGGAATGGAATGGAATGGAATGGAATGGAATGGAGTGGAATGGAATGGATTGGAATTTAATAGAATGGAATTGAATCAACCCGAGTAGAACGGAATGGAACGGAACGGAACGGAACGGTACGGTATGTAATAGAATGGAATTGAATCAACCCGAGTAGAATGGAATGGAAGGGAATGGAATGGAAAGGAATGGAATTGAATTGAATGGAATGGAATGGAATCAACCCGAGTAGAAAGGAATGGAATGGGATGGAATGGAATTGAATGGAATGGAATGGAATGGAATGGAAAGGAATGGAAGGGAATGGAATTGAATCAACACAAGTATAACGGAACGGAAGGGAACGAAACGGAACGGAACGGAATGGAATGAAATAGAATTTAATTGAATCAACCAGAGTACAACAGAACGGAATGGAATGGAATGGAATGGAATGGAATGGAATGGAATGGAATGGAATGGAACGGAATGGAATGGAATGAAAAGGAATGGAGTCAACACGAGTAGAACGGAATGGAAAGGAATCGAATTGAATGGAACGGAATGAAATGGGATAGAATGGAATTGAGCCAATGCGAGTAGAATGGAAGGGAATGGAATGGAATGGAATGGAATGGAATGGAATGGAATGGAATGGAATGGAATGGAATGGAATGGAATCTAATGGTATGGAATGGAATGGAACCAACCCGAGTTGTATGGAAAGGAAAGGAATCGAAAGCAATGGAATGGAATGGAATGAAATGGAATGGAATGGAATGGAATGCAATGGAATGGAATGGAATGGAACGAAATGCAATGGAATGGAACCATCGCGAGAAGAACGGAATGGAATGGAACGGAATGGAAAGGAAGGGAATGGAATGGAACGGAATGGAATGGAATGGAATGGAATGGAATAGAATGGAATTGATTCAAACTGAGTACAACGGAATGGAAGGGAACGAAACTGAATGGAACGGAATGGAATGGAATGGAACGGAATGGAATGGAATTGAAGTAACCCGACTAGAACAGAATGGAATGGAATGGAATGGAATGGAATGGAATGGAATGGAATGGAATGGAATGGAATGGAATGGCTTGGAATGGAATGCAATGGAATAATATGGAATTGAAATAACCCGAGTGGAGTGGAATGGATTGGAATGGAATGGAATGGAATGGAATGGAATGGAATGGAATTGAATCAACCCGAAAAGAATGGAATGGAATGGATCGGAATTGCTTGGAATGGAATGGAATGGAACGAAATGCAATGGAAAGGAATCAAAGCGAGAAGAAAGTAACGGAATGGAACGGAATGGAATGGAAGGGAATGGAATTGAACATAATGGAATGGAATAGAATGGAATTGAATCAAACTGAGTACAACGGAATGGAAGGGAACAAAACGGAACGGAACGGAGTGGAATGGAATGGAAAGGAATGGAATGGAATTAACGCGACTAGAACAGAATGGACTGGAATGGAATGGAATGGAATGGAAAGGAATGGAATGGCTTGGAATGGAATGGAATGGAATAATATGGAATTGAATCAACCCGAGTGGAGTGGAATGGATTGGAATGGAATGGAATTGAATGGAATGGAATGGATTGGAATGGAATCAACCCGAGTAGAATGGAATGGATTGGAATGGAATGGAATGGAATGGAATGGAATGGAATGGAATGGAATGGAAAGGAAAGAGATGGAATGGAATAGAATGGAATGGAATAGATTGGAATCAACCCGAGTGGAACACTACAGAACGGAACGGAACGGAACGGAACGCAACGGAACGGAATGGAACGCAACAGAACGGAATGGAACGGAACGGAATGGAATGGAATGGAATTGAGTCAACCCGAGAAGAAAGGAATGGAATGGAATGGGATGGAATGGAATGGAATGGAATGGAATGGAATGGAATGGAATGGAATCAACCCGAGTAGAACACAACAGAACGGAACGGAACGGAAAAGAACGGAGAGGAACGGAATGGTATGGAATAGAATGGAATACAATGGAATTGAAACTACCAGAGTAGAAAGGAATGGAATGCAATGGAATGGAATGGAATGGAGTTCAATCGAATGGAGAGGAATAGAATGGAAGCAACCCGAGTAAAACGGAATGGAATGGAATGGAATGGAATGGAATGGAATGGAATGGAATGGAATAGAATGGAATTGAATCAACCCGAGTAAAACAGAATTGAATGGAATGGAATGGAATGGAGTGGAATGGAAAGGAATGCAATGGAATGGAATGGAATGGAAAGGAATGGAATGGAAAGGAATGCAATGGAATCAGCCTGAGAAAAACAGTGGAATGGAATGGAATGGAACGGAATGGAATGGAATGGAATGGAATGGAATGGAATGGAATGGAATGGAATGGAATGGAATGGAATGGAATGGAATGGAATGGAGTGGAATGGAATGGATTGGAATTTAATAGAATGGAATTGAATCAACCCGAGTAGAACGGAATGGAACGGAACGGAACGGAACGGTACGGTATGTAATAGAATGGAATTGAATCAACCCGAGTAGAATGGAATGGAAGGGAATGGAATGGAAAGGAATGGAATTGAATTGAATGGAATGGAATGGAATCAACCCGAGTAGAAAGGAATGGAATGGGATGGAATGGAATTGAATGGAATGGAATGGAATGGAATGGAAAGGAATGGAAGGGAATGGAATTGAATCAACACAAGTATAACGGAACGGAAGGGAACGAAACGGAACGGAACGGAATGGAATGAAATAGAATTTAATTGAATCAACCAGAGTACAACAGAACGGAATGGAATGGAATGGAATGGAATGGAATGGAATGGAATGGAATGGAATGGAATGGAATTTAATGGAATGAAAAGGAATGGAGTCAACACGAGTAGAACGGAATGGAAAGGAATCGAATTGAATGGAACGGAATGAAATGGGATAGAATGGAATTGAGCCAATGCGAGTAGAATGGAAGGGAATGGAATGGAATGGAATGGAATGGAATGGAATGGAATGGAATGGAATGGAATGGAATGGAATGGAATGGAATGGAATGGAATGGAATGGAATCTAATGGTATGGAATGGAATGGAACCAACCCGAGTTGTATGGAAAGGAAAGGAATCGAAAGCAATGGAATGGAATGGAATGAAATGGAATGGAATGGAATGGAATGCAATGGAATGGAATGGAATGGAACGAAATGCAATGGAATGGAACCATCGCGAGAAGAACGGAATGGAATGGAACGGAATGGAAAGGAAGGGAATGGAATGGAACGGAATGGAATGGAATGGAATGGAATGGAATAGAATGGAATTGATTCAAACTGAGTACAACGGAATGGAAGGGAACGAAACTGAATGGAACGGAATGGAATGGAATTGAAGTAACCCGACTAGAACAGAATGGAATGGAATGGAATGGAATGGAATGGAATGTAATGTAATGGAATGGAATGGAATGGAATGGCTTGGAATGGAATGCAATGGAATAATATGGAATTGAAATAACCCGAGTGGAGTGGAATGGATTGGAATGGAATGGAATGGAATGGAATGGAATGGAATGGAATGGAATTGAATCAACCCGAAAAGAATGGAATGGAATGGATCGGAATTGCTTGGAATGGAATGGAATGGAACGAAATGCAATGGAAAGGAATCAAAGCGAGAAGAAAGTAACGGAATGGAACGGAATGGAATGGAAGGGAATGGAATTGAACATAATGGAATGGAATAGAATGGAATTGAATCAAACTGAGTACAACGGAATGGAAGGGAACAAAACGGAACGGAACGGAGTGGAATGGAATGGAAAGGAATGGAATGGAATTAACGCGACTAGAACAGAATGGACTGGAATGGAATGGAATGGAATGGAAAGGAATGGAATGGCTTGGAATGGAATGGAATGGAATAATATGGAATTGAATCAACCCGAGTGGAGTGGAATGGATTGGAATGGAATGGAATTGAATGGAATGGAATGGATTGGAATGGAATCAACCCGAGTAGAATGGAATGGATTGGAATGGAATGGAATGGAATGGAATGGAATGGAATGGAATGGAAAGGAAAGAGATGGAATGGAATAGAATGGAATGGAATAGATTGGAATCAACCCGAGTGGAACACTACAGAACGGAACGGAACGGAACGGAACGCAATGGAACGGAATGGAACGCAACAGAACGGAATGGAACGGAACGGAATGGAATGGAATGGAATTGAGTCAACCCGAGAAGAAAGGAATGGAATGGAATGGGATGGAATGGAATGGAATGGAATGGAATGGAATGGAATGGAATGGAATGGAATCAACCCGAGTAGAACACAACAGAACGGAACGGAACGGAAAAGAACGGAGAGGAACGGAATGGTATGGAATAGAATGGAATACAATGGAATTGAAACTACCAGAGTAGAAAGGAATGGAATGCAATGGAATGGAATGGAATGGAGTTCAATCGAATGGAGAGGAATAGAATGGAAGCAACCCGAGTAAAACGGAATGGAATGGAATGGAATGGAATGGAATGGAATCAACCCGAGTAGAACGGAATGGAATGGAATGCAATGGAATGAAATGGAATGGAATGAACTGGAGTAGAACGGAATGGAATGGAATGGAATGGGATGGACCCATGTAGAATCGAATGGAATGGAAAGGAATGGAATGGAATGGAATGGAATTGAATGGAATGGAATGGAATGGAATGGAACGGAATGGGATGGAATGGAATGGAATGGAACGGAATGGAGAGGAAAGGAATGGAATGGAATGGAATGGAATGGAATGGAATGGAATCAACCTGACTTGAATGGAATGGAATGGAATGGAGTGGAATGAAATGGAATGAAATTAAATGGAATAGAATGGAATTCAATCAACCAGAGACGAAGGGAATGGAATGGAATGCAATGGAATGGAATGGAATGGAATGGAATGGAATGGAATGGAATGGAATGGAATGGAATGGAATGAACTGGAGTAGAACGGAATGGAATGGAATGGAATGGGATGGACCCATGTAGAATCGAATGGAATGGAAAGGAATGGAATGGAATGGAATGGAATGGAATGCAATGGAATGGAATGGGATGGAATGGAAAGGAATGGAGAGGATTGGAATGGAATGGAATGGAATGGAATGGAATGGAATGGAATGGAATGATATGGTATGGAAGTGAATCAACACGAGTGGAGTGGGTTGGAATGGAATGGAATGGAAAGGAATCAACCCGAGAAGAACGGAATGGAATGGAACGGAATTGAATGGAATGGAATGGAATGGAATAATATGGAATTGAATCAACCCGAGTGGAGTGGAGTGGATTGGAATGGAATGGAATTGGATGGAATGGAAAGGATTGGAAAGGAATCAATACGAGTAGAACAGAATGGATTGGAATGGAATAGAATGGAACGGAACGGAAAGGAACGGAATGGATTGGAATAGAATGGAACTGAATCAACCTGAGTAGAACGGAATGGAACGGAATGGAATGGAAGGGAATGGAATGGAACGGAATGGAATGGAATGGAATGGAATGGAATGGAATGGAATGGAATGGAATAGAATGGAATTGATTCAAACTGAGTACAACGGAATGGAAGGGAACGAAACTGAATGGAACGGAATGGAATGGGATGGAACGGAATGGAATGGAATTGAATTAACCCGACTAGAACAGAATGGAATGGAATGGAATGGAATGGAATGGAATGGAATGGAATGGCTTGGAATGGAATGCAATGGAATAATATGGAATTGAAATAACCCGAGTGGAGTGGAATGGAATGGAATGGAATGGAATGGAATGGAATGGAATGGAATGGAATGGAATCAACCCGAAAAGAATGGAATGGAATGGAGCGGAATTGCTTGGAATGGAATGGAATGGAACGAAATGCAATGGAAAGGAATCAACGCGAGAAGAAAGTAACGGAATGGAACGGAATGGAATGGAAGGGAATGGAATTGAACATAATGGAATGGAATAGAATGGAATTGAATCAAACTGAGTACAACGGAATGGAAGGGAACAAAACGGAACGGAACGGAGTGGAATGGAATGGAAAGGAATGGAATGGAATTAACGAGACTAGAACAGAATGGACTGGAATGGAATGGAATGGAATGGAAAGGAATGGAATGGCTTGGAATGGAATGGAATGGAATAATATGGAATTGAATCAACCCGAGTGGAGTGGAATGGATTGGAATGGAATGGAATTGAATGGAATGGAATGGATTGGAATGGAATCAACCCGAGTAGAATGGAATGGATTGGAATATAATGGAATGGAATGGAATGGAATGGAATGGAAAGGAAAGAGATGGAATGGAATAGAATGGAATGGAATAGATTGGAATCAACCCGAGTGGAACACTACAGAACGGAACGGAACGGAACGGAACGCAACGGAACGGAATGGAACGCAACAGAACGGAATGGAACGGAACGGAATGGAATGGAATGGAATTGAGTCAACCCGAGAAGAAAGGAATGGAATGGAATGGGATGGAATGGAATGAAATGGAATGGAATGGAATGGAATGGAATGGAATCAACCCGAGTAGAACACAACAGAACGGAACGGAACGGAAAAGAACGGAGAGGAACGGAATGGTATGGAATAGAATGGAATACAATGGAATTGAAACTACCAGAGTAGAAAGGAATGGAATGCAATGGAATGGAATGGAATGGAGTTCAATCGAATGGAGAGGAATAGAATGGAAGCAACCCGAGTAAAACGGAATGGAATGGAATGGAATGGAATGGAATGGAATGGAATGGAATGGAATGGAATAGAATGGAATTGAATCAACCCGAGTAAAACAGAATTGAATGGAATGGAATGGAATGGAGTGGAATGGAAAGGAATGCAATGGAATGGAATGGAATGGAAAGGAATGGAATGGAAAGGAATGCAATGGAATCAGCCTGAGAAAAACAGAGTGGAATGGAATGGAATGGAACGGAATGGAATGGAATGGAATGGAATGGAATGGAATGGAATGGAGTGGAATGGAATGGATTGGAATTTAATAGAATGGAATTGAATCAACCCGAGTAGAACGGAATGGAACGGAACGGAACGGAACGGTACGGTATGTAATAGAATGGAATTGAATCAACCCGAGTAGAATGGAATGGAAGGGAATGGAATGGAAAGGAATGGAATTGAATTGAATGGAATGGAATGGAATCAACCCGAGTAGAAAGGAATGGAATGGGATGGAATGGAATTGAATGGAATGGAATGGAATGGAATGGAAAGGAATGGAAGGGAATGGAATTGAATCAACACAAGTATAACGGAACGGAAGGGAACGAAACGGAACGGAACGGAATGGAATGAAATAGAATTTAATTGAATCAACCAGAGTACAACAGAACGGAATGGAATGGAATGGAATGGAATGGAATGGAATGTAATGGAATGGAATGGAATGGAATGGAATGGAATGGAATTTAATGGAATGAAAAGGAATGGAGTCAACATGAGTAGAACGGAATGGAAAGGAATCGAATTGAATGGAACGGAATGAAATGGGATAGAATGGAATTGAGCCAATGCGAGTAGAATGGAAGGGAATGGAATGGAATGGAATGGAATGGAATGGAATGGAATGGAATGGAATGGAATGGAATGGAATGGAATGGAATCTAATGGTATGGAATGGAATGGAACCAACCCGAGTTGTATGGAAAGGAAAGGAATCGAAAGCAATGGAATGGAATGGAATGAAATGGAATGGAATGGAATGGAATGCAATGGAATGGAATGGAATGGAACGAAATGCAATGGAATGGAACCATCGCGAGAAGAACGGAATGGAATGGAACGGAATGGAAAGGAAGGGAATGGAATGGAACGGAATGGAATGGAATGGAATGGAATGGAATAGAATGGAATTGATTCAAACTGAGTACAACGGAATGGAAGGGAACGAAACTGAATGGAACGGAATGGAATGGAATGGAACGGAATGGAATGGAATTGAAGTAACCCGACTAGAACAGAATGGAATGGAATGGAATGGAATGGAATGGAATGGAATGGAATGGAATGGAATGGAATGGAATGGCTTGGAATGGAATGCAATGGAATAATATGGAATTGAAATAACCCGAGTGGAGTGGAATGGATTGGAATGGAATGGAATGGAATGGAATGGAATGGAATGGAATTGAATCAACCCGAAAAGAATGGAATGGAATGGATCGGAATTGCTTGGAATGGAATGGAATGGAACGAAATGCAATGGAAAGGAATCAAAGCGAGAAGAAAGTAACGGAATGGAACGGAATGGAATGGAAGGGAATGGAATTGAACATAATGGAATGGAATAGAATGGAATTGAATCAAACTGAGTACAACGGAATGGAAGGGAACAAAACGGAACGGAACGGAGTGGAATGGAATGGAAAGGAATGGAATGGAATTAACGCGACTAGAACAGAATGGACTGGAATGGAATGGAATGGAATGGAAAGGAATGGAATGGCTTGGAATGGAATGGAATGGAATAATATGGAATTGAATCAACCCGAGTGGAGTGGAATGGATTGGAATGGAATGGAATTGAATGGAATGGAATGGATTGGAATGGAATCAACCCGAGTAGAATGGAATGGATTGGAATGGAATGGAATGGAATGGAATGGAATGGAATGGAATGGAATGGAATGGAAAGGAAAGAGATGGAATGGAATAGAATGGAATGGAATAGATTGGAATCAACCCGAGTGGAACACTACAGAACGGAACGGAACGGAACGGAACGCAACGGAACGGAATGGAACGCAACAGAACGGAATGGAACGGAACGGAATGGAATGGAATGGAATTGAGTCAACCCGAGAAGAAAGGAAATGAATGGAATGGGATGGAATGGAATGGAATGGAATGGAATGGAATGGAATGGAATGGAATGGAATCAACCCGAGTAGAACACAACAGAACGGAACGGAACGGAAAAGAACGGAGAGGAACGGAATGGTATGGAATAGAATGGAATACAATGGAATTGAAACTACCAGAGTAGAAAGGAATGGAATGCAATGGAATGGAATGGAATGGAGTTCAATCGAATGGAGAGGAATAGAATGGAAGCAACCCGAGTAAAACGGAATGGAATGGAATGGAATGGAATGGAATGGAATGGAATCAACCCGAGTAGAACGGAATGGAATGGAATGCAATGGAATGAAATGGAATGGAATGAACTGGAGTAGAACGGAATGGAATGGAATGGAATGGGATGGACCCATGTAGAATCGAATGGAATGGAAAGGAATGGAATGGAATGGAATGGAATTGAATGGAATGGAATGGAATGGAATGGAACGGAATGGGATGGAATGGAATGGAATGGAACGGAATGGAGAGGAAAGGAATGGAATGGAATGGAATGGAATGGAATGGAATGGAATCAACCTGACTTGAATGGAATGGAATGGAATGGAGTGGAATGAAATGGAATGAAATTAAATGGAATAGAATGGAATTCAATCAACCAGAGACGAAGGGAATGGAATGGAATGCAATGGAATGCAATGGAATGGAATGGAATGGAATGGAATGGAATGGAATGGAATGGAATGGAATGAACTGGAGTAGAACGGAATGGAATGGAATGGAATGGGATGGACCCATGTAGAATCGAATGGAATGGAAAGGAATGGAATGGAATGGAATGGAATGGAATGGAATGCAATGGAATGGAATGGGATGGAATGGAAAGGAATGGAGAGGATTAGAATGGAATGGAATGGAATGGAATGGAATGGAATGGAATGGAATGGAATGGAATGGAATGATATGGTATGGAAGTGAATCAACACGAGTGGAGTGGGTTGGAATGGAATGGAATGGAAAGGAATCAACCCGAGAAGAACGGAATGGAATGGAACGGAATTGAATGGAATGGAATGGAATGGAATAATATGGAATTGAATCAACCCGAGTGGAGTGGAGTGGATTGGAATGGAATGGAATTGGATGGAATGGAAAGGATTGGAAAGGAATCAATACGAGTAGAACAGAATGGATTGGAATGGAATAGAATGGAACGGAACGGAAAGGAACGGAATGGATTGGAATAGAATGGAACTGAATCAACCTGAGTAGAACGGAATGGAACGGAATGGAATGGAAGGGAATGGAATGGAACGGAATGGAATGGAATGGAATGGAATGGAATGGAATGGAA
Organism: Gorilla gorilla gorilla; assembly: GCF_029281585.2. NCBI lineage: Eukaryota > Metazoa > Chordata > Mammalia > Primates > Hominidae > Gorilla > Gorilla gorilla. The sequence continues at coordinate 112,507,820 of NC_073224.2, read as the reverse complement.
TGGAATGGAATGGAATAGAATGGAATTGATTCAAACTGAGTACAACGGAATGGAAGGGAACGAAACTGAATGGAACGGAATGGAATGGGATGGAACGGAATGGAATGGAATTGAATTAACCCGACTAGAACAGAATGGAATGGAATGGAATGGAATGGAATGGAATGGAATGGCTTGGAATGGAATGCAATGGAATAATATGGAATTGAAATAACCCGAGTGGAGTGGAATGGATTGGAATGGAATGGAATGGAATGGAATGGAATGGAATGGAATGGAATGGAATGGAATGGAATGGAATGGAATGGAATCAACCCGAAAAGAATGGAATGGAATGGAGCGGAATTGCTTGGAATGGAATGGAATGGAACGAAATGCAATGGAAAGGAATCAACGCGAGAAGAAAGTAACGGAATGGAACGGAATGGAATGGAAGGGAATGGAATTGAACGGAATGGAATGCAATAGAATGGAATTGAATCAAACTGAGTACAACGGAATGGAAGGGAACAAAACGGAACGGAAAGGAGTGGAATGGAATGGAAAGGAATGGAATGGAATTAACGCGACTAGAACAGAATGGACTGGAATGCAATGGAATGGAATGGAATGGAAAGGAATGGAATGGCTTGGAATGGAATGGAATGGAATAATATGGAATTGAATCAACCAGAGTGGAGTGGAATGGATTGGAATGGAATGGAATTGAATGGAATGGAATGGATTGGAATGGAATCAACCCGAGTAGAATGGAATGGAATGGAATGGAATGGAATGGAATGGAATGGAATGGAATGGAAAGGAAAGAGATGGAATGGAATGGAATGGAATGGAATGGAATGGAATGGAATGGAATGGAATGGAATGGAATGCAATGGAATGGAATAGAATGGAATTGAATCTACCCGAAAAGAACCGAACCGAAGGGAAAGAAACGGAAGGGAATGGAATGGAATGGAACAGAATGGAATTGAATCAACCTGAGTACAACCGAATGGAATGAAATTGAATGGAATGGAATGGAATGGAATAGAATGGATGGAATAGATTGGAATCAACCCAAGTAGAACACAACAGAACGGAACGGAACGGAACGGAACACAACGGAATGGAATGGAACGGAACGGAATGGAATGGAATGGAATTGAGTCAACCCGAGAAGAAAGGAAAGGAATGGAATGGGATGGAATGGAATGGAATGGAATGGAATGGAATGGAATGGAATGGAATGGAATGGAATCAACCCGAGTAGAACACAACAGAACGGAACGGAACGGAAAAGAACGGAGAGGAACGGAATGGTATGGAATAGAATGGAATACAATGGAATAGAAACTACCAGAGTAGAAAGGAATGGAATGCAATGGAATGGAATGGAATGGAATGGAATGGAGTGCAATCGAATGGAGAGGAAGAGAATGGAATCAACCCGAGTAAAACGGAATGGAATGGAATGAAATGGAATGGAATGGAATGGAATGGAATGGAATGGAATCAACCCGAGTAGAACGTAATGGAATGGAATTCAATGTAATGAAATGGAATGGAATGAACTGGAGTAGAACGGAATGGAATGGAATGGAATGGGATGGACCCATGTAGAATCGAATGGAATGGAAAGGAATGGAATGGAATGGAATGGAATGGAATGGAATGGAATGGAATGCAATGGAATGGAATGGGATGGAATGGAATGGAATGGAAAGGAATGGAGAGGATTGGAATGGAATGGAATGGAATGGAATGGAATGGAATGGAATGGAATGGAATGGAATCAACCTGACTTGAACGGAATGGAATGGAATGGAGTGGAATGAAATAGAATGAAATTAAATGGAATAGAAAGGAATTCAATCAACCAGAGTAGAAGGGAATGGAATGGAATGGAATGGAATGGAATGGAATGGAATGGAATGGAATGGAATGGAATGGAATTGTATGGTAAGGAAGTGAATCAACACAAGTGGAGTGGGTTGGAATGGAATGGAACGGAAAGGAATCAACCCGAGAAGAACGGAATGGAATGGAACGGAATTGAATGGAATGGAATGGAATGCTATAATATGGAATTGAATCAAACCGAGTGGAGTTGAATGGATTGGAATGGAATGGAATTGGATGGAATGGAATGGATTGGAAAGGAATCAATCCGAGTAGAACGGAATGGATTGGAATGAATAGAATGGAACGGAACGGAAAGGAACCGAATGGATTGGAATAGAATGGAATTGAATCAACCTGAGTAGAACGGAATGGGATGGAATGGAATGGAATGGAATGCAATGGAATGGATTGGAATGGAATAGAATGGAATTGAATCAACTCGAGTAAAACAGAATTGAATGGAATGGAATGGAATGGAGTGGAATGGAAAGGAATGCAAAGGAATGGAATGGAATGGAAAGGAATGGAATGTAAAGGAATGGAATGGAATCAGCCTGAGAAAAACAGAGTGGAATGGAATGGAATGGAACGGAATGGAATGGAATGGAATGGAATGGAATGGAATGGAATGCAATGGATTGGAATTTAATAGAATGGAATTGAATCAACTCGATTAGAAAGGAAGGGAACAGAACGGAACGGAACGGTATGGTCTGTAATAGAATGGAATTGAATCAACCCGAGTAGAATGGAATGGAAGGAAATTGAATGGAAAGGAATGGAATGGAATTGAATGGAATGGAATGGAATCAACCCGAGTAGAAAGGAATGGAATGGAATGGAATGGAATGGAATGGAATGGAATGGAATGTAAAGGAATGGAATGGAATCAGCCTGAGAAAAACAGAGTGGAATGGAATGGAATGGAACGGAATGGAATGGAATGGAATGGAATGGAATGGAATGGAATGGAATGGAATGCAATGCAATGCAATGGATTGGAATTTAATAGAATGGAATTGAATCAACTCGATTAGAATGGAAGGGAACGGAACGGAACGGAATGGTACGGTATGTAATAGAATGGAATTGAATCAACCCGAGTAGAATGGAATGGAAGTGAATTGAATGGAAAGGAATGGAATGGAATGGAATGGAATGGAATCGAATGGAATCAATCCGAGTAGAAAGGAATGGAATGGAATGGAATGGAATGGAATGGAATGGAATGGAATGGAATGGAATGGAATGGAATGGAAAGGAATGGAAGGGAATAGAATTGAATCAACCCAACTAGAATGGAACGGAAGGGAACGAAACGGAACGGAATGGAATAGAATGAAATAGAATTTATTTGAATCAAACAGAGTACAACAGAATGGAATGGAATGGAATGGAATGGAATGGAATGGAATGGAATGGAATTTAATGGAATGGAAAGGAATGGAGTCAACCCGAGAAGAACGTAATGGAAAGGAATGGAATTGAATGGAATGGAATGAAATGGAATAGAATGGAATTGAGCCAGCCCGAGTAGAATGGAAGGGAAGGGAATGGAATGGAATGGAATGGAATGGAATGGAATGGAATCAACCCGAGTTGAATGGAAAGGAAACGAATCGAAAGCAATGGAATGGAATGGAATGAAATGGAATGGAATGGAATGGAATGGAATGGAATGGAATGGAATGGAATGGAATGGGATGGAATGGAATGGAATGGAAAGGAATGGAAACGAATGAAATGGAATGGAATGGAATGAATTGGAATAGAATGGAATTGAGCCAACCCGAGCTTAATGGAAGAGAAGGGAATGGAATGGAATGAATGGAATGGAATGGAATGGAATGGAATGGAATGGAATGGAATGGAATGGAATCAACACGAGATTAATGGAATGGAATGGAATCGAATGCAATGGAATGGAATGGAATCAAAAGGAATGGAATGGAATTGAATGGAATGGGATGGAATGGAATGGAATGGAAAGGAATGGAAAGGAATGGAATGGAATGGAGTGGAATGGAATGGAATGAAATTAAATGGAATAGAATGGAATTCAATCAATCAGAGTACAAGGGAATGGAATGGAATGGAATGGAATGGAATTGAATCTACACGAATAAAACGGAACCGAAGGGAAAGAAATGGAAGGGAATGGAATGGAATGGAACAGAATGGAATTGAATCACCCTGAGTACAACCGAATGGAATGAAATGGAATGGAATGGAATGGAATGGAATGGAATGGAATGGAAAGAAATGGAATTGAATCAACCCCAGTAGAACACAGCAGAACGGAAAGGAACGGAACGGAAAGGAACAGAACGTAATGGAATAGAATGGAATTGAATCAACCCGAGTAGAGCGGAATGAAATGGAATAGAATGAAATGAAATGCAATGGAATGGAACGGCATGGAATGGAATGGAATGGAATTGAATCAACCCGAGCAGAAAGGAATAGGATGGAATAGAATGGAATGGAATGGAATGGAATGGAATGGAATGGAATGGAATGGAATGGAATGGAATGGAAAGGAATGGAATCAACCTGAGAAGAACGGAATGGAATGGAACGGAATGGAAATGAAGGGAATGGAATTGAATGGAATGGAATGGAATCAACCTGACTTGAACGGAATGGAATGGAATGGAGTGGAATGGAATGGAACGAAATGAAATGAAATAGAATGGAATTCAATCAACCAGAGTAGAAGGGAATGGAATGGAATGGAATGGAATGGAACGGAATGGAATGGAAATGAATGGAATGGAATGGTGTGGAAGTGAATCAACACGAGTGGAGTGGGTTGGAATGGAATGAAATGGAATGGAATGGAAAGGAATCAACCCGAGAAAAACGGAATGGAATGGAACGAAATTGAATGGAATAGAATGGAATGGAACGAAATGCAATGGAAAGGAATCAACGCGAGAAGAACGTAACGGAATGGAACGGAATGGAATGGAAGGGAATGGAATGGAACGGAATGGAATGGAATAGAATGGAATTGAATCAAACAGAGTACAACGGAATGGAAGGGAATGAAACGGAACGGAACGGAATGGAATGGAATGGAATGGAATGGAATGGAATGGAATTGAATTAACCCGACTGGAACAGAATGGAATGGAATGGAATGGAATGGAATGGAGTGGAATGGAATGGAAAGGAATGGAATGGCTTGTAATGGAATGGAATGGAATAATATGGAATTGAATCAAACCGAGTGGAGTGGAATGGATTGGAATGGAATGGAATTGAATGGAATGGAATGGAATGGAATGGATTGGAATGGAATCAACCTTAGTAGAATGGAAAGGATTGGAACGGAATGGAATGGAATGGAATGGAATGGATTGGAATGGAATGGATAGGAAAGAGATGGAATGGAATGGAATGGAATGGAATGGAAAGGAATGGAATGGAATGGAATGGAATAGAATGGAATTGAATCAACCCGAATAGAATGGAACCAAAGGGAAAGAAACGGAAGGGAATGGAAAGGAATGGAACAGAATGGAATTGAATCAACCTGAGTACAACCGAATGGAATGAAATGGAATGGTATGCAATGGAATGGAATAGAATGGAATGGAATAGATTGGAATCAACCAGAGGAGAACACAACAGAATCGAACGGAACGGAAAGGAACGCAACGGAACGGAACGGAACGGAACGGAATGGAATGGAATAGAATTGAATCAACCCGAGTAGAAAGGAATGGAATGGAATGGAATGGAATGGAATGGAATGGAATGGAATGGAATGGAATGGAATGGAATGGAATGGAATGGAATCAACCCGAGTAGAACACAACGAAACGGAAAGGAACGGAAAAGAACGGAGAGGAATGGAAAGGTATGGAAAAGAATGGAATACAATGGAATTGAATCTACCAGAGTAGAAAGGAATGGAATGCAATGGAATGGAATGGAATGGAATGGAATGCAATCGAATGGAGTGGAATAGAATGGAATCAACCCGAGTAAAACGGAATGGAATGGAACGGAATGGAATGAAATGGAATGGAATGGAATGGAATCAGCTCGAGTAGAACGGAATGGTATGGAATGCAATGGAATAAAATGGAATGGAATAAACCGGTGTAGAACGGAATGCAATGGAATGGAATGGGATGGACCCATGTAGAATCGAATGGAATGGAATGGAATGGAATGGAATGGAATGGAATGGAATGGAATGGAATGGAATAGGATGGAATGGAATGGAATGGAAAGGAATAGAGAGGAATGGAATGGAATGGAATGGAATGGAATGGAATGGAATGGAATGGAATGGAATGGAATGGAATGGAATGGAATCAACCTGACTTGAACAGAATGGAATGGAATGGAGTGGAATGGAATGGAACGAAATTAAATGGAATAGAATGGAATTCAATCAACCAGAGTAGAAGGGAATGGAATGGAATGGAATGGAATGAAATTTAATGGAATGGAATGGAATGGAATGGAATGGAATGGTATGGAAGTGAATCAACACGAGTGGAGTGGGTTGGAATGGAATGGAATGGAAAGTAATCAACTCGAGAAGAACAGAATGGAATGGAACGGAATTGAATGGAATGGAATGGAATGGAACGAAATGCAATGGAATGGAACCAACGTGAGAAGAACGGAACGGAATGGAACGGAATGGAATGGAATGGAAGGGAATGGAATGGAACGGATGGAATGGAATGGAATGGAATGGAATAGAATGGAATTGAATCAAACTGAGTACAACGGAATGGAAGGGAACGAAAAGGAATGGAACGGAATGGAATGGAATGGAATGGAATGGAATGGAATGGAATGGAACAGAATGGAATGGAATGGAATTAACCCGAGTGGAACAGAATGGAATGGAATGGAATGGAATGGAACGGAATGGAATGGAATGGAATGGAATGGAATGGAATGGAATGGCTTGGAATGGAATGGAATGCAATGGAATAATATAGAATTGAATCAACCCGATTGCAGTGGAATGGATTGGAATGGAATGGAATTGAATGGAATGGAATGGAATGCAACGGAATAGAATGGAATTGAATCTACCCGAGTAGAAAGGAACCAAAGGTAATGAAACGGAGCGGAATGGAATGGAATCAACCCGAGTAGAACGGAACGTAATGGAACGGAACGGAACGGTACGGAACGAAATGGAATGGAATAGAATGGGATTGAATCTACCCGAGAAGAAAGGAACCGAAGGGAACGAAACGGAACGGAATGGAATGGAATCAACCCGAGTAGAACGGAACGTAATGGAACGGAACGGAACTGTACGGAACGAAATGGAATGGAATAGAATGGGATTGAATCAACCCGAGTAGAATGGAATGGAATGGAATGCAATGGAATGGAATGGAATGGAATGGAATGAAATGGAATGGAATGAAATGGAATGGAATCAACCCCAGTAGAACACAACGGAACGGAACGGAACGGAAAAGAACGGAACGGAACGGAACGGTATGGAATGGAATGGAATACAATGGAATTGAATCAACCCGAGTACAGCGGAATGGAATGGAATGGAATGGAATGGAATGGAGTGGAATGGAATGGATTGGAATGGAATGGAGTGGAGTGAAATGGAATAGAATGGAATTGAATCAACCTGAGTAGAACGGAATGGAATGGAATGGAATGGAATGGAATGGAATGGAATGGAATGGAATGGAATTGAATGGAATGGAATGGAATGGAATGGAATGGAATGGAATGGAATGAAATGGAATGGAATGGAGTGGAATCAACCCGAGTAGAACAGAATGGAATGGAATGGAATGGAATGGAATGGAATGGAATGGAATGGAATGGAATGGAATGGAATGGAATCAACCAGAGAAGAACGGAAGGGAACGGAAATGAATGTAATGGTACGGTATGCAATAGAATGGAACTGAATCAACCTGAGTAGAATGGAATGGAAGGGAATTGAATGGAATGGAATGGAAAGGAATGGAATGGAATGGAATGGAATGGAAGGGAATGGAATGGAATGGAATGGAATGGAATGGAATGGAAAGGAATGGAATGGAATGGAACGGAACGGAACGGAACGGAACGGAATAGAATGGAATGGAATGGAGTGGAATGGAATGGAATCAACCTGAGTTGAGCGGAATGGAATGAAATGGAATGGAATGGAATGGAATGGAATGGTATGGACCCAAGTAGAGTCGAATGGAATGGAATGGAATGGAATGGAATGGAATGGAACGGAATGGAATGGAATGAAATGGAATATAATTGAATCAAGCAGAGTAGAATGGAATGGAATGGAATGGAATGGAACGGACGCAAGAAGAATGGAATGGAATGGAATGGAATGGAATGGAATGGAATGGAATGGAATGGAATGGAATGGAATGGAATGGAATGGAATGGAATGGAATGGAAAGGAATGGAATGGAATGGAATGGAATGGAATGGAAAGGAATGGAAGGGAATGGAACTGAATCAACCCAAGTAGAATGGAATGGAAGGGAACGAAACGGAACGGAATGGAATGGAATGAAATAGAATTTAATTGAATCGACCAGAGTGCAACAGAATGGAATGGAATGGAATGGAATGGAATGGAATGGAATGGAATGGAATGGAACGGAATGGAATGAAATGGAATGGAATCAACCTCAGTAGAACACAACGGAACGGAACGGAACGGAAAAGAACGGAATGGAACGGAACGGTATGGAATGGAATGGAATACAATGGAATTGAATCAACCCGAGTACAGCGGAATGGAATGGAATGGAATGGAATGCAATGGAATGGAATGGAATGGAATGGAATTGAATGGAATGGAATGGAATGGAGTGGAATGGAATGGATTGGAATGGAATGGAGTGGAATGGAAGGGAATGGAATGGAATGGAATCAACCTGAGAAAGACAGAATGGAATGGATTGGAATGGAACGGAATTGAATGGAATGGAATGGAATTGAATGGAATGGAATGGAATGGAGTGGAATCAACCCGAGTAGAACAGAATGGAATGGAAAGGAATGGAATGGAATGGAATGGAATGGAACGGAACGGAATGGAATGGAATGGAATGGAATGGAATGGAATGGAATGGAATGGAATGGAATGGAGTGGAATCAACCCGAGTAGAACAGAATGGAATGGAATGGAATGGAATGGAATGGAATGGAATGGAATGGAATGGAATGGAATGCAATGGAATGGAATGGAATCAACCAGAGAAGAACGGAAGGGAACGGAAATGAATGTAATGGTACGGTATGCAATAGAATGGTACTGAATCAACCTGAGTAGAATGGAATGGAAGGGAATTGAATGGAATGGAATGGAAAGGAATGGAATGGAATGGAATGGAATGGAATGGAATGGAATGGAATGGAATGGAGTGGAATGGAAGGGAATGGAATGGAATGGAATCAACCTGAGAAAGACAGAATGGAATGGATTGGAATGGAACGGAATTGAATGGAATGGAATGGAATTGAATGGAATGGAATGGAATGGAGTGGAATCAACCCAAGTAGAACAGAATGGAATGGAAAGGAATGGAATGGAATGGAATGGAATGGAATGGAATGGAATGGAATGGAACGGAATTGAATGGAATGGAATGGAATGGAATGGAATGGAATGGAATGGAATGGAATGGAATGGAATGGAGTGGAATCAACCCGAGTAGAACAGAATGGAATGGAATGGAATGGAATGGAATGGAATGGAATGGAATGGAATGGAATGGAATGGAATGGAATGGAAAGGAATCCACCAGAGAAGAACGGAAGGGAACGGAAATGAATGTAATGGTACGGTATGCAATAGAATGGTACTGAATCAACCTGAGTAGAATGGAATGGAAGGGAATTGAATGGAATGGAATGGAAATGAATGGAATGGAATGGAATGGAATGGAATGGAATGGAATGGAATGGAATGGAATGGAAAGGAATGGAATGGAATGGAGTGGAATGGAATGGAATCAACCTGAGTTGAGCGGAATGGAATGAAATGGAATGGAATGGAATGGAATGGAATGGAATGGAATGGAATGGTATGGACCCAAGTAGAGTCGAATGGAATGGAATGGATTGGAATGGAATGGAACGGAATGGAATGGAACGAAATGGAATATAATTGAATCAAGCAGAGTAGAATAGAATGGAATGGAATGGAACGGACGCAAGTAGAATGGAATGGAATGGAATGGAATGGAAAGGAATGGAATGGAATGGAATGGAAAGGAATGGAATGGAATGGAATGGAATGGAATGGAATGGAATGGAATGGAATGGAATGGAAAGGAATGGAAGGGAATGGAACTGAATCAACCCAAGTAGAATGGAATGGAAGGGAATGAAACGGAACGGAATGGAATTGAATGAAATAGAATTTAATTGAATCGACCAGAGTGCAACAGAATGGAATGGAATGGAATGGAATGGAATGGAACGGAATGGAATGAAATGGAATGGAATCAACCTCAGTAGAACACAAAGGAACGGAACGGAACAGAAAAGAACGGAACGGAACGGAACGGCATGGAATGGAATGGAATACAATGGAATTAAATCAACCCGAGTACAGCGGAATGGAATGGATTGGAATGGAATGCAATGGAATGGAATGGAATGGAATGGAATTGAATGGATTGGAATGGAATGGAGTGGAATGGAATGGATTGGAATGGAATGGAGTGGAGTGAAATGGAATAGAATGGAATTGAATCAACCTGAGTAGAACGGAAAGGAATGGAATGGAATGGAATGGAATGGAATGGAATGGAATGGAATGGAATGGAGTGGAATGGAAGGGAATGGAATGGAATGGAATCAACCTGAGAAAGACAGAATGGAATGGATTGGAATGGAACGGAATTGAATGGAATGGAATGGAATTGAATGGAATGGAATGGAATGGAGTGGAATCAACCCGAGTAGAACAGAATGGAATGGAAAGGAATGGAATGGAATGGAATGGAATGGAATGGAATGGAATGGAATGGAATTGAATCAACCCGAGAAGAACGGAAGGGAACGGAAAGGAATATAATGGTACGGTATGCAATAGAATTGAATTGAATCAACCTGAGTAGAAAGGAATGGAAGAGAATTGAATGGAATGGAATGGAATGGAACGGAATGGAATGGAATGGAATAGAATGGAATTGAGTCAACCAGAGTAGAACGGAATGGAATGGAGTGGACCCAAGTAGAATGGAATGGAATGGAATGGAATAGAATGGAATGAAATGGAATGGAACAGAATGGGATTGAATCAACCAGAGTAAAAAGGAATGGAATGGAAAGGAATGGAGTGGAATGGAATGGAATGGAATGGAATGGAATGGAATGGAATGGAATGGAATGGTATGGAATAAAATCAACCTGAGCGGAGTGGGTTGGAATGGAATGGAATGGAATGGAATGGAATAGTTTGGAATTGAATCAACCCGAGTGGAGTGGAATGAAATGGAATGGAATGGAATGGAATGGAATGGAACGGAACGGAATCAACCCGAGTAGAAGTGACTGGAATGGAATGGAAGGGAATGGAATCGAATGGAGTGGAATAGAATGGAATAGAATGGAATAGTATCAACCCGGGTAGAACTGAACGGAATGGATAGGAATGGAATGGAACGGAATGGAATGGAATGGAATAGAAAGGAATTGAATCAACCCGAGTAGAACATAAAGGAATGGAAAGGGATGGAATGGAATTTAATGGTATGGAATGGAATGGAATGCTATAATAAGCAATTGAATCAACCTGAGTGGAATGGAATGGAATGGAATGGAATGGAATTGAATCAACCCCTGTAGAACACAACAGAATGGAACGGAATGGAACAGAACGGAAAAGAACGGAATGGAATAGAATGGAATTGAATCAACCCGAGTGGAACGGAATGTAATGGAATGGAATTGACTGAAATGCAATGGAATTTAATGGCAAGGAATGGAATAGAATGTAATTGAATCAACACGACCAGAACGGAATGGAATGGAACAGAATGCAATGGAATGGAATGAAATGGAATGGAATGCAATGGAATGGAATGGAATGGAATCAACCCGAGAAAAATGGAATGGAATGGAACGGAATTGAATGGAATGGAATGGAATGGAACGAAATGGAATGGAATGGAACGAAATGGAATGGAACGGAATCAACGTGAGAAGAACGGAATGGAATGGAAGGGAACGGAATGGAACAGAATGGAATGGAATAGAATGGAATGGGATAGAACGGAATTGAATCAAACAGAGTACAATGGAACGGAAGGGAACGAAACGGAACGGAATGGAATGGAATGGAATGGAATAGAGTGGAATTGAATTAACCTGAGTAGAACAGAATGGAATGGAATGGAATGGAATGGAATGGCTAGGAATGGAATGGAATGGAATAATATGGGATTGAATCAACCCGAGTGGAGTGGAATGGATTGGAATGGAATGGAATTGGATGGAATGGAATGGATTGGAAAGGAATCAACCCGAGTAGAACGGAATGGATTGGAATGGAATGGAATGGAATGGAACGGAACGGAATGGAAAGGAATGGAATGGAATGGAATGGAAAGGAAAGGAATGGGATGGAATGGAATGGAATGGAATGGAATGGAATGGAATGGAATGGAACGGAATGGAATGAAATGGAATGGAATGGAACGGAATGGAATGGAATGGAATGGAATTGAATGGAATTGAATCAACCTGAGTACAAGCTAATGGAATGGAATGGAATGGTATGGAATGGAATGGAATGGTAGGGAATGGAATGGAATGGAATGGAATGGAATGGAATGGAATGGAGTGGAATGGAATGGAGTGGAATGGAATGGAATCAACCCGAGTACAACGGAATGGAATGGAATGGAATGGAATGGAATGGAATGGAATGGAATGGATTGGAATGGAATGGAGTGGAGTGAAATGGAATAGAATGGAATTGAATCAACCCGAGTAGAACGGAACGGAATGCAATGGAACGGAACGGAAAGGAACGGAATGGAATGGAATGGAATTGAATTGAATCAACCCGAGTACAGCGGAATGGAATGGAATGGAATGGAATAGAATGGAATGGAATGGAACGGAATGGAATGAAGTGGAAAGGAATGGAGTGTAATGGAATGGAATCAACCCGAGTACAACGGAATGGAATGGAATGGAATGGAATGGAATGGAATGGAATGGAATGGAATGGAATGGAATGGAATGGAATTCTATGAAATGGAATGGAAAGGATTGTAAAGGAATGGAGTGGTGTGAAATGGAATAGAATGGAATTGAATAAACCCGAGAAGAACGGAATGGAATGGAATGGAACGGACCGGAAAGGAATGCAACGGAATGGAATAGACTGGAATTGAATCAACCTGAGTAGAACAGAATGGAATGGAATGCAATGGAATGGAATGGAATGGAATGGAATAGAATGGAATTGAATCAACCCGATTAAAACAGAATGGAATGGAATGGAACGTAATGGAATGGAATGGAATGGAATGGAACCAACCTGTGAAAAACAGAGTGGAATGGAATGGAATGGAATGGAACCAACCTGTGAAAAACAGAGTGGAATGGAATGGAATGGAATGGAATGGAATGAAATGGAATGGAATGGAATGGAATGGAATCAACACGAGTAGAACAGAATGGAATGGAATGTAATCGAATGGAATGGAATGGAATTTAATAGAATGGAATTGAATCTACCCGAGTAGAACGGAAGGGAATGGAATGGAACGGAACGGTACGGTATGTAATGGAATGGAATTGAATCAACTTGAGTAGAATGGAATGGAAGGGAATGGAATGGAAAGGAATGGAATGGAATTGAATGGAATTGAATGGAATGGAATGGAATGGAATGGAATGGAATTCAATGGAATGGAATGGAATGGAATGGAATGGAATGGAATGGAATGGAATGGAATTGAATGGAATGGAATGGAATGGAAAGGAAAGGAATGGAATGGAATGGAATGGAATGGAATGGAATGGAATGGAATGGAATGGAATGGAATGGAATTAACCTGACTTGAAAGGAATGGAATGGAATGGAATGGAATGGAAAGTAACTGAATGGAATGGAATAAAATGGAATTGTATCAACCAGAGTAGAAGGGAATGGAATGGAATGGAATGGAATGGAATGGAATGGAATGGAATGGAATGGAATGGAATGGAATGGAACGGAATCAACCCGAGTAGAAGTGACTGGAATGGAATGGAAGGGAATGGAATCGAATGGAGTGGAATAGAATGGAATAGAATGGAATAGTATCAACCCGGGTAGAACTTAACGGAATGGATCGGAATGGAACGGAACGGAATGGAATGGAATGGAATAGAATGGAATTGAATCAACCCGAGTAGAACATAAAGGAATGGAAAGGGATGGAATGGAATTTAATGGTATGGAATGGAATGGAATGCTATAATATGGAATTGAATCAACCTGAGTGGAATGGAATGGAATGGAATGGAATGGAACGGAATGGAATGGAATAGAATGGAATTCAATCAACCAGAGTGGAAGGGAATGGAATGGAATGGAATGGAGTGGAATGGAATGGAATGGAATGGAATGGAATTGATTGGAATGGAATGGAATGGTATGGAAGTGAATCAACCCGAGTGGAGTGGGTTGGAATGGAATGGAATGGAATGGAACGGAATGGAATTGAATGGAATAGTTTGGAATTGAATCAACCCGAGTGGAGTGGAATGGAATGGAATGGAATGGAATGGAATGGAATGGAATGGAATGGAATGGAATGGAATGGAATGGAATGGAATCAACCTGAGTAGAAGTGACTGGAATGGAATGGAATGGAATGGAAGGGAATGGAATCAAATGGAGTGGCATAGAATGGAATAGAATGGAATAGTATCAACCCGGGTAGACCTTAACGGAATATATCAGAATGGAACGGAACGGAACGGAATGAAATGGAATAGAATGGAATTGAATCAAACCGAGTAGAATATAAAGGAATGGTAAGGGATGGAATGGAATTTAATGGTATGGAATGGAATGGAATGGTATAATATGGAATTGAATCAAGCTGAGTGGAAAGGAAAGGAATGGAATGGAATGGAATGGAATGGAGTGGAATGGAATGGAATCAACCCGAGAAGAACGGAAGGGAACGGAAAGGAATATAATGGTACGGTATGCAATAGAATTGAATTGAATCAACCTGAGTAGAAAGGAATGGAAGGGAATTGAATGGAATGGAATGGAATGGAATGGAATGGAATGGAATGGAACGGAATGGAAAGGAATGGAATGGAATGGAATGGAATGGAATGGAATGGAATGGAATGGAATCAACCTGAGTTGAGCGGAATGGAACGGAATGCAATGGAATGGAATGGAATGGAATGGAACGGAATGGAATGGAATGAAATGGAATGGAATTGAGTCAACCAGAGTAGAATGGAATGGAATGGAATGGAACGGACGCAAGTAGAATGGAATGGAATGGAATGGAATGGAATGGAATGGAATGGAATGGAATGGAATGGAATGGAATGGAATGGAAAGGAATGGAAGGGAATGGAACTGAATCAACCCAAGTAGAATGGAATGGAAGGGAATGAAACGGAACGGAATGGAATGGAATGAAATAAAATTTAATTGAATCGACCAGAGTGCAACAGAATGGAATGGAATGGAATGGAATGGAATGGAATGGAATGGAATGGAATGGAATGGAGTGGAATGGAATGGAATGGAATGGAATGGAATGGAATGGAATGGAATGGAATCAACCTGACTTGAACGGAATGGAATGGAATGGAGTGGAATGGAATGGAAAGAAATGGAATGGAATAGAATGGAATTCAATCAACCAGAGTAGAAGGGAATGGAATGGAATGGAATGGAATGGAATGGATTGGAATGGAATGGAATGGAATGGAATGGAATGGAATGGAATGGAATGGAATTTAATGGAATGGAATGGAATGGAATGGTATGGAAGTGAATCAACACCAGTGGAGTGGGTTGGAATGGAATGGAATGGAATGCAATGGAATCAACCCGAGAGGAACGGAATGGAATTTAACGGAATTGAATGGAATGGAATGGAATGGAACGAAATGCAATGGAATGGAATCAACGCGAGAAGAACGGAAGGGAAAGGAACGGAATGGAATAGAAGGGAATGGAATGGAATGGAATTGAATGGAACGGAATGGAATAGAATGGAATTGAATCAAACTGAGTACAACGGAATGGAAGGGAACGAAACGGAACGGAATGGAATGGAATGGAATAGAATGGAATGGAATGGAATTAACCCGAGTAGAACAGAGTGGAATGGAATGGAATGGAATGGAATGGAATGGAACGGAACGGAATCAACCCGAGTAGAAGTGACTGGAATGGAATGGAAGGGAATGGAATCGAATGGAGTGGAATAGAATGGAATAGAATGTAATAATATCAACCCGGGTACAACTTAACGGAATGGATCGGAATGGAACGGAACGTAACGGAATGGAATGGAATAGAATGGAATTGAATCAACCCGAGTAGAACATAAAGGAATGGAAAGGGATGGAATGGAATTTAATGGTATGGAATGGAATGGAATGATATAATATGGAATTGAATCAACCTGAGAGGAATGGAATGGAATGGAATGGAATGGGATGGAATGGAATGGAATGGAATGGAATTGAATCAACCCCTGTAGAACACAACAGAATGGAACGGAATGGAACGGAACGGAAAAGTAAGTAATGGAATAGAATGGAATTGAATCAACCCGAGTTGAACGGAATTTAATGGAATGGAATTACATGGAATGCAACGGAATTTAATGGCAAGGAATGGAATAGAATGTAATTGAATCAACACGACCAGAACGGAATGGAATGGAATAGAATGCAATGGAATGGAATGAAATGGAATGGAATGCAATGGAATGGAATGGAATGGAATAAACCCGAGAAAAATGGAATGGAATGGAACGGAATGGAATGGAATGGAATGGAATGGAATGGAACAAAATGGAATGGAATGGAATGAAATGGAATGGAATGGAATGGAATCAACGTGAGAAGAACGGAATGTAATGGAACGGAATGGAATGGAAGGGAATGGAATGGAACAGAATGGAATGGAATGGAACGGAATGGAATAGAATGAAATTGAATCAAAACGAGTACAATGGAACGGAAGGGAATGAAATGGAAAGGTACGGAATGGAATGGAATGGAGTAGAGTGGAATTGAATTAACCTGAGTAAAACAGAATGGAATGGAATGCAATGGAATGTAATGGCTAGGAGTGGAATGGAATGGAATAATATGGAATTGAATCAACCCGAGTGGAGTGGAATGGATTGGAATGGAATGGAATTGAATGGAATGGAATTGATTGGAATGGAATCAACCCGAATAGAATGGAATGGATTGGAATGGAGTGGAATTGAATGGAATGGAATTGAATGGAATGGAACGGAAAGGAAAGAGATGGAATGGAATGGAATGGAACGGAATGGAATGGAATGGAATGGAATGGAATGGAATGGAATGGAATGGAATGGAATGGAATGGAATGGAGTGCAATGGAATGGAAAGGAATAGAACGGAATTGAATCTACCCGAATAGAACGGAACCGAAGGGAAAGAAACGGGAGGGAATGGAATTGAATGGAGGAGAATGGAATTGAATCAACCTGAGTACAACCGAATGGAATGAAATGGAACGGAATAGAAAGAAATGGAATAGAATGGAATGGAATAGATTGGAATCAACCCCAGTAGAACACAACAGAACGAAACGGAACGGAACGGAACGCTACAGAACGGAACGGAATGGAACAGAATGGAATGGAATGGAATGGAATCAACATGAGTAGAAAGGAATGGAATGGAATGGAATGGAATGGAACGGAATGGAAAGCAATGGAATGGAATGGAATCTACCCGAGTAGAACACAACAGAACGGAATGGAACCGAAAAGAACGGAGCGGAACGGAACGGTATGGAATAGAATGGAATACAATGAAATTGAATCTACCAGAGTAGAAAAGAATGGAATGCAATGGAATGGAATGGAATGGAATGGAGTGCAATCGAATGGAGTGGAATAGAATGGAATCAACCCGAGTAAAACGGAATGGAAAGGAATGGAATGGAATGGAATCAACCCGAGTATAACGGAATGGAATGGAAGGCAATGGAAAGAAATGGAATGGAATGAACCGGATTAGAACGGAACGGAATGGAATGGAATGGGATGGACCCATGTAGAATCGAATGGAATGGAAAGGAATGGAATGGAATGGAATGGAATGGAATAGAATGGAATTGAGTCAACCAGAGTAGAACGGAATGGAATGGAATGGACCCAAGTAGAATGGAATGGAATGGAATGGAATAGAATGGAATGAAATGGAATGGAACAGAATGGGATTGAATCAACCAGAGTAAAAAGGAATGGAATGGAAAGGAATGGAGTGGAAAGGAATGGAATGGAATGGAATGGAATGGAATGGAATGGTATGGAATAAAATCAACCTGAGCGGAGTGGGTTGGAATGGAATGGAATGGAATGGAATGGAATAGTTTGGAATTGAATCAACCCGAGTGGAGTGGAATGAAATGGAATGGAATGGAATGGAATGGAATGGAATGGAATGGAACGGAACGGAATCAACCCGAGTAGAAGTGACTGGAATGGAATGGAAGGGAATGGAATCGAATGGAGTGGAATAGAATGGAATAGAATGGAATAGTATCAACCCGGGTAGAACTGAACGGAATGGATAGGAATGGAACGGAACGGAATGGAATGGAATGGAATAGAATGGAATTGAATCAACCCGAGTAGAACATAAAGGAATGGAAAGGGATGGAATGGAATTTAATGGTATGGAATGGAATGGAATGCTATAATAAGCAATTGAATCAACCTGAGTGGAATGGAATGGAATGGAATGGAATGGAATGGAATGGAATTGAATCAACCCCTGTAGAACACAACAGAATGGAACGGAATGGAACAGAACGGAAAAGAACGGAATGGAATAGAATGGAATTGAATCAACCCGAGTGGAACGGAATGTAATGGAATGGAATTGACTGAAATGCAATGGAATTTAATGGCAAGGAATGGAATAGAATGTAATTGAATCAACACGACCAGAACGGAATGGAATGGAACAGAATGCAATGGAATGGAATGAAATGGAATGGAATGCAATGGAATGGAATGGAATGGAATCAACCCGAGAAAAATGGAATGGAATGGAACGGAATTGAATGGAATGGAATGGAATGGAACGAAATGGAATGGAATGGAACGAAATGGAATGGAACGGAATCAACGTGAGAAGAACGGAATGGAATGGAAGGGAACGGAATGGAACAGAATGGAATGGAATAGAATGGAATGGGATAGAACGGAATTGAATCAAACAGAGTACAATGGAACGGAAGGGAACGAAACGGAACGGAATGGAATGGAATGGAATGGAATAGAGTGGAATTGAATTAACCTGAGTAGAACAGAATGGAATGGAATGGAATGGAATGGAATGGCTAGGAATGGAAAGGAATGGAATAATATGGGATTGAATCAACCCGAGTGGAGTGGAATGGATTGGAATGGAATGGAATTGGATGGAATGGAATGGATTGGAAAGGAATCAACCCGAGTAGAACGGAATGGATTGGAATGGAATGGAATGGAATGGAACGGAACGGAATGGAAAGGAATGGAATGGAATGGAATGGAAAGGAAAGGAATGGGATGGAATGGAATGGAATGGAATGGAATGGAATGGAATGGAATGGAACGGAATGGAATGAAATGGAATGGAATGGAACGGAATGGAATGGAATGGAATGGAATTGAATGGAATTGAATCAACCTGAGTACAAGCTAATGGAATGGAATGGAATGGTATGGAATGGAATGGAATGGTAGGGAATGGAATGGAATGGAATGGAATGGAATGGAATGGAATGGAATGGAATGGAGTGGAATGGAATGGAGTGGAATGGAATGGAATCAACCCGAGTACAACGGAATGGAATGGAATGGAATGGAATGGAATGGAATGGATTGGAATGGAATGGAGTGGAGTGAAATGGAATAGAATGGAATTGAATCAACCCGAGTAGAACGGAACGGAATGCAATGGAACGGAACGGAAAGGAACGGAATGGAATGGAATGGAATTGAATTGAATCAACCCGAGTACAGCGGAATGGAATGGAATGGAATGGAATAGAATGGAATGGAATGGAACGGAATGGAATGAAGTGGAAAGGAATGGAGTGTAATGGAATGGAATCAACCCGAGTACAACGGAATGGAATGGAATGGAATGGAATGGAATGGAATGGAATGGAATGGAATGGAATGGAATGGAATGGAATGGAATTCAATGGAATGGAATGGAAAGGATTGTAAAGGAATGGAGTGGTGTGAAATGGAATAGAATGGAATTGAATAAACCCGAGAAGAACGGAATGGAATGGAATGGAACGGACCGGAAAGGAATGCAACGGAATGGAATAGACTGGAATTGAATCAACCTGAGTAGAACAGAATGGAATGGAATGCAATGGAATGGAATGGAATGGAATGGAATAGAATGGAATTGAATCAACCCGATTAAAACAGAATGGAATGGAATGGAACGTAATGGAATGGAATGGAATGGAATGGAACCAACCTGTGAAAAACAGAGTGGAATGGAATGGAATGGAATGGAACCAACCTGTGAAAAACAGAGTGGAATGGAATGGAATGGAATGGAATGGAATGAAATGGAATGGAATGGAATGGAATGGAATCAACACGAGTAGAACAGAATGGAATGGAATGTAATCGAATGGAATGGAATGGAATTTAATAGAATGGAATTGAATCTACCCGAGTAGAACGGAAGGGAATGGAATGGAACGGAACGGTACGGTATGTAATGGAATGGAATTGAATCAACTTGAGTAGAATGGAATGGAAGGGAATGGAATGGAAAGGAATGGAATGGAATTGAATGGAATTGAATGGAATGGAATGGAATGGAATGGAATGGAATTCAATGGAATGGAATGGAATGGAATGGAATGGAATGGAATGGAATGGAATGGAATGGAATGGAATTGAATGGAATGGAATGGAATGGAAAGGAAAGGAATGGAATGGAATGGAATGGAATGGAATGGAATGGAATTAACCTGACTTGAAAGGAATGGAATGGAATGGAATGGAATGGAAAGTAACTGAATGGAATGGAATAAAATGGAATTGTATCAACCAGAGTAGAAGGGAATGGAATGGAATGGAATGGAATGGAATGGAATGGAATGGAATGGAATGGAATGGAATGGAATGGAACGGAATCAACCCGAGTAGAAGTGACTGGAATGGAATGGAAGGGAATGGAATCGAATGGAGTGGAATAGAATGGAATAGAATGGAATAGTATCAACCCGGGTAGAACTTAACGGAATGGATCGGAATGGAACGGAACGGAATGGAATGGAATGGAATAGAATGGAATTGAATCAACCCGAGTAGAACATAAAGGAATGGAAAGGGATGGAATGGAATTTAATGGTATGGAATGGAATGGAATGCTATAATATGGAATTGAATCAACCTGAGTGGAATGGAATGGAATGGAATGGAATGGAACGGAATGGAATGGAATAGAATGGAATTCAATCAACCAGAGTGGAAGGGAATGGAATGGAATGGAATGGAGTGGAATGGAATGGAATGGAATGGAATGGAATTGATTGGAATGGAATGGAATGGTATGGAAGTGAATCAACCCGAGTGGAGTGGGTTGGAATGGAATGGAATGGAATGGAACGGAATGGAATTGAATGGAATAGTTTGGAATTGAATCAACCCGAGTGGAGTGGAATGGAATGGAATGGAATGGAATGGAATGGAATGGAATGGAATGGAATGGAATGGAATGGAATGGAATGGAATCAACCTGAGTAGAAGTGACTGGAATGGAATGGAATGGAATGGAAGGGAATGGAATCAAATGGAGTGGCATAGAATGGAATAGAATGGAATAGTATCAACCCGGGTAGACCTTAACGGAATATATCAGAATGGAACGGAACGGAACGGAATGAAATGGAATAGAATGGAATTGAATCAAACCGAGTAGAATATAAAGGAATGGTAAGGGATGGAATGGAATTTAATGGTATGGAATGGAATGGAATGGTATAATATGGAATTGAATCAAGCTGAGTGGAAAGGAAAGGAATGGAATGGAATGGAATGGAATGGAGTGGAATGGAATGGAATCAACCCGAGAAGAACGGAAGGGAACGGAAAGGAATATAATGGTACGGTATGCAATAGAATTGAATTGAATCAACCTGAGTAGAAAGGAATGGAAGGGAATTGAATGGAATGGAATGGAATGGAATGGAATGGAATGGAATGGAACGGAATGGAAAGGAATGGAATGGAATGGAATGGAATGGAATGGAATGGAATCAACCTGAGTTGAGCGGAATGGAACGGAATGCAATGGAATGGAATGGAATGGAATGGAACGGAATGGAATGGAATGAAATGGAATGGAATTGAGTCAACCAGAGTAGAATGGAATGGAATGGAATGGAACGGACGCAAGTAGAATGGAATGGAATGGAATGGAATGGAATGGAATGGAATGGAATGGAATGGAATGGAATGGAATGGAAAGGAATGGAAGGGAATGGAACTGAATCAACCCAAGTAGAATGGAATGGAAGGGAATGAAACGGAACGGAATGGAATGGAATGAAATAAAATTTAATTGAATCGACCAGAGTGCAACAGAATGGAATGGAATGGAATGGAATGGAATGGAATGGAATGGAATGGAATGGAGTGGAATGGAATGGAATGGAATGGAATGGAATGGAATGGAATGGAATGGAATGGAATCAACCTGACTTGAACGGAATGGAATGGAATGGAGTGGAATGGAATGGAAAGAAATGGAATGGAATAGAATGGAATTCAATCAACCAGAGTAGAAGGGAATGGAATGGAATGGAATGGAATGTAATGGATTGGAATGGAATGGAATGGAATGGAATGGAATGGAATGGAATGGAATGGAATTTAATGGAATGGAATGGAATGGAATGGTATGGAAGTGAATCAACACCAGTGGAGTGGGTTGGAATGGAATGGAATGGAATGCAATGGAATCAACCCGAGAGGAACGGAATGGAATTTAACGGAATTGAATGGAATGGAATGGAATGGAACGAAATGCAATGGAATGGAATCAACGCGAGAAGAACGGAAGGGAAAGGAACGGAATGGAATAGAAGGGAATGGAATGGAATGGAATTGAATGGAACGGAATGGAATAGAATGGAATTGAATCAAACTGAGTACAACGGAATGGAAGGGAACGAAACGGAACGGAATGGAATGGAATGGAATAGAATGGAATGGAATGGAATTAACCCGAGTAGAACAGAGTGGAATGGAATGGAATGGAATGGAATGGAATGGAACGGAACGGAATCAACCCGAGTAGAAGTGACTGGAATGGAATGGAAGGGAATGGAATCGAATGGAGTGGAATAGAATGGAATAGAATGTAATAATATCAACCCGGGTACAACTTAACGGAATGGATCGGAATGGAACGGAACGTAACGGAATGGAATGGAATAGAATGGAATTGAATCAACCCGAGTAGAACATAAAGGAATGGAAAGGGATGGAATGGAATTTAATGGTATGGAATGGAATGGAATGATATAATATGGAATTGAATCAACCTGAGAGGAATGGAATGGAATGGAATGGAATGGGATGGAATGGAATGGAATGGAATGGAATTGAATCAACCCCTGTAGAACACAACAGAATGGAACGGAATGGAACGGAACGGAAAAGTAAGTAATGGAATAGAATGGAATTGAATCAACCCGAGTTGAACGGAATTTAATGGAATGGAATTACATGGAATGCAACGGAATTTAATGGCAAGGAATGGAATAGAATGTAATTGAATCAACACGACCAGAACGGAATGGAATGGAATAGAATGCAATGGAATGGAATGAAATGGAATGGAATGCAATGGAATGGAATGGAATGGAATAAACCCGAGAAAAATGGAATGGAATGGAACGGAATGGAATGGAATGGAATGGAATGGAATGGAACAAAATGGAATGGAATGGAATGAAATGGAATGGAATGGAATGGAATCAACGTGAGAAGAACGGAATGTAATGGAACGGAATGGAATGGAAGGGAATGGAATGGAACAGAATGGAATGGAATGGAACGGAATGGAATAGAATGAAATTGAATCAAAACGAGTACAATGGAACGGAAGGGAATGAAATGGAAAGGTACGGAATGGAATGGAATGGAGTAGAGTGGAATTGAATTAACCTGAGTAAAACAGAATGGAATGGAATGCAATGGAATGTAATGGCTAGGAGTGGAATGGAATGGAATAATATGGAATTGAATCAACCCGAGTGGAGTGGAATGGATTGGAATGGAATGGAATTGAATGGAATGGAATTGATTGGAATGGAATCAACCCGAATAGAATGGAATGGATTGGAATGGAGTGGAATTGAATGGAATGGAATTGAATGGAATGGAACGGAAAGGAAAGAGATGGAATGGAATGGAATGGAACGGAATGGAATGGAATGGAATAGAATGGAATGGAATGGAATGGAATGGAATGGAATGGAATGGAATGGAGTGCAATGGAATGGAAAGGAATAGAACGGAATTGAATCTACCCGAATAGAACGGAACCGAAGGGAAAGAAACGGGAGGGAATGGAATTGAATGGAGGAGAATGGAATTGAATCAACCTGAGTACAACCGAATGGAATGAAATGGAACGGAATAGAAAGAAATGGAATAGAATGGAATGGAATAGATTGGAATCAACCCCAGTAGAACACAACAGAACGAAACGGAACGGAACGGAACGCTACAGAACGGAACGGAATGGAACAGAATGGAATGGAATGGAATGGAATCAACATGAGTAGAAAGGAATGGAATGGAATGGAATGGAATGGAACGGAATGGAAAGCAATGGAATGGAATGGAATCTACCCGAGTAGAACACAACAGAACGGAATGGAACCGAAAAGAACGGAGCGGAACGGAACGGTATGGAATAGAATGGAATACAATGAAATTGAATCTACCAGAGTAGAAAAGAATGGAATGCAATGGAATGGAATGGAATGGAATGGAGTGCAATCGAATGGAGTGGAATAGAATGGAATCAACCCGAGTAAAACGGAATGGAAAGGAATGGAATGGAATGGAATCAACCCGAGTATAACGGAATGGAATGGAAGGCAATGGAAAGAAATGGAATGGAATGAACCGGATTAGAACGGAACGGAATGGAATGGAATGGGATGGACCCATGTAGAATCGAATGGAATGGAAAGGAATGGAATGGAATGGAATGGAATGGAATAGAATGGAATTGAGTCAACCAGAGTAGAACGGAATGGAATGGAATGGACCCAAGTAGAATGGAATGGAATGGAATGGAATAGAATGGAATGAAATGGAATGGAACAGAATGGGATTGAATCAACCAGAGTAAAAAGGAATGGAATGGAAAGGAATGGAGTGGAAAGGAATGGAATGGAATGGAATGGAATGGAATGGAATGGAATGGTATGGAATAAAATCAACCTGAGCGGAGTGGGTTGGAATGGAATGGAATGGAATGGAATGGAATAGTTTGGAATTGAATCAACCCGAGTGGAGTGGAATGAAATGGAATGGAATGGAATGGAATGGAATGGAATGGAATGGAACGGAACGGAATCAACCCGAGTAGAAGTGACTGGAATGGAATGGAAGGGAATGGAATCGAATGGAGTGGAATAGAATGGAATAGAATGGAATAGTATCAACCCGGGTAGAACTGAACGGAATGGATAGGAATGGAACGGAACGGAATGGAATGTAATGGAATAGAATGGAATTGAATCAACCCGAGTAGAACATAAAGGAATGGAAAGGGATGGAATGGAATTTAATGGTATGGAATGGAATGGAATGCTATAATAAGCAATTGAATCAACCTGAGTGGAATGGAATGGAATGGAATGGAATGGAATGGAATGGAATGGAATGGAATGGAATGGAATTGAATCAACCCCTGTAGAACACAACAGAATGGAACGGAATGGAACAGAACGGAAAAGAACGGAATGGAATAGAATGGAATTGAATCAACCCGAGTGGAACGGAATGTAATGGAATGGAATTGAATGGAATGCAATGGAATTTAATGGCAAGGAATGGAATAGAATGTAATTGAATCAACACGACAAGAACGGAATGGAATGGAACAGAATGCAATGGAATGGAATGAAATGGAATGGAATGCAATGGAATGGAATGGAATGGAATCAACCCGAGAAAAATGGAATGGAATGGAACGGAATTGAATGGAATGGAATGGAATGGAATGAAATGGAATAAAATGGAACGAAATGGAATGGAACGGAATCAACGTGAGAAGAACGGAATGGAATGGAAGGGAATGGAATGGAACAGAAAGGAATGGAATAGAATGAAATGGGATAGAATGGAATTGAATCAAACAGAGTACAATGGAACGGAAGGGAACGAAACGGAACGGAATGGAATGGAATGGAATGGAATAGAGTGGAATTGAATTAACCTGAGTAGAACAGAATGGAATGGAATGGAAAGGAATGGAATGGAATGGAATGGCTAGGAATGGAATGGAATGGAATAATATGGGATTGAATCAACCCGAGTGGAGTGGAATGGATTGGAATGGAATGGAATTGGATGGAATGGAATGGATTGGAAAGGAATCAACCCGAGTAGAACGGAATGGATTGGAATGGAATGGAATGGAATGGAACGGAACGGAATGGAAAGGAATGGAATGGAAGGGAATGGAAAGGAAAGGAATGGGATGGAATGGAATGGAATGGAATGGAATCAACCCGAGTAGAACGGAAGGGAATGGAATGGAATGGAACGGAATGGAATGGAATGGAATGGAATGGAACGGAATGGAATGAAATGGAATGGAATGGAACGGAATGGAATGGAATGGAATGGAATTGAATGGAATTGAATCAACCTGAGTACAACCTAATGGAATGGAATGGAATGGTATGGAATGGAATGGAATGGTAGGGAATGGAATGGAATGGAATGGAATGGAATGGAATGGAATGGAATGGAATGGAATGGAGTGGAATGGAATGGAGTGGAATGGAATGGAATCAACCCGAGTACAACGGAATGGAATGGAATGGAATGGAATGGAATGGATTGGAATGGAATGGAGTGGAGTGAAATGGAATAGAATGGAATTGAATCAACCCGAGTAGAACGGAACGGAATGCAATGGAACGGAACGGAAAGGAACGGAATGGAATAGAATGGAATTGAATCAACCTGAGTAGAACAGAATGGAATGGAATGCAATGGAATGGAATGGAATGGAATGGAATGGAATAGAATGGAATTGAATCCACCCGATTAAAACAGAATGGAATGGAATGGAACGTAATGGAATGGAATGGAATGGAATGGAATCAACCTGTGAAAAACAGAGTGGAATGGAATGGAATGGAATGGAATGGAATGAAATGGAATAGAATGGAATGGAATGGAATCAACACGAGTAGAACAGAATGGAATGGAATGTAATCGAATGGAATGGAATGGAATTTAATAGAATGGATATGAATCTACCCGAGTAGAACGGAAGGGAATGGAAAGGAACGGAACGGTACGGTATGTAATGGAATGGAATTGAATCAACTAGAGTAGAATGGAATGGAAGGGAATGGAATGGAAAGGAATGGAATGGAATTGAATGGAATGGAACGGAATGGAATGGAATGGAATGGAATGGAATGGAAAGGAATGGAATGGAATGGAATGGAATGGAATGGAATGGAATGGAATGGAATGGAATGGAATTGAATGGAATGGAATGGAATGGAAAGGAAAGGAATGGAATGGAATGGAATGGAATGGAATGGAATGGAATGGAATTAACCTGACTTGAAAGGAATGGAATGGAATGGAATGGAATGGAATGGAAAGTAACTGAATGGAATGGAATAAAATGGAATTGTATCAACCAGAGTAGAAGGGAATGGAATGGAATGGAATGGAATGGAATGGAATGGAATGGAATGGAATGGAATGGAACGGAATCAACACGAGTAGAATTGACTGGAATGGAATGGAAGGGAATGGAATCGAATGGAGTGGCATAGAATGGAATAGAATGGAATAGTATCAACCCGGGTAGAACTTAACGGAATGGATCGGAATGGAACGGAACGGAATGGAATGGAATGGAATAGAATGGAATTGAATCAACCCGAGTAGAACATAAAGGAATGGAAAGGGATGGTATGGAATTTAATGGTATGGAATGGAATGGAATGCTATAATATGGAATTGAATCAACCTGAGTGGAATGGAATGGAATGGAATGGAATGGAACGGAATGGAATGGAATAGAATGGAATTCAATCAACCAGAGTGGAAGGGAATGGAATGGAATGGAATGGAGTGGAATGGAATGGAATGGAATGGAATGGAATTGATTGGAATGGAATGGAATGGTATGGAAGTGAATCAACCCGAGTGGAGTGGGTTGGAATGGAATGGAATGGAATGGAACGGAATGGAATTGAATGGAATAGTTTGGAATTGAATCAACCCGAGTGGAGTGGAATGAAATGGAATGGAATGGAATGGAATGGAATGGAATGGAATGGAATCAACCTGAGTAGAAGTGACTGGAATGGAATGGAATGGAATGGAAGGGAATGGAATCAAATGGAGTGGCATAGAATGGAATAGAATGGAATAGTATCAACCCGGGTAGACCTTAACGGAATATATCAGAATGGAACGGAACGGAACGGAATGAAATGGAATAGAATGGAATTGAATCAAACCGAGTAGAATATAAAGGAATGGTAAGGGATGGAATGGAATTTAATGGTATGGAATGGAATGGAATGGTATAATATGGAATTGAATCAACCTGAGTGGAATGGAAAGGAATGGAATGGAATGGAATGGAATGGAATGGAATGGAATGGAATGGAATCAACCCCAGTAGAACACAAGAGAATGGAAAGGAATGGAACAGAACGGAACAGAACGGAATGGAATAGAATGGAATTGAATCAACCCGAGTTGAACGGAATGAAATGGAATGGAATGGAATGGAATGCAATGGAATTGAATGGCAAAGAATGGAATTCAATGTAATTGAATCAACACGACTAGAACGGAGTGCAATGGAATAGAATGGAATGGAATGGAATCAACCCGAGAAAAATGGAATGGAATGGAACGGAATTGAATGGAATTGAATGGAATGGAATGGAACGAAATGGAATGGAATGGAAACAACGTGAGAAGAACGGAATGGAATGGAACAGAATGGAATGGAAGGGTATGGAATGGAACAGAATGGAATGGAATGGAATGGAAGAGAATGGAATTGAATCAAACCGCGTACAACGGAACGGAAGGGAATGAAACGGAATGGAACGGAATGGAATGGAATGGAATAGAATGGAATTGAATTAACCTGAGTAGAACAGGATGGAATGGAATGGAATGGAATGGAATGGCTAGGAATGGAATGGAATGGAATAATACGGAATTGAATCAACCCGAGTGTAGTGGAATGGAATGGAATGGAATGGAATGGAATGGAATGGAATGGAATGGAATGGAATGGAATGGAATGGAGTGGAATCAACCGGAGTAGAAAGGAATGGAATGGAATAAATGGAATGGAAATGAATGGAATGGTATGGAGTGGAATGGAGTGCAATTGAATGGGGTTGAATCAACCCGAGTAGAACGGAATGGAATGGAAGAGAACGGAATGGAACGGATGTGAATGGAATGGAATAGAATGGAATTGAATAAACTAGAGTAGAACGAAAGGGAATGGAATGGAATGGAATGGAATAGAATGGAATTGAATAAACTAGAGTAGAACGAAAGGGAATGGAATGGAATGGAATGGAATAGAATGGAATGGAATGGAACAGAATGGAATGGAAAGGAATGGAATCAAATCAAATGGAATAGAACGGAATTAAATCAACCCGAATAGAAAGTAACGGATAGGAAGGGAATAGAAAGTAACGGAACTGAATGGAATGAAATAGAATGGAATTGAATCAACCCAAGTAGAACGGAATGAAATGGAATGGAATGGAATGGAGTGGAAAGGAATAGAATGCAATTGAATCAACCCGAGTAGAATGGAATGGAATGGAATGGAATGGAATGGAATGGAATGGAATGGAATGGAATGGAATGGAATGGAATGGAATTGAATCAACCCGAGTAGAGCGATGTAGAACGGTGCGGAATGGAATAAAACGGAATGGAATGCAATAGAATGGAATTGAATCAACCCGATTAGAACGGAATGGAATGGAATGGAATGGAAGGGAGTGGAATGGAATGGAATGGAATGGAATGGATTGGAATGGAATAGAATGGAATGGAATGGAATGGAATGCAATGGAATCAACCCGAGTTGAACGGAATGGAATGGAATGGAATGCAATGGAATGGAATGGAATGGAATGGAATGGAGTGAAATGGAATGGAATGGAATGGTATAATATGGAATTGAATCAACCTGAGTGTAGTGGAAAGGAATGGAATAGAATGGAATGGAATGGAATGGAATGGAATGGAATGGAATGGAATGGAATCAACCCGAGTAGAGCACAACGGAACGGAAAGGAACGGAATGGAACGGAACAGAACGGAATGGAATAGAATGGAAATGAATAAACCCGATCAGAATGGAAAGAGATGGAATGGAATGGAATGGAATGCAATGGAATGGAACGGCATGGAATGGAATAGAATGGAATTGAATCAATCCGAGTAGAATGGAATGGAATTGAATGGACTTGAATCAACCCGAGTAGAACGGAATGGAATAGAATGGAATGGAATGGAATGGAATGGAATGGAAAGGAATGGAATGGAATGGAATGGAATGGAATGGAATGGAATGGAATGGAATGGAATGGAATGGAATTGAATGGAATTGAATCAACCTGAGTACAACCGAATGGAATGGTATGGAATGGAATGGAATGGTAGGGAATGGTAGGGAATGGAATGGAATGGAATGGAATGGAATGGAATGGAATGGAATGGAATGGAATGGAGTGGAATGGAATGGAGTGGAATGGAATGGAATCAACCCGAGTACAACGGAATGGAATGGAATGGAATGGAATGGAATGGAATGGAATGGAATGGAATGGAATGGAATGTATTGGAATGGAATGGAGTGGAGTGAAATGGAATAGAATGGAATTGAATCAACCCAAGTAGAACGGAACGGAATGCAATGGAACGGAACGGAAAGGAACGGAATGGAATGGAATAGAATGGAATTGAATCAACCTGAGTAGAACGGAATGGAATGGAATGGAATGGAATGGAATGGAATGGAATGGAAAGAATGGAATAGAATGGAATGGAATCAACCTGAGTAAAACAGAATGGAATGGAATGGAATGGAAAGGAATGGAATGGAATGGAATGGAATGGAATGGAATGGAATGGAATGGAATGGAATGGAATGGAAAAAGCCTGAGAAAAACAGAGTGGAATGGAATGGAAAAAGCCTGAGAAAAACAGAGTGGAATGGAATGGAAAGGAACCGAATTGAATGGAATGGAATGGAATGGAATGAAATGGAATGGAATGGAATGGAATGGAATGGAATGGAATGGAATGGAATGGAGTCAACCTGAGTAGAACAGAATGGAATGGAATGGAATGGAATGGAATGGAATGGAATGGAATGGAATGGAATGGAATGGAATGGAATGGAATGGAATGGAAAGGAATTTAATAAAATGGAATTGAATCAACCCGAGTAGAACGGAAGGGAACGGAACGGAAAGTACGGTATGTAATAGAATAGAATTGAATCAACCCGAGTAGAATGGAATGGAAGGGAATGGAATGGAAAGGAATGAAATGGAATAGAATGGAATGGAATGGAATCAACCGGAGTAGAACGGAAAGGAAAGGAATGGAATGGAATGGAATGGAATGGAATGGAATGGAATGGAATGGAATAGAATGGAATCGAACCGAGTAGAACACAATGGAATGAAAGAGAACGGAACGGAACGCAACGGAACGGAACGGAACGGAACGGAAAGGAATGGAATGGAATTGAATTGAATCAAACCGAGTACAACGGAATGGAATGGAAAGGAATGGAATGGAATGGAATAGAATGGAATGGAATGGAACGGAATGGAATGAAGTGGAAAGGAATGGAGTGGAATGGAATGGAATGGAATGGAATGGAATGGAATGGAATGGTATGGAATAAAATCAACCTGAGCGGAGTGGGTTGGAATGGAATGGAATGGAATGGAATGGAATAGTTTGGAATTGAATCAACCCGAGTGGAGTGGAATGAAATGGAATGGAATGGAATGGAATGGAATGGAATGGAACGGAACGGAATCAACCCGAGTAGAAGTGACTGGAATGGAATGGAAGGGAATGGAATCAAATGGAGTGGAATAGAATGGAATAGAATGGAATAGTATCAACCCGGGTAGAACTGAACGGAATGGATAGGAATGGAACGGAACGGAATGGAATGGAATGGAATACAATGGAATTGAATCAACCCGAGTAGAACATAAAGGAATGGTAAGGGATGGAATGGAATTTAATGGTATGGAATGGAATGGAATGCTATAATAAGCAATTGAATCAACCTGAGTGGAATGGAATGGAATGGAATGGAATGGAATGGAATGGAATTGAATCAACCCCTGTAGAACACAACAGAATGGAACGGAATGGAACAGAACGGAAAAGAACGGAATGGAATAGAATGGAATTGAATCAACCCGAGTGGAACGGAATGTAATGGAATGGAATTGAATGGAATGCAATGGAATTTAATGGCAAGGAATGGAATAGAATGTAATTGAATCAACACGACAAGAACGGAATGGAATGGAACAGAATGCAATGGAATGGAATGAAATGGAATGGAATGCAATGGAATGGAATGGAATGGAATCAACCCGAGAAAAATGGAATGGAATGGAACGGAATTGAATGGAATGGAATGGAATGGAACGAAATGGAATGGAATGGAACGAAATGGAATGGAACGGAATCAACGTGAGAAGAACGGAATGGAATGGAAGGGAATGGAATGGAACAGAATGGAATGGAATAGAATGGAATGGGATAGAATGGAATTGAATCAAACAGAGTACAATGGAATGGAAGGGAATGAAACGGAACGGAATGGAATGGAATGGAATGGAATAGAGTGGAATTGAATTAACCTGAGTAGAACAGAATGGAATGGAATGGAATGGAATGGAATGGAATGGAATGGAATGGAATGGCTAGGAATGGAATGGAATGGAATAATATGGGATTGAATCAACCTGAGTGGAGTGGAATGGATTGGAATGGAATGGAATTGGATGGAATGGAATGGATTGGAAAGGAATCAACCCGAGTAGAACGGAATGGATTGGAATGGAATGGAATGGAATGGAACGGAACGGAATGGAAAGGAATGGAATGGAATGGAATGGAAAGGAAAGGAATGGGATGGAATGGAACGGAATGGAATGGAATGGAATGGAATGGAATGGAACGGAATGGAATGGAATGGAATGGAATGGAACGGAATGGAATGAAATGGAATGGAATGGAACGGAATGGAATGGAATGGAATGGAATTGAATGGAATTGAATCAACCTGAGTACAACCTAATGGAATGGAATGGAATGGTATGGAATGGAATGGAATGGTAGGGAATGGAATGGAATGGAATGGAATGGAATGGAATTGAATGGAATGGAATGGAATGGAATGGAGTGGAATGGAATGGAGTGGAATGGAATGGAATCAACCCGAGTACAACGGAATGGAATGGAATGGAATGGAATGGAATGGAATGGATTGGAATGGAATGGAGTGGAGTGAAATGGAATAGAATGGAATTGAATCAACCCGAGTAGAACGGAACGGAATGCAATGGAACGGAACGGAAAGGAACGGAATGGAATAGAATGGAATTGAATCAACCTGAGTAGAACAGAATGGAATGGAATGCAATGGAATGGAATGGAATGGAATAGAATGGAATTGAATCAACCCGATTAAAACAGAATGGAATGGAATGGAACGTAATGGAATGGAATGGAATGGAATGGAACCAACCTGTGAAAAACAGAGTGGAATGGAATGGAATGGAATGGAATGGAATGAAATGGAATGGAATGGAATGGAATGGAATCAACATGAGTAGAACAGAATGGAATGGAATGTAATCGAATGGAATGGAATGGAATTTAATAGAATGGAATTGAATCTACCCGAGTAGAACGGAAGGGAATGGAAAGGAACGGAACGGTACGGTATGTAATGGAATGGAATTGAATCAACTTGAGTAGAATGGAATGGAAGGGAATGGAATGGAAAGGAATGGAATGGAATTGAATGGAATTGAACGGAATGGAATGGAATGGAATGGAATGGAAAGGAATGGAATGGAATGGAATGGAATGGAATGGAATGGAATGGAATGGAATGGAATGGAATTGAATGGAATGGAATGGAATGGAATGGAAAGGAAAGGAATGGAATGGAATGGAATGGAATGAAATGGAATGGAATGGAATGGAATGGAATGGAATTAACCTGACTTGAAAGGAATGGAATGGAATGGAATGGAATGGAATGGAAAGTAACTGAATGGAATGGAATAAAATGGAATTGTATCAACCAGAGTAGAAGGGAATGGAATGGAATGGAATGGAATGGAATGGAATGGAATGGAATGGAATGGAATGGAATGGAATGGAACGGAATCAACACGAGTAGAAGTGACTGGAATGGAATGGAAGGGAATGGAATCGAATGGAGTGGAATAGAATGGAATAGAATGGAATAGTATCAACCCGGGTAGAACTTAACGGAATGGATTGGAATGGAACGGAACGGAATGGAATGGAATGGAATAGAATGGAATTGAATCAACCCGAGTAGAACATAAAGGAATGGAAAGGGATGGAATGGAATTTAATGGTATGGAATGGAATGGAATGCTATAATATGGAATTGAATCAACCTGAGTGGAATGGAATGGAATGGAATGGAATGGAACGGAATGGAATGGAATAGAATGGAATTCAATCAACCAGAGTGGAAGAGAATGGAATGGAATGGAATGGAGTGGAATGGAATGGAATGGAATGGAATGGAATTGATTGGAATGGAATGGAATGGTATGGAAGTGAATCAACCCGAGTGGAGTGGGTTGGAATGGAATGGAATGGAGTGGAACGGAATGGAATTGAATGGAATAGTTTGGAATTGAATCAACCCGAGTGGAGTGGAATGAAATGGAATGGAATGGAATGGAATGTAATGGAATGGAATGGAATGGAATGGAATGGAATGGAATGGAATCAACCTGAGTAGAAGTGACTGGAATGGAATGGAATGGAATGGAAGGGAATGGAATCAAATGGAGTGGCATAGAATGGAATAGAATGGAATAGTATCAACCCGGGTAGACCTTAACGGAATATATCAGAATGGAACGGAACGGAACGGAATGAAATGGAATAGAATGGAATTGAATCAAACCGAGTAGAATATAAAGGAATGGTAAGGGATGGAATGGAATTTAATGGTATGGAATGGAATGGAATGGTATAATATGGAATTGAATCAACCTGAGTGGAATGGAAAGGAATGGAATGGAATGGAATGGAATGGAATGGAATGGAATGGAATGGAATGGAATGGAATGGAATCAACCCCAGTAGAACACAACAGAATGGAAAGGAATGGAACAGAACGGAACAGAACGGAATGGAATAGAATGGAATTGAATCAACCCGAGTTGAACGGAATGAAATGGAATGGAATGGAATGGAATGCAATGGAATTGAATGGC
Organism: Gorilla gorilla gorilla; assembly: GCF_029281585.2. Taxonomy (NCBI): domain Eukaryota; kingdom Metazoa; phylum Chordata; class Mammalia; order Primates; family Hominidae; genus Gorilla; species Gorilla gorilla. The sequence continues at coordinate 112,471,873 of NC_073224.2, read as the reverse complement.
AAAGAATGGAATTCAATGTAATTGAATCCACACGACTAGAACGGAGTGCAATGGAATAGAATGGAATGGAATGGAATCAACCCGAGAAAAATGGAATGGAATGGAACGGAATTGAATGGAATTGAATGGAATGGAATGGAACGAAATGGAATGGAATGGAAACAACGTGAGAAGAACGGAATGGAATGGAACGGAATGGAATGGAAGGGTATGGAATGGAACAGAATGGAATGGAATGGAATGGAAGAGAATGGAATTGAATCAAACCGCGTACAACGGAACGGAAGGGAATGAAACGGAATGGAACGGAATGGAATGGAATGGAATAGAATGGAATTGAATTAACCTGAGTAGAACAGGATGGAATGGAATGGAATGGAATGGAATGGCTAGGAATGGAATGGAATGGAATAATACGGAATTGAATCAACCCGAGTGTAGTGGAATGGAATGGAATGGAATGGAATGGAATGGAATGGAATGGAATGGAATGGAATGGAATGGAATGGAGTGGAATCAACCGGAGTAGAAAGGAATGGAATGGAATAAATGGAATGGAAATGAATGGAATGGTATGGAGTGGAATGGAGTGCAATTGAATGGGGTTGAATCAACCCGAGTAGAACGGAATGGAATGGAAGAGAACGGAATGGAACGGATGTGAATGGAATGGAATAGAATGGAATTGAATAAACTAGAGTAGAACGAAAGGGAATGGAATGGAATGGAATGGAATAGAATGGAATTGAATAAACTAGAGTAGAACGAAAGGGAATGGAATGGAATGGAATGGAATAGAATGGAATGGAATGGAACAGAATGGAATGGAACGGAATGGAATCAAATGAAATGGAATAGAACGGAATTAAATCAACCCGAATAGAAAGTAACGGATAGGAAGGGAATAGAAAGTAACGGAACTGAATGGAATGAAATAGAATGGAATTGAATCAACCCAAGTAGAACGGAATGAAATGGAATGGAATGGAATGGAGTGGAAAGGAATAGAATGCAATTGAATCAACCCGAGTAGAATGGAATGGAATGGAATGGAATGGAATGGAATGGAATGGAATGGAATGGAATGGAATGGAATGGAATTGAATCAACCCGAGTAGAGCGATGTAGAACGGTGCGCAATGGAATGAAACGGAATGGAATGCAATAGAATGGAATTGAATCAACCCGATTAGAACGGAATGGAATGGAATGGAATGGAAGGGAGTGGAATGGAATGGAATGGAATGGAATGGAATGGAATGGAATGGAATGGAATGGAATGGAATGGAATGGAATGCAATGGAATCAACCCGAGTTGAACGGAATGGAATGGAATGGAATGCAATGGAATGGAATGGAATGGAATGGAATGGAGTGAAATGGAATGGAATGGAATGGTATAATATGGAATTGAATCAACCTGAGTGTAGTGGAAAGGAATGGAATAGAATGGAATGGAATGGAATGGAATGGAATGGAATGGAATGGAATGGAATGGAATGGAATGGAATCAACCCGAGTAGAGCACAACGGAACGGAAAGGAACGGAATAGAACGGAACAGAACGGAATGGAATAGAATGGAAATGAATAAACCCGATCAGAATGGAAAGAGATGGAATGGAATGGAATGGAATGCAATGGAATGGAACGGCATGGAATGGAACAGAATGGAATTGAATTAATCCGAGTAGAATGGAATGGAATTGAATGGACTTGAATCAACCCGAGTAGAACGGAATGGAATAGAATGGAATGGAATGGAATGGAATGGAAAGGAATGGAATGGAATGGAATGGAATGGAATGGAATGGAATTGAATCAACCTGAGTACAACCGAATGGAATGGTATGGAATGGAATGGAATGGTAGGGAATGGTAGGGAATGGAATGGAATGGAATGGAATGGAATTGAATCAACCTGAGTACAACCGAATGGAATGGTATGGAATGGAATGGAATGGTAGGGAATGGTAGGGAATGGAATGGAATGGAATGGAATGGAATGGAATGGAGTGGAATGGAATGGAATGGAGTGGAATGGAATCAACCCGAGTACAACGGAATGGAATGGAATGGAATGGAATGGAATGGAATGGAATGGAATGGAATGGAATGGATTGGAATGGAATGGAGTGGAGTGAAATGGAATAGAATGGAATTGAATCAACCCAAGTAGAACGGAACGGAATGCAATGGAACGGAAAGGAACGGAATGGAATGGAATAGAATGGAATTGAATCAACCTGAGTAGAACGGAATGGAATGGAATGGAATGGAATGGAATGGAATGGAATGGAATGGAATGGAATGGAATGGAATAGAATGGAATGGAATCAACCTGAGTAAAACAGAATGGAATGGAATGGAATGGAAAGGAATGGAATGGAATGGAATGGAATGGAATGGAATGGAATGGAAAAAGCCTGAGAAAAACAGAGTGGAATGGAATGGAAAGGAACCGAATTGAATGGAATGGAATGGAATGGAATGAAATGGAATGGAATGGAATGGAATGGAATGGAATGGAATGGAATGGAATGGAGTCAACCTGAGTAGAACAGAATGGAATGGAATGGAATGGAATGGAATGGAATGGAATGGAATGGAATGGAATGGAAAGGAATTTAATAAAATGGAATAGAATCAACCCGAGTAGAACGGAAGGGAACGGAACGGAAAGTACGGTATGTAATAGAATAGAATTGAATCAACCCGAGTAGAATGGAATGGAAGGGAATGGAATGGAAAGGAATGAAATGGAATAGAATGGAATGGAATGGAATCAACCGGAGTAGAACGGAAAGGAAAGGAATGGAATGGAATGGAATGGAATGGAATGGAATGGAATGGAATGGAATGGAATGGAATGGAATGGAACGGAATCAACACGAGTAGAAGTGACTGGAATGGAATGGAAGGGAATGGAATCGAATGGAGTGGAATAGAATGGAATAGAATGGAATAGTATCAACCCGGGTAGAACTTAACGGAATGGATTGGAATGGAACGGAACGGAATGGAATGGAATGGAATAGAATGGAATTGAATCAACCCGAGTAGAACATAAAGGAATGGAAAGGGATGGAATGGAATTTAATGGTATGGAATGGAATGGAATGCTATAATATGGAATTGAATCAACCTGAGTGGAATGGAATGGAATGGAATGGAATGGAACGGAATGGAATGGAATAGAATGGAATTCAATCAACCAGAGTGGAAGAGAATGGAATGGAATGGAATGGAGTGGAATGGAATGGAATGGAATGGAATGGAATTGATTGGAATGGAATGGAATGGTATGGAAGTGAATCAACCCGAGTGGAGTGGGTTGGAATGGAATGGAATGGAGTGGAACGGAATGGAATTGAATGGAATAGTTTGGAATTGAATCAACCCGAGTGGAGTGGAATGAAATGGAATGGAATGGAATGGAATGGAATGGAATGGAATGGAATGGAATGGAATGGAATGGAATGGAATGGAATCAACCTGAGTAGAAGTGACTGGAATGGAATGGAATGGAATGGAAGGGAATGGAATGAAATGGAGTGGCATAGAATGGAATAGAATGGAATAGTATCAACCCGGGTAGACCTTAACGGAATATATCAGAATGGAACGGAACGGAACGGAATGAAATGGAATAGAATGGAATTGAATCAAACCGAGTAGAATATAAAGGAATGGTAAGGGATGGAATGGAATTTAATGGTATGGAATGGAATGGAATGGTATAATATGGAATTGAATCAACCTGAGTGGAATGGAAAGGAATGGAATGGAATGGAATGGAATGGAATGGAATGGAATGGAATGGAATGGAATGGAATGGAATGGAATGGAATCAACCCCAGTAGAACACAACAGAATGGAAAGGAATGGAACAGAACGGAACAGAACGGAATGGAATAGAATGGAATTGAATCAACCCGAGTTGAACGGAATGAAATGGAATGGAATGGAATGGAATGCAATGGAATTGAATGGCAAAGAATGGAATTCAATGTAATTGAATCAACACGACTAGAACGGAGTGCAATGGAATAGAATGGAATGGAATGGAATCAACCCGAGAAAAATGGAATGGAATGGAACGGAATTGAATGGAATTGAATGGAATGGAATGGAACGAAATGGAATGGAATGGAAACAACGTGAGAAGAACGGAATGGAATGGAACGGAATGGAATGGAAGGGTATGGAATGGAACAGAATGGAATGGAATGGAATGGAAGAGAATGGAATTGAATCAAACCGCATACAACGGAACGGAAGGGAATGAAACGGAATGGAACGGAATGGAATGGAATGGAATAGAATGGAATTGAATTAACCTGAGTAGAACAGGATGGAATGGAATGGAATGGAATGGAATGGCTAGGAATGGAATGGAATGGAATAATACGGAATTGAATCAACCCGAGTGTAGTGGAATGGAATGGAATGGAATGGAATGGAATGGAATGGAATGGAATGGAATGGAATGGAATGGAATGGAGTGGAATCAACCGGAGTAGAAAGGAATGGAATGGAATAAATGGAATGGAAATGAATGGAATGGTATGGAGTGGAATGGAGTGCAATTGAATGGGGTTGAATCAACCCGAGTAGAACGGAATGGAATGGAAGAGAACGGAATGGAACGGATGTGAATGGAATGGAATAGAATGGAATTGAATAAACTAGAGTAGAACGAAAGGGAATGGAATGGAATGGAATGGAATAGAATGGAATGGAATGGAACAGAATGGAATGGAACGGAATGGAATGGAACGGAATGGAATCAAATGAAATGGAATAGAACGGAATTAAATCAACCCGAATAGAAAGTAACGGATAGGAAGGGAATAGAAAGTAACGGAACTGAATGGAATGAAATAGAATGGAATTGAATCAACCCAAGTAGAACGGAATGAAATGGAATGGAATGGAATGGAGTGGAAAGGAATAGAATGCAATTGAATCAACCCGAGTAGAATGGAATGGAATGGAATGGAATGGAATGGAATGGAATGGAATGGAATGGAATGGAATCAACCCGAGTAGAGCACAACGGAACGGAAAGGAACGGAATGGAACGGAACAGAACGGAATGGAATAGAATGGAAATGAATAAACCCGATCAGAATGGAAAGAGATGGAATGGAATGGAATGGAATGCAATGGAATGGAACGGCATGGAATGGAATAGAATGGAATTGAATTAATCCGAGTAGAATGGAATGGAATTGAATGGACTTGAATCAACCCGAGTAGAACGGAATGGAATAGAATGGAATGGAATGGAATGGAATGGAAAGGAAAGGAATGGAATGGAATGGAATGGAATGGAATGGAATGGAATGGAATGGAATTGAATGGAATTGAATCAACCTGAGTACAACCGAATGGAATGGTATGGAATGGAATGGAATGGTAGGGAATGGTAGGGAATGGAATGGAATGGAATGGAATGGAATGGAATGGAATGGAATGGAATGGAATGGAATGGAATGGAATGGAGTGGAATGGAATGGAATGGAGTGGAATGGAATCAACCCGAGTACAACGGAATGGAATGGAATGGAATGGAATGGAATGGAATGGAATGGAATGGAATGGATTGGAATGGAATGGAGTGGAGTGAAATGGAATAGAATGGAATTGAATCAACCCAAGTAGAACGGAACGGAATGCAATGGAACGGAACGGAAAGGAACGGAATGGAATGGAATAGAATGGAATTGAATCAACCTGAGTAGAACGGAATGGAATGGAATGGAATGGAATGGAATGGAATGGAATGGAATGGAATGGAATGGAATGGAATAGAATGGATTGGAATCAACCTGAGTAAAACAGAATGGAATGGAATGGAATGGAAAGGAATGGAATGGAATGGAATGGAATGGAATGGAATGGAATGGAATGGAATGGAATGGAATGGAAAAAGCCTGAGAAAAACAGAGTGGAATGGAATGGAAAGGAACCGAATTGAATGGAATGGAATGGAATGGAATGAAATGGAATGGAATGGAATGGAATGGAATGGAATGGAATGGAAAGGAATTTAATAAAATGGAATTGAATCAACCCGAGTAGAACGGAAGGGAACGGAAAGGAAAGTACGGTATGTAATAGAATAGAATTGAATCAACCCGAGTAGAATGGTATGGAAGGGAATGGAATGGAAAGGAATGAAATGGAATAGAATGGAATGGAATGGAATCAACCGGAGTAGAACGGAAAGGAAAGGAATGGAATGGAATGGAATGGAATGGAATGGAATGGAATGGAATGGAATGGAATGGAATCAAACCGAGTAGAACACAATGGAATGAAAGAGAACGGAACGGAACGCAACGGAACGGAACGGAACGGAACGGAAAGGAATGGAATGGAATTGAATTGAATCAAACCGAGTACAACGGAATGGAATGGAAAGGAATGGAATGGAATGGAATAGAATGGAATGGAATGGAACGGAATGGAATGAAGTGGAAAGGAATGGAGTGTAATGGAATGGAATCAACACGAGTACAATGGAATGGAATGGAATAGAATGGAATGGAATGGAATGGAATGGAATGGAATTCAATGGAATGGAATGGAAAGGATTGTAATGGAATGGAGTGGTGTGAAATGGAATAGAATGGAATTGAATAAACCCGAGAAGAACGGAACAGAATGGAATGGAACGGACCGGAAAGGAACACAACGGAATGGAATAGAATGGAATTGAATCAACCTGAGTAGAACAGAATGGAATGGAATGCAATGGAATGGAATGGAATGGAATGGAATAGAATGGAATTGAATCAACCCGAGTAAAACAGAATGGAATGGAATGGAACGTTATGGAATGGAATGGAATGGAATGGAATCAACCTGTGAAAAACAGAGTGGAATGGAATGGAATGGAATGGAATTGAATGAAATGGAATGGAATGGAATGGAATGGAATCAACACGAGTAGAACAGAATGGAATGGAATGTAATCGAATGGAATGGAATGGAATTTAATAGAATGGAATTGAATCTACATGAGTAGAACGGAAGGGAATGGAACGGAACGGAACGGTACGGTATGTAATGGAATGGAATTGAATCAACTTGAGTAGAATGGAATGGAAGGGAATGGAATGGAAAGGAATGGAATGGAATTGAATGTAATTGAACGGAATGGAATGGAATGGAATGGAATGGAATGGAATGGAATGGAATGGAATGGAATGGAATCAACCTGACTTGAAAGGAATGGAATGGAATGGAATGGAATGGAATGGAATGGAATGGAAAGTAACTGAGTGGAATGGAATAGAATGGAATTGTATCAACCAGAGTAGAAGGGAATGGAATGGAATGGAATGGAATGGAATGGAATGGAATGGAATGGAATGGAACGGAATCAACCCGAGTAGAAGTGACTGGAATGGAATGGAAGGGAATGGAATCGAATGGAGTGGAATAGAATGGAATAGAATGAAATAGTATCAACCCGGGGAGAACTTAACGGAATGGATCGGAATGGAAAGGAACGGAATGGAATGGAATGGAATAGAATGGAATTGAATCAACCCGAGTAGAACATAAAGGAATGGAAAGGGATGGAATGGAATTTAATGGTATGGAATGGAATGGAATGCTATAATATGGAATTGAATCAACCTGAGTGGAATGCAATGGAATGGAATGGAATGGAACGGAATGGAATGGAATAGAATGGAATTCAATCAACCAGAGTGGAAGGGAATGGAATGGAATGGAATGGAGTGGAATGGAATGGAATGGAATGGAATGGAATTGATTGGAATGGAATGGAATGGTATGGAAGTGAATCAACCCGAGTGGAGTGGGTTGGAATGGAATGGAATGGAATGGAATGGAACGGAATGGAATTGAATGGAATAGTTTGGAATTGAATCACCCGAGTGGAGTGGAATGAAATGGAATGGAATGGAATGGAATGGAATGGAATGGAATGGAATGGAATGGAATGGAATGGAACGAAATGGAATGGAATGGAACGAAATGGAATGGAACGGAATCAACGTGAGAAGAACGGAATGGAATGGAAGGGAATGGAATGGAACAGAATGGAATGGAATAGAATGGAATGGGATAGAATGGAATTGAATCAAACAGAGTACAATGGAACGGAAGGGAACGAAACGGAACGGAATGGAATGGAATGGAATGGAATAGAGTGGAATTGAATTAACCTGAGTAGAACAGAATGGAATGGAATGGAATGGAATGGAATGGCTAGGAATGGAATGGAATGGAATAATATGGGATTGAATCAACCCGAGTGGAGTGGAATGGATTGGAATGGAATGGAATTGGATGGAATGGAATGGATTGGAAAGGAATCAACCCGAGTAGAACGGAATGGATTGGAATGGAATGGAATGGAATGGAATGGAACGGAACGGAATGGAAAGGAATGGAATGGAATGGAATGGAAAGGAAAGGGATGGGATGGAATGGAATGGAATGGAATGGAATGGAATGGAATGGAACGGAATGGAATGAAATGGAATGGAATGGAACGAAATGGAATGGAATGGAATGGAATTGAGTGGAATTGAATCAACCTGAGTACAAGCTAATGGAATGGAATGGAATGGTATGGAATGGAATGGAATGGTAGGGAATGGAATGGAATGGAATGGAATGGAATGGAATGAAATGGAATGGAGTGGAATGGAATGGAGTGGAATGGAATGGAATCAACCCGAGTACAACGGAATGGAATGGAATGGAATGGAATGGAATGGAATGGAATGGAATGGAATGGAATGGAATGGATTGGAATGGAATGGAGTGGAGTGAAATGGAATAGAATGGAATTGAATCAACCCGAGTAGAACGGAACGGAATGCAATGGAACGGAACGGAAAGGAATGGAATGGAATGGAATGGAATTGAATTGAATCAACCCGAGTACAGCGGAATGGAATGGAATGGAATGGAATGGAATAGAATGGAATGGAATGGAACGGAATGGAATGAAGTGGAAAGGAATGGAGTGTAATGGAATGGAATCAACCCGAGTACAACGGAATGGAATGGAATGGAATGGAATGGAATGGAATGGAATGGAATGGAATGGAATTCAATGGAATGGAATGGAAAGGATTGTAAAGGAATGGAGTGGTGTGAAATGGAATAGAATGGAATTGAATAAACCCGAGAAGAACGGAATGGAATGGAATGGAACGGACCGGAAAGGAACGCAACGGAATGGAATAGAATGGAATTGAATCAACCTGAGTAGAACAGAATGGAATGGAATGCAATGGAATGGAATGGAATGGAATGGAATAGAATGGAATTGAATCAACCCGATTAAAACAGAATGGAATGGAATGGAACGTAATGGAATGGAATGGAATGGAATGGAACCAACCTGTGAAAAACAGAGTGGAATGGAATGGAATGGAATGGAATGAAATGAAATGCAATGGAATGGAATGGAATGGAATCAACACGAGTAGAACAGAATGGAATGGAATGTAATCGAATGGAATGGAATGGAATTTAATAGAATGGAATTGAATCTACCCAAGTAGAACGGAAGGGAATGGAACGGAACGGAACGGTACGGTATGTAACGGAATGGAATTGAATCAACTTGAGTAGAATGGAATGGAAGGGAATGGAATGGAAAGGAATGGAATGGAATTGAATGGAATTGAACGGAATGGAATGGAATGGAATGGAATGGAATGGAAAGGAATGGAATGGAATGGAATGGAATGGAATGGAATGGAATGGAATTGAACGGAATGGAATGGAATGGAAAGGAATGGAATGGAATGGAATGGAATGGAATGGAATGGAATGGAATGGAATGGAATGGAATGGAATTAACCTGACTTGAAAGGAATTGAATGGAATGGAATGGAATGGAAAGTAACTGAATGGAATGGAATAAAATGGAATTGTATCAACCAGAGTAGAAGGGAATGGAATGGAATGGAATGGAATGGAATGGAATGGAATGGAATGGAATGGAACGGAATCAACCCGAGTAGAAGTGACTGGAATGGAATGGAAGGGAATGGAATCGAATGGAGTGGAATAGAATGGAATAGAATGGAATAGTATCAACCCGGGTAGAACTTAACGGAATGGATCGGAATGGAACGGAACGGAATGGAATGGAATGGAATAGAATGGAATTGAATCAACCCGAGTAGAACATAAAGGAATGGAAAGGGATGGAATGGAATTTAATGGTATGGAATGGAATGGAATGCTATAATATGGAATTGAATCAACCTGAGTGGAATGGAATGGAATGGAATGGAATGGAACGGAATGGAATGGAATAGAATGGAATTCAATCAACCAGAGTGGAAGAGAATGGAATGGAATGGAATGGAGTGGAATGGAATGGAATGGAATGGAATTGATTGGAATGGAATGGAATGGTATGGAAGTGAATCAACCCGAGTGGAGTGGGTTGGAATGGAATGGAATGGAGTGGAACGGAATGGAATTGAATGGAATAGTTTGGAATTGAATCAACCCGAGTGGAGTGGAATGAAATGGAATGGAATGGAATGGAATGGAATGGAATGGAATGGAATGGAATGGAATGGAATGGAATGGAATGGAATGGAATGGAATGGAATCAACCTGAGTAGAAGTGACTGGAATGGAATGGAATGGAATGGAAGGGAATGGAATGAAATGGAGTGGCATAGAATGGAATAGAATGGAATAGTATCAACCCGGGTAGACCTTAACGGAATATATCAGAATGGAACGGAACGGAACGGAATGAAATGGAATAGAATGGAATTGAATCAAACCGAGTAGAATATAAAGGAATGGTAAGGGATGGAATGGAATTTAATGGTATGGAATGGAATGGAATGGTATAATATGGAATTGAATCAACCTGAGTGGAATGGAAAGGAATGGAATGGAATGGAATGGAATGGAATGGAATGGAATCAACCCCAGTAGAACACAACAGAATGGAAAGGAATGGAACAGAACGGAACAGAACGGAATGGAATAGAATGGAATTGAATCAACCCGAGTTGAACGGAATGAAATGGAATGGAATGGAATGGAATGCAATGGAATTGAATGGCAAAGAATGGAATTCAATGTAATTGAATCAACACGACTAGAACGGAGTGCAATGGAATAGAATGGAATGGAATGGAATCAACCCGAGAAAAATGGAATGGAATGGAACGGAATTGAATGGAATTGAATGGAATGGAATGGAACGAAATGGAATGGAATGGAAACAACGTGAGAAGAACGGAATGGAATGGAACGGAATGGAATGGAAGGGTATGGAATGGAACAGAATGGAATGGAATGGAATGGAAGAGAATGGAATTGAATCAAACCGCATACAACGGAACGGAAGGGAATGAAACGGAATGGAACGGAATGGAATGGAATGGAATAGAATGGAATTGAATTAACCTGAGTAGAACAGGATGGAATGGAATGGAATGGAATGGAATGGCTAGGAATGGAATGGAATGGAATAATACGGAATTGAATCAACCCGAGTGTAGTGGAATGGAATGGAATGGAATGGAATGGAATGGAATGGAATGGAATGGAATGGAATGGAGTGGAATCAACCGGAGTAGAAAGGAATGGAATGGAATAAATGGAATGGAAATGAATGGAATGGTATGGAGTGGAATGGAGTGCAATTGAATGGGGTTGAATCAACCCGAGTAGAACGGAATGGAATGGAAGAGAACGGAATGGAACGGATGTGAATGGAATGGAATAGAATGGAATTGAATAAACTAGAGTAGAACGAAAGGGAATGGAATGGAATGGAATGGAATAGAATGGAATTGAATAAACTAGAGTAGAACGAAAGGGAATGGAATGGAATGGAATGGAATAGAATGGAATGGAATGGAACAGAATGGAATGGAACGGAATGGAATCAAATGAAATGGAATAGAACGGAATTAAATCAACCCGAATAGAAAGTAACGGATAGGAAGGGAATAGAAAGTAACGGAACTGAATGGAATGAAATAGAATGGAATTGAATCAACCCAAGTAGAACGGAATGAAATGGAATGGAATGGAATGGAGTGGAAAGGAATAGAATGCAATTGAATCAACCCGAGTAGAATGGAATGGAATGGAATGGAATGGAATGGAATGGAATGGAATGGAATGGAATGGAATGGAATGGAATTGAATCAACCCGAGTAGAGCGATGTAGAACGGTGCGGAATGGAATAAAACGGAATGGAATGCAATAGAATGGAATTGAATCAACCCGATTAGAACGGAATGGAATGGAATGAAATGGAAGGGAGTGGAATGGAATGGAATGGAATGGAATGGAATGGAATGGAATGGAATGGAATGGAATGCAATGGAATCAACCCGAGTTGAACGGAATGGAATGGAATGCAATGGAATGGAATGGAATGGAATGGAATGGAATGGAATGGAGTGAAATGGAATGGAATGGAATGGTATAATATGGAATTTAATCAACCTGAGTGTAGTGGAAAGGAATGGAATAGAATGGAATGGAATGGAATGGAATGGAATGGAATGGAATGGAATGGAATGGAATGGAATGGAATAGAATGGAATTGAATCAACCCGAGTAGAACATAAAGGAATGGAAAGGGATGGAATGGAATTTAATGGTATGGAATGGAATGGAATGCTATAATATGGAATTGAATCAACCTGAGTGGAATGCAATGGAATGGAATGGAATGGAACGGAATGGAATGGAATAGAATGGAATTCAATCAACCAGAGTGGAAGGGAATGGAATGGAATGGAATGGAGTGGAATGGAATGGAATGGAATGGAATGGAATTGATTGGAATGGAATGGAATGGTATGGAAGTGAATCAACCCGAGTGGAGTGGGTTGGAATGGAATGGAATGGAATGGAATGGAACGGAATGGAATTGAATGGAATAGTTTGGAATTGAATCACCCGAGTGGAGTGGAATGAAATGGAATGGAATGGAATGGAATGGAATGGAATGGAATGGAATGGAATGGAATGGAATGGAACGAAATGGAATGGAATGGAACGAAATGGAATGGAACGGAATCAACGTGAGAAGAACGGAATGGAATGGAAGGGAATGGAAAGGAACAGAATGGAATGGAATAGAATGGAATGGGATAGAATGGAATTGAATCAAACAGAGTACAATGGAACGGAAGGGAACGAAACGGAACGGAATGGAATGGAATGGAATGGAATAGAGTGGAATTGAATTAACCTGAGTAGAACAGAATGGAATGGAATGGAATGGAATGGAATGGCTAGGAATGGAATGGAATGGAATAATATGGGATTGAATCAACCCGAGTGGAGTGGAATGGATTGGAATGGAATGGAATTGGATGGAATGGAATGGATTGGAAAGGAATCAACCCGAGTAGAACGGAATGGATTGGAATGGAATGGAATGGAATGGAATGGAACGGAACGGAATGGAAAGGAATGGAATGGAATGGAATGGAAAGGAAAGGGATGGGATGGAATGGAATGGAATGGAATGGAATGGAATGGAATGGAATGGAATGGAACGGAATGGAATGGAATGGAACGGAATGGAATGGAATGGAATGGAATTGAATGGAATTGAATCAACCTGAGTACAAGCTAATGGAATGGAATGGAATGGTATGGAATGGAATGGAATGGTAGGGAATGGAATGGAATGGAATGGAATGGAATGAAATGGAATGGAGTGGAATGGAATGGAGTGGAATGGAATGGAATCAACCCGAGTACAACGGAATGGAATGGAATGGAATGGAATGGAATGGAATGGAATGGAATGGATTGGAATGGAATGGAGTGGAGTGAAATGGAATAGAATGGAATTGAATCAACCCGAGTAGAACGGAACGGAATGCAATGGAACGGAACGGAAAGGAATGGAATGGAATGGAATGGAATTGAATTGAATCAACCCGAGTACAGCGGAATGGAATGGAATGGAATGGAATAGAATGGAATGGAATGGAACGGAATGGAATGAAGTGGAAAGGAATGGAGTGTAATGGAATGGAATCAACCCGAGTACAACGGAATGGAATGGAATGGAATGGAATGGAATGGAATGGAATGGAATGGAATGGAATGGAATGGAATGGAATTCAATGGAATGGAATGGAAAGGATTGTAAAGGAATGGAGTGGAGTGAAATGGAATAGAATGGAATTGAATAAACCCGAGAAGAACGGAATGGAATGCAATGGAACGGAACGGAAAGGAACGGAATGGAATGGAATGGAATTGAATTGAATCAACCCGAGTACAGCGGAATGGAATGGAATGGAATGGAATGGAATAGAATGGAATGGAATGGAACGGAATGGAATGAAGTGGAAAGGAATGGAGTGTAATGGAATGGAATCAACCCGAGTACAACGGAATGGAATGGAATGGAATGGAATGGAATGGAATGGAATGGAATTCAATGGAATGGAATGGAAAGGATTGTAAAGGAATGGAGTGGTGTGAAATGGAATAGAATGGAATTGAATAAACCCGAGAAGAACGGAATGGAATGGAATGGAACGGACCGGAAAGGAACGCAACGGAATGGAATAGAATGGAATTGAATCAACCTGAGTAGAACAGAATGGAATGGAATGCAATGGAATGGAATGGAATGGAATGGAATAGAATGGAATTGAATCAACCCGATTAAAACAGAATGGAATGGAATGGAACGTAATGGAATGGAATGGAATGGAATGGAACCAACCTGTGAAAAACAGAGTGGAATGGAATGGAATGGAATGGAATGGAATGAAATGCAATGGAATGGAATGGAATGGAATCAACACGAGTAGAACAGAATGGAATGGAATGTAATCGAATGGAATGGAATGGAATTTAATAGAATGGAATTGAATCTACCCAAGTAGAACGGAAGGGAATGGAACGGAACGGAACGGTACGGTATGTAACGGAATGGAATTGAATCAACTTGAGTAGAATGGAATGGAAGGGAATGGAATGGAAAGGAATGGAATGGAATTGAATGGAATTGAACGGAATGGAATGGAATGGAATGGAATGGAATGGAAAGGAATGGAATGGAATGGAATGGAATGGAATGGAATGGAATGGAATGGAATGGAATTGAACGGAATGGAATGGAATGGAAAGGAATGGAATGGAATGGAATGGAATGGAATGGAATGGAATGGAATGGAATGGAATGGAATTAACCTGACTTGAAAGGAATGGAATGGAATGGAATGGAATGGAAAGTAACTGAATGGAATGGAATAAAATGGAATTGTATCAACCAGAGTAGAAGGGAATGGAATGGAATGGAATGGAATGGAATGGAATGGAATGGAATGGAATGGAACGGAATCAACCCGAGTAGAAGTGACTGGAATGGAATGGAAGGGAATGGAATCGAATGGAGTGGAATAGAATGGAATAGAATGGAATAGTATCAACCCGGGTAGAACTTAACGGAATGGATCGGAATGGAACGGAACGGAATGGAATGGAATGGAATAGAATGGAATTGAATCAACCCGAGTAGAACATAAAGGAATGGAAAGGGATGGAATTGAATTTAATGGTATGGAATGGAATGGAATGCTATAATATGGAATTGAATCAACCTGAGTGGAATGGAATGGAATGGAATGGAATGGAACGGAATGGAATGGAATAGAATGGAATTCAATCAACCAGAGTGGAAGAGAATGGAATGGAATGGAATGGAGTGGAATGGAATGGAATGGAATGGAATGGAATTGATTGGAATGGAATGGAATGGTATGGAAGTGAATCAACCCGAGTGGAGTGGGTTGGAATGGAATGGAATGGAGTGGAACGGAATGGAATTGAATGGAATAGTTTGGAATTGAATCAACCCGAGTGGAGTGGAATGAAATGGAATGGAATGGAATGGAATGGAATGGAATGGAATGGAATGGAATGGAATGGAATGGAATGGAATGGAATGGAATGGAATGGAATCAACCTGAGTAGAAGTGACTGGAATGGAATGGAATGGAATGGAAGGGAATGGAATGAAATGGAGTGGCATAGAATGGAATAGAATGGAATAGTATCAACCCGGGTAGACCTTAACGGAATATATCAGAATGGAACGGAACGGAACGGAATGAAATGGAATAGAATGGAATTGAATCAAACCGAGTAGAATATAAAGGAATGGTAAGGGATGGAATGGAATTTAATGGTATGGAATGGAATGGAATGGTATAATATGGAATTGAATCAACCTGAGTGGAATGGAAAGGAATGGAATGGAATGGAATGGAATGGAATGGAATGGAATGGAATGGAATCAACCCCAGTAGAACACAAGAGAATGGAAAGGAATGGAACAGAACGGAACAGAACGGAATGGAATAGAATGGAATTGAATCAACCCGAGTTGAACGGAATGAAATGGAATGGAATGGAATGGAATGCAATGGAATTGAATGGCAAAGAATGGAATTCAATGTAATTGAATCAACACGACTAGAACGGAGTGCAATGGAATAGAATGGAATGGAATGGAATCAACCCGAGAAAAATGGAATGGAATGGAACGGAATTGAATGGAATTGAATGGAATGGAATGGAACGAAATGGAATGGAATGGAAACAACGTGAGAAGAACGGAATGGAATGGAACGGAATGGAATGGAAGGGTATGGAATGGAACAGAATGGAATGGAATGGAATGGAAGAGAATGGAATTGAATCAAACCGCGTACAACGGAACGGAAGGGAATGAAACGGAATGGAACGGAATGGAATGGAATGGAATAGAATGGAATTGAATTAACCTGAGTAGAACAGGATGGAATGGAATGGAATGGAATGGAATGGCTAGGAATGGAATGGAATGGAATAATACGGAATTGAATCAACCCGAGTGTAGTGGAATGGAATGGAATGGAATGGAATGGAATGGAATGGAATGGAATGGAATGGAATGGAATGGAGTGGAATCAACCGGAGTAGAAAGGAATGGAATGGAATAAATGGAATGGAAATGAATGGAATGGTATGGAGTGGAATGGAGTGCAATTGAATGGGGTTGAATCAACCCGAGTAGAACGGAATGGAATGGAAGAGAACGGAATGGAACGGATGTGAATGGAATGGAATAGAATGGAATTGAATAAACTAGAGTAGAACGAAAGGGAATGGAATGGAATGGAATGGAATAGAATGGAATTGAATAAACTAGAGTAGAACGAAAGGGAATGGAATGGAATGGAATGGAATAGAATGGAATGGAATGGAACAGAATGGAATGGAACGGAATGGAATCAAATGAAATGGAATAGAACGGAATTAAATCAACCCGAATAGAAAGTAACGGATAGGAAGGGAATAGAAAGTAACGGAACTGAATGGAATGAAATAGAATGGAATTGAATCAACCCAAGTAGAACGGAATGAAATGGAATGGAATGGAATGGAGTGGAAAGGAATAGAATGCAATTGAATCAACCCGAGTAGAATGGAATGGAATGGAATGGAATGGAATGGAATGGAATGGAATGGAATGGAATGGAATGGAATGGAATGGAATTGAATCCACCCGAGTAGAGCGATGTAGAACGGTGCGGAATGGAATAAAACGGAATGGAATGCAATAGAATGGAATTGAATCAACCCGATTAGAACGGAATGGAATGGAATGGAATGGAAGGGAGTGGAATGGAATGGAATGGAATGGAATGGAATGGAATGGAATGGAAT
Source organism: Gorilla gorilla gorilla (assembly GCF_029281585.2). Lineage (NCBI taxonomy): Eukaryota > Metazoa > Chordata > Mammalia > Primates > Hominidae > Gorilla > Gorilla gorilla. The sequence continues at coordinate 112,454,134 of NC_073224.2, read as the reverse complement.
GGAATGCAATGGAATCAACCTGAGTTGAACGGAATGGAATGGAATGCAATGGAATGGAATGGAATGGAATGGAATGGAATGGAGTGAAATGGAATGGAATGGAATGGTATAATATGGAATTGAATCAACCTGAGTGTAGTGGAAAGGAATGGAATAGAATGGAATGGAATGGAATGGAATGGAATGGAATGGAATGGAATCAACCCGAGTAGAGCACAACGGAACGGAAAGGAACGGAATGGAACGGAACAGAACGGAATGGAATAGAATGGAAATGAATAAACCCGATCAGAATGGAAAGAGATGGAATGGAATGGAATGGAATGCAATGGAATGGAACGGCATGGAATGGAATAGAATGGAATTGAATTAATCCGAGTAGAATGGAATGGAATTGAATGGACTTGAATCAACCCGAGTAGAACGGAATGGAATAGAATGGAATGGAATGGAATGGAATGGAAAGGAATGGAATGGAATGGAATGGAATGGAATGGAATGGAATGGAATGGAATTGAATGGAATTGAATCAACCTGAGTACAACCGAATGGAATGGTATGGAATGGAATGGAATGGTAGGGAATGGTAGGGAATGGAATGGAATGGAATGGAATGGAATGGAATGGAATGGAATGGAATGGAATGGCGTGGAATGGAATGGAATGGAGTGGAATGGAATCAACCCGAGTACAACGGAATGGAATGGAATGGAATGGAATGGAATGGAATGGAATGGAATGGAATGGAATGGAATGGATTGGAATGGAATGGAGTGGAGTGAAATGGAATAGAATGGAATTGAATCAACCCAGGTAGAACGGAACGGAATGCAATGGAACGGAACGGAAAGGAACGGAATGGAATGGAATAGAATGGAATTGAATCAACCTGAGTAGAAAGGAACGGAATGGAATGGAATGGAATGGAATGGAATGGAATGGAATGGAATGGAATGGAATAGAATGGATTGGAATCAACCTGAGTAAAAGAGAATGGAATGGAATGGAATGGAAAGGAATGGAATGGAATGGAATGGAATGGAATGGAATGGAATGGAATGGAATGGAATGGAATGGAATGGAAAAAGCCTGAGAAAAACAGAGTGGAATGGAATGGAAAGGAACCGAATTGAATGGAATGGAATGGAATGGAATGAAATGGAATGGAATGGAATGGAATGGAATGGAATGGAATGGAATGGAATGGAATGGAAAGGAATTTAATAAAATGGAATTGAATCAACCCGAGTAGAACGGAAGGGAACGGAACGGAAAGTACGGTATGTAATAGAATAGAATTGAATCAACCCGAGTAGAATGGAATGGAAGGGAATGGAATGGAAAGGAATGAAATGGAATAGAATGGAATGGAATGGAATCAACCGGAGTAGAACGGAAAGGAAAGGAATGGAATGGAATGGAATGGAATGGAATGGAATGGAATGGAATGGAATGGAATGGAATGGAATCAAACCGAGTAGAACACAATGGAATGAAAGAGAACGGAACGGAACGCAACGGAGCGGAACGGAACGGAACGGAAAGGAATGGAATGGAATTGAATTGAATCAAACCGAGTACAACGGAATGGAATGGAAAGGAATGGAATGGAATGGAATAGAATGGAATGGAATGGAACGGAATGGAATGAAGTGGAAAGGAATGGAGTGTAATGGAATGGAATCAACACGAGTACAATGGAATGGAATGGAATAGAATGGAATGGAATGGAATGGAATGGAATGGAATTCAATGGAATGGAATGGAAAGGATTGTAATGGAATGGAGTGGTGTGAAATGGAATAGAATGGAATTGAATAAACCCGAGAAGAACGGAACAGAATGGAATGGAACGGACCGGAAAGGAACACAACGGAATGGAATAGAATGGAATTGAATCAACCTGAGTAGAACAGAATGGAATGGAATGCAATGGAATGGAATGGAATGGAATGGAATAGAATGGAATTGAATCAACCCGAGTAAAACAGAATGGAATGGAATGGAACGTTATGGAATGGAATGGAATGGAATGGAATCAACCTGTGAAAAACAGAGTGGAATGGAATGGAATGGAATGGAATTGAATGAAATGGAATGGAATGGAATGGAATGGAATCAACACGAGTAGAACAGAATGGAATGGAATGTAATCGAATGGAATGGAATGGAATTTAATAGAATGGAATTGAATCTACATGAGTAGAACGGAAGGGAATGGAACGGAACGGAACGGTACGGTATGTAATGGAATGGAATTGAATCAACTTGAGTAGAATGGAATGGAAGGGAATGGAATGGAAAGGAATGGAATGGAATTGAATGGAATTGAACGGAATGGAATGGAATGGAATGGAATGGAATGGAATGGAATGGAATGGAATGGAATCAACCTGACTTGAAAGGAATGGAATGGAATGGAATGGAATGGAATGGAATGGAATGGAAAGTAACTGAGTGGAATGGAATAGAATGGAATTGTATCAACCAGAGTAGAAGGGAATGGAATGGAATGGAATGGAATGGAATGGAATGGAATGGAATGGAATGGAATGGAACGGAATCAACCCGAGTAGAAGTGACTGGAATGGAATGGAAGGGAATGGAATCGAATGGAGTGGAATAGAATGGAATAGAATGGAATAGTATCAACCCGGGGAGAACTTAACGGAATGGATCGGAATGGAACGGAACGGAATGGAATGGAATGGAATAGAATGGAATTGAATCAACCCGAGTAGAACATAAAGGAATGGAAAGGGATGGAATGGAATTTAATGGTATGGAATGGAATGGAATGCTATAATATGGAATTGAATCAACCTGAGTGGAATGCAATGGAATGGAATGGAATGGAACGGAATGGAATGGAATAGAATGGAATTCAATCAACCAGAGTGGAAGGGAATGGAATGGAATGGAATGGAGTGGAATGGAATGGAATGGAATGGAATGGAATTGATTGGAATGGAATGGAATGGTATGGAAGTGAATCAACCCGAGTGGAGTGGGTTGGAATGGAATGGAATGGAATGGAATGGAACGGAATGGAATTGAATGGAATAGTTTGGAATTGAATCACCCGAGTGGAGTGGATTGAAATGGAATGGAATGGAATGGAATGGAATGGAATGGAATGGAATGGAATGGAATGGAATGGAACGAAATGGAATGGAATGGAACGAAATGGAATGGAACGGAATCAACGTGAGAAGAACGGAATGGAATGGAAGGGAATGGAATGGAACAGAATGGAATGGAATAGAATGGAATGGGATAGAATGGAATTGAATCAAACAGAGTACAATGGAACGGAAGGGAACGATACGGAACGGAATGGAATGGAATGGAATGGAATAGAGTGGAATTGAATTAACCTGAGTAGAACAGAATGGAATGGAATGGAATGGAATGGAATGGCTAGGAATGGAATGGAATGGAATAATATGGGATTGAATCAACCCGAGTGGAGTGGAATGGATTGGAATGGAATGGAATTGGATGGAATGGAATGGATTGGAAAGGAATCAACCCGAGTAGAACGGAATGGATTGGAATGGAATGGAATGGAATGGAATGGAACGGAACGGAATGGAAAGGAATGGAATGGAATGGAATGGAAAGGAAAGGGATGGGATGGAATGGAATGGAATGGAATGGAATGGAATGGAATGGAATGGAACGGAATGGAATGAAATGGAATGGAATGGAACGGAATGGAATGGAATGGAATGGAATTGAATCAACCTGAGTACAAGCTAATGGAATGGAATGGAATGGTATGGAATGGAATGGAATGGTAGGGAATGGAATGGAATGGAATGGAATGGAATGAAATGGAATGGAGTGGAATGGAATGGAGTGGAATGGAATGGAATCAACCCGAGTACAACGGAATGGAATGGAATGGAATGGAATGGAATGGAATGGAATGGAATGGAATTCAATGGAATGGAATGGAAAGGATTGTAAAGGAATGGAGTGGAGTGAAATGGAATAGAATGGAATTGAATAAACCCGAGAAGAATGGAATGGAATGCAATGGAACGGAACGGAAAGGAACGGAATGGAATGGAATGGAATTGAATTGAATCAACCCGAGTACAGCGGAATGGAATGGAATGGAATGGAATGGAATAGAATGGAATGGAATGGAACGGAATGGAATGAAGTGGAAAGGAATGGAGTGTAATGGAATGGAATCAACCCGAGTACAACGGAATGGAATGGAATGGAATGGAATGGAATGGAATGGAATGGAATGGAATTCAATGGAATGGAATGGAAAGGATTGTAAAGGAATGGAGTGGTGTGAAATGGAATAGAATGGAATTGAATAAACCCGAGAAGAACGGAATGGAATGGAATGGAACGGACCGGAAAGGAACGCAACGGAATGGAATAGAATGGAATTGAATCAACCTGAGTAGAACAGAATGGAATGGAATGCAATGGAATGGAATGGAATGGAATGGATTAGAATGGAATTGAATCAACCCGATTAAAACAGAATGGAATGGAATGGAACGTAATGGAATGGAATGGAATGGAATGGAACCAACCTGTGAAAAACAGAGTGGAATGGAATGGAATGGAATGGAATGGAATGAAATGCAATGGAATGGAATGGAATGGAATCAACACGAGTAGAACAGAATGGAATGGAATGTAATCGAATGGAATGGAATGGAATTTAATAGAATGGAATTGAATCTACCCAAGTAGAACGGAAGGGAATGGAACGGAACGGAACGGTACGGTATGTAACGGAATGGAATTGAATCAACTTGAGTAGAATGGAATGGAAGGGAATGGAATGGAAAGGAATGGAATGGAATTGAATGGAATTGAACGGAATGGAATGGAATGGAATGGAATGGAATGGAAAGGAATGGAATGGAATGGAATGGAATGGAATGGAATGGAATGGAATGGAATGGAATTGAACGGAATGGAATGGAATGGAAAGGAATGGAATGGAATGGAATGGAATGGAATGGAATGGAATGGAATGGAATGGAATTAACCTGACTTGAAAGGAATGGAATGGAATGGAATGGAATGGAAAGTAACTGAATGGAATGGAATAAAATGGAATTGTATCAACCAGAGTAGAAGGGAATGGAATGGAATGGAATGGAATGGAATGGAATGGAACGGAATCAACCCGAGTAGAAGTGACTGGAATGGAATGGAAGGGAATGGAATCGAATGGAGTGGAATAGAATGGAATAGAATGGAATAGTATCAACCCGGGTAGAACTTAACGGAATGGATCGGAATGGAACGGAACGGAATGGAATGGAATGGAATAGAATGGAATTGAATCAACCCGAGTAGAACATAAAGGAATGGAAAGGGATGGAATGGAATTTAATGGTATGGAATGGAATGGAATGCTATAATATGGAATTGAATCAACCTGAGTGGAATGGAATGGAATGGAATGGAATGGAACGGAATGGAATGGAATAGAATGGAATTCAATCAACCAGAGTGGAAGGGAATGGAATGGAATGGAATGGAGTGGAATGGAATGGAATGGAATGGAATGGAATTGATTGGAATGGAATGGAATGGTATGGAAGTGAATCAACCCGAGTGGAGTGGGTTGGAATGGAATGGAATGGAATGGAACGGAATGGAATTGAATGGAATAGTTTGGAACTGAATCAACCCGAGTGGAGTGGAATGAAATGGAATGGAATGGAGTGGAATGGAATGGAATGGAATGGAATGGAATGGAATGGAATGGAATGGAATCAACCTGAGTAGAAGTGACTGGAATGGAATGGAATGGAATGGAAGGGAATGGAATCAAATGGAGTGGCATAGAATGGAATAGAATGGAATAGTATCAACCCGGGTAGACCTTAACGGAATATATCAGAATGGAACGGAACGGAACGGAATGGAATGGAATGGAATAGAATGGAATTGAATTAACCTGAGTAGAACAGGATGGAATGGAATGGAATGGAATGGAATGGCTAGGAATGGAATGGAATGGAATAATACGGAATTGAATCAACCCGAGTGTAGTGGAATGGAATGGAATGGAATGGAATGGAATGGAATGGAATGGAATGGAATGGAATGGAATGGAATGGAATTGAATCAACCCGAGTAGAGCGATATAGAACGGTGCAGAATGGAATAAAACGGAATGGAATGCAATAGAATGGAATTGAATCAACCCGATTAGAACGCAATGGAATGGAATGGAATGGAAGGGAGTGGAATGGAATGGAATGGAATGGAATGGAATGGAATGGAATGGAATGGAATGGAGTGGAATCAACCGGAGTAGAAAGGAATGGAAGGGAATAAATGGAATGGAAATGAATGGAATGGTATGGAGTGGAATGGAGTGCAATTGAATGGGGTTGAATCAACCCGAGTAGAACGGAATGGAATGGAAGAGAACGGAATGGAACAGATGTGAATGGAATGGAATAGAATGGAATTGAATAAACTAGAGTAGAACGAAAGGGAATGGAATGGAATGGAATGGAATAGAATGGAATTGAATAAACTAGAGTAGAACGAAAGGGAATGGAATGGAATGGAATGGAATAGAATGGAATGGAATGGAACAGAATGGAATGGAACGGAATGGAATCAAATGAAATGGAATAGAACGGAATTAAATCAACCCGAATAGAAAGTAACGGATAGGAAGGGAATAGAAAGTAACGGAACTGAATGGAATGAAATAGAATGGAATTGAATCAACCCAAGTAGAACGGAATGAAATGGAATGGAATGGAATGGAGTGGAAAGGAATAGAATGCAATTGAATCAACCCGAGTAGAATGGAATGGAATGGAATGGAATGGAATGGAATGGAATGGAATGGAATGGAATGGAATTGAATCAACCCGAGTAGAGCGATGTAGAACGGTGCGGAATGGAATAAAACGGAATGGAATGCAATAGAATGGAATTGAATCAACCCGATTAGAACGGAATGGAATGGAATGGAATGGAAGGGAGTGGAATGGAATGGAATGGAATGGAATGGAATGGAATGGAATGGAATGGAATGGAATGCAATGGAATCAACCCGAGTTGAACGGAATGGAATGGAATGCAATGGAATGGAATGGAATGGAATGGAATGGAGTGAAATGGAATGGAATGGAATGGTATAATATGGAATTGAATCAACCTGAGTGTAGTGGAAAGGAATGGAATAGAATGGAATGGAATGGAATGGAATGGAATGGAGTGGAAAGGAATAGAATGCAATTGAATCAACCCGAGTAGAATGGAATGGAATGGAATGGAATGGAATGGAATGGAATGGAATGGAATGGAATGGAATTGAATCAACCCGAGTAGAGCGATGTAGAACGGTGCGGAATGGAATAAAACGGAATGGAATGCAATAGAATGGAATTGAATCAACCCGATTAGAACGGAATGGAATGGAATGGAATGGAAGGGAGTGGAATGGAATGGAATGGAATGGAATGGAATGGAATGGAATGGAGTGAAATGGAATGGAATGGAATGGTATAATATGGAATTGAATCAACCTGAGTGTAGTGGAAAGGAATGGAATAGAATGGAATGGAATGGAATGGAATGGAATGGAATGGAATGGAATCAACCCGAGTAGAGCACAACGGAACGGAAAGGAACGGAATGGAACGGAACAGAACGGAATGGAATAGAATGGAAATGAATAAACCCGATCAGAATGGAAAGAGATGGAATGGAAAGGAATGGAATGCAATGGAATGGAACGGCATGGAATGGAATAGAATGGAATTGAATCAATCCGAGTAGAATGGAATGGAATTGAATGGACTTGAATCAACCCGAGTAGAACGGAATGGAATAGAATGGAATGGAATGGAATGGAATGGAATGGAAAGGAATGGAATGGAATGGAATGGAATGGAATGGAATGGAATGGAATGGAATGGAATGGAATGGAATGGAATTGAATGTAATTGAATCAACCTGAGTACAACCGAATGGAATGGTATGGAATGGAATGGAATGGTAGGGAATGGTAGGGAATGGAATGGAATGGAATGGAATGGAATGGAATGGAATGGAATGGAATGGAATGGAGTGGAATGGAATGGAGTGGAATGGAATGGAATCAACCCGAGTACAACGGAATGGAATGGAATGGAATGGAATGGAATGGAATGGAATGGAATGGAATGGATTGGAATGGAATGGAGTGGAGTGAAATGGAATAGAATGGAATTGAATCAACCCAAGTAGAACGGAACGGAATGCAATAGAATGGAACGGAAAGGAACGGAATGGAATGGAATAGAATGGAATTGAATCAACCTGAGTAGAACGGAATGGAATGGAATGGAATGGAATGGAAAGGAATGGAATGGAATGGAATGGAATGGAATAGAATGGAATTGAATCAACCCGAGTAAAACAGAATGGAATGGAATGGAATGGAAAGGAATGGAATGGAATGGAATGGAATGGAATGGAATGGAATGGAATGGAAAAAGCCTGAGAAAAACAGAGTGGAATGGAATGGAAAGGAACCGAATTGAATGGAATGGAATGGAATGGAATGAAATGGAATGCAATGGAATGGAATGGAATGGAATGGAATGGAATGGAATGGAATGGAATGGAATGGAGTCAACCTGAGTAGAACAGAATGGAATGGAATGGAATGGAATGGAATGGAATGGAATGGAATGGAATGGAATGGAAAGGAATTTAATAAAATGGAATTGAATCAACCCGAGTAGAACGGAAGGGAACGGAACGGAAAGTACGGTATGTAATAGAATAGAATTGAATCAACCCGAGTAGAATGGAATGGAAGGGAATGGAATGGAAAGGAATGAAATGGAATAGAATGGAATGGAATGGAATCAACCGGAGTAGAACGGAAAGGAAAGGAATGGAATGGAATGGAATGGAATGGAATGGAATGGAATGGAATGGAATGGAATGGAATGGAATCAAACCGAGTAGAACACAATGGAATGAAAGAGAACGGAACGGAACGCAACGGAACGGAACGGAACGGAACGGAAAGGAATGGAATGGAATTGAATTGAATCAAACCGAGTACAACGGAATGGAATGGAAAGGAATGGAATGGAATGGAATAGAATGGAATGGAATGGAACGGAATGGAATGAAGTGGAAAGGAATGGAGTGTAATGGAATGGAATCAACACGAGTACAATGGAATGGAATGGAATAGAATGGAATGGAATGGAATGGAATGGAATGGAATGGAATGGAATGGAATTCAATGGAATGGAATGGAAAGGATTGTAATGGAATGGAGTGGTGTGAAATGGAATAGAATGGAATTGAATAAACCCGAGAAGAACGGAACAGAATGGAATGGAACGGACCGGAAAGGAACACAACGGAATGGAATAGAATGGAATTGAATCAACCTGAGTAGAACAGAATGGAATGGAATGCAATGGAATGGAATGGAATGGAATGGAATAGAATGGAATTGAATCAACCCGAGTAAAACAGAATGGAATGGAATGGAACGTTATGGAATGGAATGGAATGGAATGGAATCAACCTGTGAAAAACAGAGTGGAATGGAATGGAATGGAATGGAATTGAATGAAATGGAATGGAATGGAATGGAATGGAATCAACACGAGTAGAACAGAATGGAATGGAATGTAATCGAATGGAATGGAATGGAATTTAATAGAATGGAATTGAATCTACATGAGTAGAACGGAAGGGAATGGAACGGAACGGAACGGTACGGTATGTAATGGAATGGAATTGAATCAACTTGAGTAGAATGGAATGGAAGGGAATGGAATGGAAAGGAATGGAATGGAATTGAATGGAATTGAACGGAATGGAATGGAATGGAATGGAATGGAATGGAATGGAATGGAATGGAATGGAATGGAATGGAATGGAATGGAATCAACCTGACTTGAAAGGAATGGAATGGAATGGAATGGAATGGAATGGAATGGAATGGAAAGTAACTGAGTGGAATGGAATAGAATGGAATTGTATCAACCAGAGTAGAAGGGAATGGAATGGAATGGAATGGAATGGAATGGAATGGAATGGAATGGAATGGAATGGAACGGAATCAACCCGAGTAGAAGTGACTGGAATGGAATGGAAGGGAATGGAATCGAATGGAGTGGAATAGAATGGAATAGAATGGAATAGTATCAACCCGGGGAGAACTTAACGGAATGGATCGGAATGGAACGGAACGGAATGGAATGGAATGGAATAGAATGGAATTGAATCAACCCGAGTAGAACATAAAGGAATGGAAAGGGATGGAATGGAATTTAATGGTATGGAATGGAATGGAATGCTATAATATGGAATTGAATCAACCTGAGTGGAATGCAATGGAATGGAATGGAATGGAACGGAATGGAATGGAATAGAATGGAATTCAATCAACCAGAGTGGAAGGGAATGGAATGGAATGGAATGGAGTGGAATGGAATGGAATGGAATGGAATGGAATTGATTGGAATGGAATGGAATGGTATGGAAGTGAATCAACCCGAGTGGAGTGGGTTGGAATGGAATGGAATGGAATGGAATGGAACGGAATGGAATTGAATGGAATAGTTTGGAATTGAATCACCCGAGTGGAGTGGAATGAAATGGAATGGAATGGAATGGAATGGAATAGAATGGAATGGAATGGAATGGAATGGAATGGAACGAAATGGAATGGAATGGAATGAAATGGAATGGAACGGAATCAACGTGAGAAGAACGGAATGGAATGGAAGGGAATGGAATGGAACAGAATGGAATGGAATAGAATGGAATGGGATAGAATGGAATTGAATCAAACAGAGTACAATGGAACGGAAGGGAACGAAACGGAACGGAATGGAATGGAATGGAATGGAATAGAGTGGAATTGAATTAACCTGAGTAGAACAGAATGGAATGGAATGGAATGGAATGGAATGGCTAGGAATGGAATGGAATGGAACAATATGGGATTGAATCAACCCGAGTGGAGTGGAATGGATTGGAATGGAATGGAATTGGATGGAATGGAATGGATTGGAAAGGAATCAACCCGAGTAGAACGGAATGGATTGGAATGGAATGGAATGGAATGGAACGGAACGGAATGGAAAGGAATGGAATGGAATGGAATGGAAAGGAAAGGAATGGGATGGAATGGAATCTAATGGAATGGAATGGAATGGAATGGAATGGAATGGAATGGAATGGAACGGAATGGAATGAAATGGAATGGAATGGAACGGAATGGAATGGAATGGAATGGAATTGAATGGAATTGAATCAACCTGAGTACAAGCTAATGGAATGGAATGGAATGGTATGGAATGGAATGGAATGGTAGGGAATGGAATGGAATGGAATGGAATGGAATGAAATGGAATGGAGTGGAATGGAATGGAATGGAATGGAATGGAATCAACCCGAGTACAACGGAATGGAATGGAATGGAATGGAATGGAATGGAATGGAATGGAATGGAATGGAATGGATTGGAATGGAATGGATTGGAACGGAATGGAGTGGAGTGAAATGGAATAGAATGGAATTGAATCAACCCGAGTAGAATGGAACGGAATGCAATGGAACGGAACGGAAAGGAACAGAATGGAATGGAATGGAATTGAATTGAATCAACCCGAGTACAGCGGAATGGAATGGAATGGAATGGAATGGAATAGAATGGAATGGAATGGAACAGAATGGAATGAAGTGGAAAGGAATGGAGTGTAATGGAATGGAATCAACCCGAGTACAACGGAATGGAATGGAATGGAATGGAATGGAATGGAATGGAATGGAATGGAATGGAATGGAATGGAATTCAATGGAATGGAATGGAAAGGATTGTAAAGGAATGGAGTGGAGTGAAATGGAATAGAATGGAATTGAATAAACCCGAGAAGAACGGAATGGAATGCAATGGAACGGAACGGAAAGGAACAGAATGGAATGGAATGGAATTGAATTGAATCAACCCGAGTACAGCGGAATGGAATGGAATGGAATGGAATGGAATGGAATGGAATGGAATGGAATGGAATTCAATGGAATGGAATGGAAAGGATTGTAAAGGAATGGAGTGGTGTGAAATGGAATAGAATGGAATTGAATAAACCCGAGAAGAACGGAATGGAATGGAATGGAACGGACCGGAAAGGAACGCAACGGAATGGAATAGAATGGAATTGAATCAACCTGAGTAGAACAGAATGGAATGGAATGCAATGGAATGGAATGGAATGGAATGGAATAGAATGGAATTGAATCAACCCGATTAAAACAGAATGGAATGGAATGGAACGTAATGGAATGGAATGGAATGGAATGGAACCACCCTGTGAAAAACAGAGTGGAATGGAATGGAATGGAATGGAATGGAATGGAATGAAATGGAATGGAATGGAATGGAATGGAGTCAACACGAGTAGAACAGAATGGAATGGAATGTAATCGAATGGAATGGAATGGAATTTAATAGAATGGAATTGAATCTACCCGAGTAGAACGGAAGGGAATGGAACGGAACGGAACGGTACGGTATGTAATGGAATGGAATTGAATCAACTTGAGTAGAATGGAATGGAAGGGAATGGAATGGAAAGGAATGGAATGGAATTGAATGGAATTGAACGGAATGGAATGGAATGGAATGGAAAGGAATGGAATGGAATGGAATGGAATGGAATGGAATGGAAAGGAATTTAATAAAATGGAATTGAATCAACCCGAGTAGAACGGAAGGGAACGGAACGGAAAGTACGGTATGTAATAGAATAGAATTGAATCAACCCGAGTAGAATGGAATGGAAGGGAATGGAATGGAAAGGAATGAAATGGAATAGAATGGAATGGAATGGAATCAACCGGAGTAGAACGGAAAGGAAAGGAATGGAATGGAATGGAATGGAATGGAATGGAATGGAATGGAATGGAATGGAATGGAATCAAACCGAGTAGAACACAATGGAATGAAAGAGAACGGAACGGAACGCAACGGAACGGAACGGAACGGAACGGAAAGGAATGGAATGGAATTGAATTGAATCAAACCGAGTACAACGGAATGGAATGGAAAGGAATGGAATGGAATGGAATAGAATGGAATGGAATGGAACGGAATGGAATGAAGTGGAAAGGAATGGAGTGTAATGGAATGGAATCAACACGAGTACAATGGAATGGAATGGAATAGAATGGAATGGAATGGAATGGAATGGAATGGAATGGAATGGAATGGAATGGAATTCAATGGAATGGAATGGAAAGGATTGTAATGGAATGGAGTGGTGTGAAATGGAATAGAATGGAATTGAATAAACCCGAGAAGAACGGAACAGAATGGAATGGAACGGACCGGAAAGGAACACAACGGAATGGAATAGAATGGAATTGAATCAACCTGAGTAGAACAGAATGGAATGGAATGCAATGGAATGGAATGGAATGGAATGGAATAGAATGGAATTGAATCAACCCGAGTAAAACAGAATGGAATGGAATGGAACGTTATGGAATGGAATGGAATGGAATGGAATCAACCTGTGAAAAACAGAGTGGAATGGAATGGAATGGAATGGAATTGAATGAAATGGAATGGAATGGAATGGAATGGAATCAACACGAGTAGAACAGAATGGAATGGAATGTAATCGAATGGAATGGAATGGAATTTAATAGAATGGAATTGAATCTACATGAGTAGAACGGAAGGGAATGGAACGGAACGGAACGGTACGGTATGTAATGGAATGGAATTGAATCAACTTGAGTAGAATGGAATGGAAGGGAATGGAATGGAAAGGAATGGAATGGAATTGAATGGAATTGAACGGAATGGAATGGAATGGAATGGAATGGAATGGAATGGAATGGAATGGAATGGAATGGAATGGAATGGAATGGAATCAACCTGACTTGAAAGGAATGGAATGGAATGGAATGGAATGGAATGGAATGGAATGGAAAGTAACTGAGTGGAATGGAATAGAATGGAATTGTATCAACCAGAGTAGAAGGGAATGGAATGGAATGGAATGGAATGGAATGGAATGGAATGGAATGGAATGGAACGGAATCAACCCGAGTAGAAGTGACTGGAATGGAATGGAAGGGAATGGAATCGAATGGAGTGGAATAGAATGGAATAGAATGGAATAGTATCAACCCGGGGAGAACTTAACGGAATGGATCGGAATGGAACGGAACGGAATGGAATGGAATGGAATAGAATGGAATTGAATCAACCCGAGTAGAACATAAAGGAATGGAAAGGGATGGAATGGAATTTAATGGTATGGAATGGAATGGAATGCTATAATATGGAATTGAATCAACCTGAGTGGAATGCAATGGAATGGAATGGAATGGAACGGAATGGAATGGAATAGAATGGAATTCAATCAACCAGAGTGGAAGGGAATGGAATGGAATGGAATGGAGTGGAATGGAATGGAATGGAATGGAATGGAATTGATTGGAATGGAATGGAATGGTATGGAAGTGAATCAACCCGAGTGGAGTGGGTTGGAATGGAATGGAATGGAATGGAATGGAACGGAATGGAATTGAATGGAATAGTTTGGAATTGAATCACCCGAGTGGAGTGGAATGAAATGGAATGGAATGGAATGGAATGGAATAGAATGGAATGGAATGGAATGGAATGGAATGGAACGAAATGGAATGGAATGGAATGAAATGGAATGGAACGGAATCAACGTGAGAAGAACGGAATGGAATGGAAGGGAATGGAATGGAACAGAATGGAATGGAATAGAATGGAATGGGATAGAATGGAATTGAATCAAACAGAGTACAATGGAACGGAAGGGAACGAAACGGAACGGAATGGAATGGAATGGAATGGAATAGAGTGGAATTGAATTAACCTGAGTAGAACAGAATGGAATGGAATGGAATGGAATGGAATGGCTAGGAATGGAATGGAATGGAACAATATGGGATTGAATCAACCCGAGTGGAGTGGAATGGATTGGAATGGAATGGAATTGGATGGAATGGAATGGATTGGAAAGGAATCAACCCGAGTAGAACGGAATGGATTGGAATGGAATGGAATGGAATGGAACGGAACGGAATGGAAAGGAATGGAATGGAATGGAATGGAAAGGAAAGGAATGGGATGGAATGGAATGGAATGGAATGGAATGGAATGGAATGGAATGGAATGGAATGGAACGGAATGGAATGAAATGGAATGGAATGGAACGGAATGGAATGGAATGGAATGGAATTGAATGGAATTGAATCAACCTGAGTACAAGCTAATGGAATGGAATGGAATGGTATGGAATGGAATGGAATGGTAGGGAATGGAATGGAATGGAATGGAATGGAATGAAATGGAATGGAGTGGAATGGAATGGAGTGGAATGGAATGGAATCAACCCGAGTACAACGGAATGGAATGGAATGGAATGGAATGGAATGGAATGGAATGGAATGGAATGGAATGGATTGGAATGGAATGGATTGGAACGGAATGGAGTGGAGTGAAATGGAATAGAATGGAATTGAATCAACCCGAGTAGAATGGAACGGAATGCAATGGAACGGAACAGAAAGGAACAGAATGGAATGGAATGGAATTGAATTGAATCAACCCGAGTACAGCGGAATGGAATGGAATGGAATGGAATGGAATAGAATGGAATGGAATGGAACAGAATGGAATGAAGTGGAAAGGAATGGAGTGTAATGGAATGGAATCAACCCGAGTACAACGGAATGGAATGGAATGGAATGGAATGGAATGGAATGGAATGGAATGGAATGGAATGGAATTCAATGGAATGGAATGGAAAGGATTGTAAAGGAATGGAGTGGAGTGAAATGGAATAGAATGGAATTGAATAAACCCGAGAAGAACGGAATGGAATGCAATGGAACGGAACGGAAAGGAACAGAATGGAATGGAATGGAATTGAATTGAATCAACCCGAGTACAGCGGAATGGAATGGAATGGAATGGAATGGAATGGAACGGAATGGAATTCAATGGAATGGAATGGAAAGGATTGTAAAGGAATGGAGTGGTGTGAAATGGAATAGAATGGAATTGAATAAACCCGAGAAGAACGGAATGGAATTGAATGGAACGGACCGGAAAGGAACGCAACGGAATGGAATAGAATGGAATTGAATCAACCTGA
This sequence comes from Gorilla gorilla gorilla, assembly GCF_029281585.2. Classification (NCBI taxonomy): domain Eukaryota; kingdom Metazoa; phylum Chordata; class Mammalia; order Primates; family Hominidae; genus Gorilla; species Gorilla gorilla. The sequence goes on along the minus strand of NC_073224.2, from coordinate 112,437,953 downwards.
GTAGAACAGAATGGAATGGAATGCAATGGAATGGAATGGAATGGAATGGAATAGAATGGAATTGAATCAACCCGATTAAAACAGAATGGAATTGAATGGAACGTAATGGAATGGAATGGAATGGAATGGAACCACCCTGTGAAAAACAGAGTGGAATGGAATGGAATGGAATGGAATGGAATGGAATGAAATGGAATGGAATGGAATGGAATGGAGTCAACACGAGTAGAACAGAATGGAATGGAATGTAATCGAATGGAATGGAATGGAATTTAATAGAATGGAATTGAATCTACCCGAGTAGAACGGAAGGGAATGGAACGGAACGGAACGGTACGGTATGTAATGGAATGGAATTGAATCAACTTGAGTAGAATGGAATGGAAGGGAATGGAATGGAAAGGAATGGAATGGAATGGAATGGAATGGAATGGAATGGAATGGAATGGAATGGAGTGGAATGGAATTGAACGGAATGGAATAGAATGGAAAGGAATGGAACGGAATGGAATGGAATGGAATGGAATGGAATGGAATGGAATGGAATGGAATGGAATGGAATGGAATGGAATGGAATGGTATGGAATGGAATTAACCTGACTTGAAAGGAATGGAATGGAATGGAATGGAATGGAAAGTAACTGAATGGAATGGAATAAAATGGAATTGTATCAACCAGAGTAGAAGGGAATGGAATGGAATGGAATGGAATGGAATGGAATGGAATGGAATGGAATGGAATGGAATGGAATGGAATGGAACGGAATCAACCCGAGTAGAAGTGACTGGAATGGAATGGAAGGGAATGGAATCGAATGGAGTGGAATAGAATGGAATAGAATGGAATAGTATCAACCCGGGTAGAACTTAACGGAATGGATCGGAATGGAACGGAACGGAATGGAATGGAATGGAATAGAATGGAATTGAATCAACCCGAGTAGAACATAAAGGAATGGAAAGGGATGGAATGGAATTTAATGGTATGGAATGGAATGGAATGCTATAATATGGAATTGAATCAACCTGAGTGGAATGGAATGGAATGGAATGGAATGGAACGGAATGGAATGGAATAGAATGGAATTCAATCAACCAGAGTGGAAGGGAAAGGAATGGAATGGAATGGAGTGGAATGGAATGGAATGGAATGGAATGGAATTGATTGGAATGGAATGGAATGGTATGGAAGTGAATCAACCCGAGTGGAGTGGGTTGGAATGGAATGGAATGGAATGGAACGGAATGGAATTGAATGGAATAGTTTGGAATTGAATCAACCCGAGTGGAGTGGAATGAAATGGAATGGAATGGAATGGAATGGAATGGAATGGAATGGAATGGAATGGAATGGAATGGAATGGAATCAACCTGAGTAGAAGTGACTGGAATGGAATGGAATGGAATGGAAGGGAATGGAATCAAATGGAGTGGCATAGAATGGAATAGAATGGAATAGTATCAACCCGGGTAGACCTTAACGGAATATATCAGAATGGAACGGAACGGAACGGAATGAAATGGAATAGAATGGAATTGAATCAAACCGAGTAGAATATAAAGGAATGGTAAGGGATGGAATGGAATTTAATGGTATGGAATGGAATGGAATGGTATAATATGGAATTGAATCAACCTGAGTGGAATGGAAAGGAAAGGAATGGAATGGAATGGAATGGAATGGAATGGAATGGAATGGAATGGAATGGAATCAACCCCAGTAGAACACAACAGAATGGAAAGGAATGGAACAGAACGGAACAGAACGGAATGGAATAGAATGGAATTGAATCAACCCGAGTTGAACGGAATGAAATGGAATGGAATGGAATGGAATGCAATGGAATTGAATGGCAAAGAATGGAATTCAATGTAATTGAATCAACACGACTAGAACGGAGTGCAATGGAATAGAATGGAATGGAATGGAATCAACCCGAGAAAAATGGAATGGAATGGAACGGAATTGAATGGAATTGAATGGAATGGAATGGAACGAAATGGAATGGAATGGAAACAACGTGAGAAGAACGGAATGGAATGGAACGGAATGGAATGGAAGGGTATGGAATGGAACAGAATGGAATGGAATGGAATGGAAGAGAATGGAATTGAATCAAACCGCGTACAACGGAACGGAAGGGAATGAAACGGAATGGAACGGAATGGAATGGAATGGAATAGAATGGAATTGAATTAACCTGAGTAGAAAAGGATGGAATGGAATGGAATGGAATGGAATGGCTAGGAATGGAATGGAATGGAATAATACGGAATTGAATCAACCCGAGTGTAGTGGAATGGAATGGAATGGAATGGAATGGAGTGGAATGGAATGGAATGGAATGGAATGGAATGGAATGGAATGGAATGGAATGGAATGGAATGGAATGGAATGGAGTGGAATCAACCGGAGTAGAAAGGAATGGAATGGAATAAATGGAATGGAAATGAATGGAATGGTATGGAGTGGAATGGAGTGCAATTGAATGGGGTTGAATCAACCCGAGTAGAACGGAATGGAATGGAAGAGAACGGAATGGAACGGATGTGAATGGAATGGAATAGAATGGAATTGAATAAACTAGAGTAGAACGAAAGGGAATGGAATGGAATGGAATGGAATAGAATGGAATTGAATAAACTAGAGTAGAACGAAAGGGAATGGAATGGAATGGAATGGAATAGAATGGAATGGAATGGAACAGAATGGAATGGAACGGAATGGAATCAAATGAAATGGAATAGAACGGAATTAAATCAACCCGAATAGAAAGTAACGGATAGGAAGGGAATAGAAAGTAACGGAACTGAATGGAATGAAATAGAATGGAATTGAATCAACCCAAGTAGAACGGAATGAAATGGAATGGAATGGAATGGAGTGGAAAGGAATAGAATGCAATTGAATCAACCCGAGTTGAATGGAATGGAATGGAATGGAATGGAATGGAATGGAATGGAATGGAATGGAATGGAATGGAATCAACCCGAGTAGAGCGATGTAGAACGGTGCGGAATGGAATAAAACGGAATGGAATGCAATAGAATGGAATTGAATCAACCCGATTAGAACGGAATGGAATGGAATGGAATGGAAGGGAGTGGAATGGAATGGAATGGAATGGAATGGAATGGAACGGAATGGAATGGAATGGAATGCAATGGAATCAACCCGAGTTGAACGGAATGGAATGGAATGGAATGCAATGGAATGGAATGGAATGGAATGGAATGGAGTGAAATGGAATGGAATGGAATGGTATAATATGGAATTGAATCAACCTGAGTGTAGTGGAAAGGAATGGAATAGTATGGAATGGAATGGAATGGAATGGAATGGAATGGAATGGAATCAACCCGAGTAGAGCACAACGGAACGGAAAGGAACGGAATGGAACGGAACAGAACGGAATGGAATAGAATGGAAATGAATAAACCCGATCAGAATGGAAAGAGATGGAATGGAATGGAATGGAATGCAATGGAATGGAACGGCATGGAATGGAACAGAATGGAATTGAATTAATCCGAGTAGAATGGAATGGAATTGAATGGACTTGAATCAACCCGAGTAGAACGGAATGGAATAGAATGGAATGGAATGGAATGGAATGGAAAGGAATGGAATGGAATGGAATGGAATGGAATGGAATGGAATGGAATGGAATGGAATGGAATTGAATCAACCTGAGTACAACCGAATGGAATGGTATGGAATGGAATGGAATGGTAGGGAATGGTAGGGAATGGAATGGAATGGAATGGAATGGAATGGAATGGAATGGAATGGAATGGAATGGAATGGAGTGGAATGGAATGGAATCGAGTGGAATGGAATCAACCCGAGTACAACGGAATGGAATGGAATGGAATGGAATGGAATGGAATGGAATGGAAAGGAATGGATTGGAATGGAATGGAGTGGAGTGAAATGGAATAGAATGGAATTGAATCAACCCAAGTAGAACGGAACGGAATGCAATGGAACGGAACGGAAAGGAACGGAATGGAATGGAATAGAATGGAATTGAATCAACCTGAGTAGAACGGAATGGAATGGAATGGAATGGAATGGAATGGAATGGAATGGAATGGAATGGAATGGAATGGAATCAACCTGAGTAAAACAGAAAGGAATGGAATGGAATGGAAAGGAATGGAATGGAATGGAATGGAATGGAATGGAATGGAATGGAATGGAATGGAAAAAGCCTAAGAAAAACAGAGTGGAATGGAATGGAAAGGAACCGAATTGAATGGAATGGAATGGAATGGAATGGAATGAAATGGAATGGAATGGAATGGAATGGAATGGAATGGAATGGAGTCAACCTGAGTAGAACAGAATGGAATGGAATGGAATGGAATGGAATGGAACGGAATGGAATGGAATGGAATGGAATGGAATGGAATGGAATGGAATGGAATGGAAAGGAATTTAATAAAATGGAATTGAATCAACCCGAGTAGAACGGAAGGGAACGGAACGGAAAGTACGGTATGTAATAGAATAGAATTGAATCAACCCGAGTAGAATGGAATGGAAGGGAATGGAATGGAAAGGAATGAAATGGAATAGAATGGAATGGAATGGAATCAACCGGAGTAGAACGGAAAGGAAAGGAATGGAATGGAATGGAATGGAATGGAATGGAATGGAATGGAATGGAATGGAATGGAACGGAATCAACACGAGTAGAAGTGACTGGAATGGAATGGAAGGGAATGGAATCGAATGGAGTGGAATAGAATGGAATAGAATGGAATAGTATCAACCCGGGTAGAACTTAACGGAATGGATTGGAATGGAACGGAACGGAATGGAATGGAATGGAATAGAATGGAATTGAATCAACCCGAGTAGAACATAAAGGAATGGAAAGGGATGGAATGGAATTTAATGGTATGGAATGGAATGGAATGCTATAATATGGAATTGAATCAACCTGAGTGGAATGGAATGGAATGGAATGGAATGGAACGGAATGGAATGGAATAGAATGGAATTCAATCAACCAGAGTGGAAGAGAATGGAATGGAATGGAATGGAGTGGAATGGAATGGAATGGAATGGAATGGAATTGATTGGAATGGAATGGAATGGTATGGAAGTGAATCAACCCGAGTGGAGTGGGTTGGAATGGAGAGGAATGGAGTGGAACGGAATGGAATTGAATGGAATAGTTTGGAATTGAATCAACCCGATTGGAGTGGAATGAAATGGAATGGAATGGAATGGAATGGAATGGAATGGAATGGAATGGAATCAACCTGACTTGAAAGGAATGGAATGGAATGGAATGGAATGGAATGGAATGGAATGGAAAGTAACTGAGTGGAATGGAATAGAATGGAATTGTATCAACCAGAGTAGAAGGGAATGGAATGGAATGGAATGGAATGGAATGGAATGGAATGGAATGGAATGGAATGGAACGGAATCAACCCGAGTAGAAGTGACTGGAATGGAATGGAAGGGAATGGAATCGAATGGAGTGGAATAGAATGGAATAGAATGGAATAGTATCAACCCGGGGAGAACTTAACGGAATGGATCGGAATGGAACGGAACGTAATGGAATGGAATGGAATAGAATGGAATTGAATCAACCCGAGTAGAACATAAAGGAATGGAAAGGGATGGAATGGAATTTAATGGTATGGAATGGAATGGAATGCTATAATATGGAATTGAATCAACCTGAGTGGAATGCAATGGAATGGAATGGAATGGAACGGAATGGAATGGAATAGAATGGAATTCAATCAACCAGAGTGGAAGGGAATGGAATGGAATGGAATGGAGTGGAATGGAATGGAATGGAATGGAATGGAATTGATTGGAATGGAATGGAATGGTATGGAAGTGAATCAACCCGAGTGGAGTGGGTTGGAATGGAATGGAATGGAATGGAATGGAATGGAATGGAATGGAATGGAATTGATTGGAATGGAATGGAATGGTATGGAAGTGAATCAACCCGAGTGGAGTGGGTTGGAATGGAATGGAATGGAATGGAATGGAACGGAATGGAAATGAATGGAATAGTTTGGAATTGAATCACCCGAGTGGAGTGGAATGAATTGGAATGGAATGGAATGGAATGGAATGGAATGGAATGGAATGGAATGGAATGGAACGAAATGGAATGGAATGGAACGAAATGGAATGGAACGGAATCAACGTGAGAAGAACGGAATGGAATGGAAGGGAATGGAATGGAACAGAATGGAATGGAATAGAATGGAATGGGATAGAATGGAATTGAATCAAACAGAGTACAATGGAACGGAAGGGAACGAAACGGAACGGAATGCAATGGAATGGAATGGAATACAGTGGAATTGAATTGACCTGAGTAGAACAGAATGGAATGGAATGGAATGGAATGGAATGGCTAGGAATGGAATGTAATGGAATAATATGGGATTGAATCAACCCGAGTGGAGTGGAATGGATTGGAATGGAATGGAATTGGATGGAATGGAATGGATTGGAAAGGAATCAACCCGAGTAGAACGGAATGGATTGGAATGGAATGGAATGGAATGGAATGGAACGGAACGGAATGGAAAGGAATGGAATGGAATGGAATGGAAAGGAAAGGGATGGGATGGAATGGAATGGAATGGAATGGAATGGAATGGAATGGAATGGAATGGAACGGAATGGAATGAAATGGAATGGAATGGAACGGAATGGAATGGAATGGAATGGAATGGAATGGAATTGAATCAACCTGAGTACAAGCTAATGGAATGGAATGGAATGGTATGGAATGGAATGGAATGGTAGGGAATGGAATGGAATGGAATGGAATGGAATGAAATGGAATGGAGTGGAATGGAATGGAGTGGAATGGAATGGAATCAACCCGAGTACAACGGAATGGAATGGAATGGAATGGAATGGAATGGAATGGAATGGAATGGATTGGAATGGAATGGAGTGGAGTGAAATGGAATAGAATGGAATTGAATCAACCCGAGTAGAACGGAACGGAATGCAATGGAACGGAACGGAAAGGAACGGAATGGAATGGAATGGAATTGAATTGAATCAACCCGAGTACAGCGGAATGGAATGGAATGGAATGGAATGGAATAGAATGGAATGGAATGGAACGGAATGGAATGAAGTGGAAAGGAATGGAGTGTAATGGAATGGAATCAACCCGAGTACAACGGAATGGAATGGAATGGAATGGAATGGAATGGAATGGAATGGAATGGAATGGAACGGAACGGAATGGAATGGAATGGAATAGAATGGAATTGAATCAACCCGAGTAGAACATAAAGGAATGGAAAGGGATGGAATGGAATTTAATGGTATGGAATGGAATGGAATGCTATAATATGGAATTGAATCAACCTGAGTGGAATGCAATGGAATGGAATGGAATGGAACGGAATGGAATGGAATAGAATGGAATTCAATCAACCAGAGTGGAAGGGAATGGAATGGAATGGAATGGAGTGGAATGGAATGGAATGGAATGGAATGGAATTGATTGGAATGGAATGGAATGGTATGGAAGTGAATCAACCCGAGTGGAGTGGGTTGGAATGGAATGGAATGGAATGGAATGGAACGGAATGGAAATGAATGGAATAGTTTGGAATTGAATCACCCGAGTGGAGTGGAATGAAATGGAATGGAATGGAATGGAATGGAATGGAATGGAATGGAATGGAATGGAATGGAATGGAACGAAATGGAATGGAATGGAACGAAATGGAATGGAACGGAATCAACGTGAGAAGAACGGAATGGAATGGAAGGGAATGGAATGGAACAGAATGGAATGGAATAGAATGGAATGGGATAGAATGGAATTGAATCAAACAGAGTACAATGGAACGGAAGGGAACGAAACGGAACGGAATGCAATGGAATTGAATGGAATAGAGTGGAATTTAATTGACCTGAGTAGAACAGAATGGAATGGAATGGAATGGAATGGAATGGCTAGGAATGGAATGGAATGGAATAATATGGGATTGAATCAACCCGAGTGGAGTGGAATGGATTGGAATGGAATGGAATTGGATGGAATGGAATGGATTGGAAAGGAATCAACCCGAGTAGAACGGAATGGATTGGAATGGAATGGAATGGAAAGGAATGGAACGGAACGGAACGGAAAGGAATGGAATGGAATGGAATGGAAAGGAAAGGGATGGGATGGAAAGGAATGGAATGGAATGGAATGGAATGGAATGGAATGGAATGGAATGGAATGAAATGGAATGGAATGGAACGGAATGGAATGGAATGGAATGGAATGGAATGGAATGGAATCAACCTGAGTACAAGCTAATGGAATGGAATGGAATGGTATGGAATGGAATGGAATGGAATGGTAGGGAATGGAATGGAATGGAATGGAATGGAATGAAATGGAATGGAGTGGAATGGAATGGAGTGGAATGGAATGGAATCAACCCGAGTACAACGGAATGGAATGGAATGGAATGGAATGGAATGGAATGGAATGGAATGGATTGGAATGGAATGGAGTGGAGTGAAATGGAATAGAATGGAATTGAATCAACCCGAGTAGAACGGAACGGAATGCAATGGAACGGAACGGAAAGGAACGGAATGGAATGGAATGGAATTGAATTGAATCAACCCGAGTACAGCGGAATGGAATGGAATGGAATGGAATGGAATAGAATGGAATGGAATGGAACGGAATGGAATGAAGTGGAAAGGAATGGAGTGTAATGGAATGGAATCAACCCGAGTACAACGGAATGGAATGGAATGGAATGGAATGGAATGGAATGGAATGGAATGGAATGGAATGGAATGGAATTCAATGGAATGGAATGGAAAGGATTGTAAAGGAATGGAGTGGAGTGAAATGGAATAGAATGGAATTGAATAAACCCGAGAAGAACGGAATGGAATGCAATGGAACGGAACGGAAAGGAACGGAATGGAATGGAATGGAATTGAATTGAATCAACCCGAGTACAGCGGAATGGAATGGAATGGAATGGAATGGAATAGAATGGAATGGAATGGAACGGAATGGAATGAAGTGGAAAGGAATGGAGTGTAATGGAATGGAATCAACCCGAGTACAACGGAATGGAATGGAATGGAATGGAATGGAATGGAATGGAATGGAATGGAATGGAATGGAATTCAATGGAATGGAATGGAAAGGATTGTAAAGGAATGGAGTGGTGTGAAATGGAATAGAATGGAATTGAATAAACCCGAGAAGAACGGAATGGAATGGAATTGAACGGACCGGAAAGGAACGCAACGGAATGGAATAGAATGGAATTGAATCAACCTGAGTAGAACAGAATGGAATGGAATGCAATGGAATGGAATGGAATGGAATGGAATAGAATGGAATTGAATCAACCCGATTAAAACAGAATGGAATGGAATGGAACGTAATGGAATGGAATGGAATGGAATGGAACCAACCTGTGAAAAACAGAGTGGAATGGAATGGAATGGAATGGAATGGAATGAAATGGAATGGAATGGAATCAACACGAGTAGAACAGAATGGAATGGAATGTAATCGAATGGAATGGAATGGAATTTAATAGAATGGAATTGAATCTACCCAAGTAGAACGGAAGGGAATGGAACGGAACGGAACGGTACGGTATGTAACGGAATGGAATTGAATCAACTTGAGTAGAATGGAATGGAAGGGAATGGAATGGAAAGGAATGGAATGGAATTGAATGGAATTGAACGGAATGGAATGGAATGGAATGGAATGGAATGGAATGGAATGGAAAGGAATGGAATGGAATGGAATGGAATGGAATGGAATGGAATGGAATGGAATTGAACGGAATGGAATGGAATGGAAAGGAATGGAATGGAATGGAATGGAATGGAATAGAATGGAATGGAATCAACCTGAGTAAAACAGAATGGAATGGAATGGAATGGAAAGGAATGGAATGGAATGGAATGGAATGGAAAGGAATGGAATGGAATGGAATGGAAAAAGCCTGAGAAAAGCAGAGTGGAATGGAATGGAAAGGAACCGAATTGAATGGAATGGAATGGAATGGAATGAAATGGAATGGAATGGAATGGAATGGAATGGAATGGAATGGAATGGAGTCAACCTGAGTAGAACAGAATGGAATGGAATGGAATGGAATGGAATGGAATGGAATGGAATGGAATGGAATGGAATGGAAAGGAATTTAATAAAATGGAATTGAATCAACCCGAGTAGAACGGAAGGGAACGGAACGGAAAGTACGGTATGTAATAGAATAGAATTGAATCAACCCGAGTAGAATGGAATGGAAGGGAATGGAATGGAAAGGAATGAAATGGAATAGAATGGAATGGAATGGAATCAACCGGAGTAGAACGGAAAGGAAAGGAATGGAATGGAATGGAATGGAATGGAATGGAATGGAATGGAATGGAATGGAATGGAATGGAACGGAATCAACACGAGTAGAAGTGACTGGAATGGAATGGAAGGGAATGGAATCGAATGGAGTGGAATAGAATGGAATAGAATGGAATAGTATCAACCCGGGTAGAACTTAACGGAATGGATTGGAATGGAACGGAACGGAATGGAATGGAATGGAATAGAATGGAATTGAATCAACCCGAGTAGAACATAAAGGAATGGAAAGGGATGGAATGGAATTTAATGGTATGGAATGGAATGGAATGCTATAATATGGAATTGAATCAACCTGAGTGGAATGGAATGGAATGGAATGGAATGGAACGGAATGGAATGGAATAGAATGGAATTCAATCAACCAGAGTGGAAGAGAATGGAATGGAATGGAATGGAGTGGAATGGAATGGAATGGAATGGAATGGAATTGATTGGAATGGAATGGAATGGTATGGAAGTGAATCAACCCGAGTGGAGTGGGTTGGAATGGAAAGGAATGGAGTGGAATGGAATGGAATTGAATGGAATAGTTTGGAATTGAATCAACCCGATTGGAGTGGAATGAAATGGAATGGAATGGAATGGAATGGAATGGAATGGAATGGAATGGAATCAACCTGAGTAGAAGTGACTGGAATGGAATGGAATGGAATGGAAGGGAATGGAATCAAATGGAGTGGCATAGAATGGAATAGAATGGAATAGTATCAACCCGGGTAGACCTTAACGGAATATATCAGAATGGAACGGAACGGAACGGAATGAAATGGAATAGAATGGAATTGAATCAAACCGAGTAGAATATAAAGGAATGGTAAGGGATGGAATGGAATTTAATGGTATGGAATGGAATGGAATGGTATAATATGGAATTGAATCAACCTGAGTGGAATGGAAAGTAATGGAATGGAATGGAATGGAATGGAATGGAATGGAATGGAATGGAATGGAATGGAATCAACCCCAGTAGAACACAAGAGAATGGAAAGGAATGGAACAGAACGGAACAGAACGGAATGGAATAGAATGGAATTGAATCAACCCGAGTTGAACGGAATGAAATGGAATGGAATGGAATGGAATGCAATGGAATTGAATGGCAAAGAATGGAATTCAATGTAATTGAATCAACACGACTAGAACGGAGTGCAATGGAATAGAATGGAATGGAATGGAATCAACCCGAGAAAAATGGAATGGAATGGAACGGAATTGAATGGAATTGAATGGAATGGAATGGAACGAAATGGAATGGAAAGGAAACAACGTGAGAAGAACGGAATGGAATGGAACGGAATGGAATGGAAGGGTATGGAATGGAACAGAATGGAATGGAATGGAATGGAAGAGAATGGAATTGAATCAAACCGCATACAACGGAACGGAAGGGAATGAAACGGAATGGAACGGAATGGAATGGAATGGAATAGAATGGAATTGAATTAACCTGAGTAGAACAGGATGGAATGGAATGGAATGGAATGGAATGGCTAGGAATGGAATGGAATGGAATAATACGGAATTGAATCAACCCGAGTGTAGTGGAATGGAATGGAATGGAATGGAATGGAATGGAATGGAATGGAATGGAATGGAATGGAATGGAATGGAGTGGAATCAACCGGAGTAGAAATGAATGGAATGGAATAAATGGAATGGAAATGAATGGAATGGTATGGAGTGGAATGGAGTGTAATTGAATGGGGTTGAATCAACCCGAGTAGAACGGAATGGAATGGAAGAGAACGGAATGGAACGGATGTGAATGGAATGGAATAGAATGGAATAGAATAAACTAGAGTAGAACGAAAGGGAATGGAATGGAATGGAATGGAATAGAATGGAATTGAATAAACTAGAGTAGAACGAAAGGGAATGGAATGGAATGGAATGGAATGGAATAGAATGGAATGGAATGGAACAGAATGGAATGGAACGGAATGGAATCAAATGAAATGGAATAGAACGGAATTAAATCAACCCGAATAGAAAGTAACGGATAGGAAGGGAATAGAAAGTAACGGAACTGAATGGAATGAAATAGAATGGAATTGAATCAACCCAAGTAGAACGGAATGAAATGGAATGGAATGGAATGGAGTGGAAAGGAATAGAATGCAATTGAATCAACCCGAGTAGAATGGAATGGAATGGAATGGAATGGAATGGAATGGAATGGAATGGAATGGAATGGAATGGAATGGAATGGAATTGAATCAACCCGAGTAGAGCGATGTAGAACGGTGCGGAATGGAATAAAACGGAATGGAATGCAATAGAATGGAATTGAATCAACCCGATTAGAACGGAATGGAATGGAATGGAATGGAAGGGAGTGGAATGGAATGGAATGGAATGGAATGGAATGGAATGGAATGGAATGCAATGGAATCAACCCGAGTTGAACGGAATGGAATGGAATGCAATGGAATGGAATGGAATGGAATGGAATGGAGTGAAATGGAATGGAATGGAATGGTATAATATGGAATTGAATCAACCTGAGTGTAGTGGAAAGGAATGGAATAGAATGGAATGGAATGGAATGGAATGGAATGGAATGGAATGGAATGGAATCAACCCGAGTAGAGCACAACGGAACGGAAAGGAACGGAATGGAACGGAACAGAACGGAATGGAATAGAATGGAAATGAATAAACCCGATCAGAATGGAAAGAGATGGAATGGAATGGAATGGAATGCAATGGAATGGAACGGCATGGAATGGAATAGAATGGAATTGAATTAATCTGAGTAGAATGGAATGGAATTGAATGGACTTGAATCAACCCGAGTAGAACGGAATGGAATAGAATGGAATGGAATGGAATGGAATGGAATGGAATGGAATGGAATTGAATGGAATTGAATCAACCTGAGTACAACCGAATGGAATGGTATGGAATGGAATGGAATGGTAGGGAATGGTAGGGAATGGAATGGAATGGAATGGAATGGAATGGAATGGAATGGAATGGAGTGGAATGGAATGGAATGGAGTGGAATGGAATCAACCCGAGTACAACGGAATGGAATGGAATGGAATGGAATGGAATGGAATGGAATGGAATGGAATGGATTGGAATGGAATGGAGTGGAGTGAAATGGAATAGAATGGAATTGAATCAACCCAAGTAGAACGGAACGGAATGCAATGGAACGGAGCGGAAAGGAACGGAATGGAATGGAATAGAATGGAATTGAATCAACCTGAGTAGAACGGAATGGAATGGAATGGAATGGAATGGAATGGAATGGAATGGAATGGAATAGAATGGAATGGAATCAACCTGAGTAAAACAGAATGGAATGGAATGGAATGGAAAGGAATGGAATGGAATGGAATGGAATGGAATGGAATGGAATGGAATGGAATGGAATGGAATTGAATGGAATTGAATCAACCTGAGTACAACCGAATGGAATGGTATGGAATGGAATGGAATGGTAGGGAATGGTAGGGAATGGAATGGAATGGAATGGAATGGAATGGAATGGAATGGAATGGAATGGAATGGAATGGAATGGAATGGAATGGAACGTTATGGAATGGAATGGAATGGAATGGAATCAACCTGTGAAAAACAGAGTGGAATGGAATGGAATGGAATGGAATTGAATGAAATGGAATGGAATGGAATGGAATGGAATCAACACGAGTAGAACAGAATGGAATGGAATGTAATCGAATGGAATGGAATGGAATTTAATAGAATGGAATTGAATCTACATGAGTAGAATGGAAGGGAATGGAACGGAACGGAACGGTACGGTATGTAATGGAATGGAATTGAATCAACTTGAGTAGAATGGAATGGAAGGGAATGGAATGGAAAGGAATGGAATGGAATTGAATGGAATTGAACGGAACGGAATGGAATGGAATGGAATGGAATGGAATGGAATGGAATGGAATGGAATCAACCTGACTTGAAAGGAATGGAATGGAATGGAATGGAATGGAATGGAATGGAATGGAAAGTAACTGAGTGGAATGGAATAGAATCGAATTGTATCAACCAGAGTAGAAGGGAATGGAATGGAATGGAATGGAATGGAATGGAATGGAATGGAATGGAATGGAATGGAATGGAATGGAATGGAACGGAATCAACCCGAGTAGAAGTGACTGGAATGGAATGGAAGGGAATGGAATCGAATGGAGTGGAATAGAATGGAATAGAATGGAATAGTATCAACCCGGGGAGAACTTAACGGAATGGATCGGAATGGAACGGAACGTAATGGAATGGAATGGAATAGAATGGAATTGAATCAACCCGAGTAGAACATAAAGGAATGGAAAGGGATGGAATGGAATTTAATGGTATGGAATGGAATGGAATGCTATAATATGGAATTGAATCAACCTGAGTGGAATGCAATGGAATGGAATGGAATGGAACGGAATGGAATGGAATAGAATGGAATTCAATCAACCAGAGTGGAAGGGAATGGAATGGAATGGAATGGAGTGGAATGGAATGGAATGAAATGGAATGGAATTGATTGGAATGGAATGGAATGGTATGGAAGTGAATCAACCCGAGTGGAGTGGGTTGGAATGGAATGGAATGGAATGGAATGGAACGGAATGGAAATGAATGGAATAGTTTGGAATTGAATCACCCGAGTGGAGTGGAATGAATTGGAATGGAATGGAATGGAATGGAATGGAATGGAATGGAATGGAATGGAATGGAATGGAATGGAATGGAACGAAATGGAATGGAATGGAACGAAATGGAATGGAACGGAATCAACGTGAGAAGAACGGAATGGAATGGAAGGGAATGGAATGGAACAGAATGGAATGGAATAGAATGGAATGGGATAGAATGGAATTGAATCAAACAGAGTACAATGGAACGGAAGGGAACGAAACGGAACGGAATGCAATGGAATGGAATGGAATAGAGTGGAATTGAATTGACCTGAGTAGAACAGAATGGAATGGAATGGAATGGAATGGAATGGCTAGGAATGGAATGGAATGGAATAATATGGGATTGAATCAACCCGAGTGGAGTGGAATGGATTGAAATGGAATGGAATTGGATGGAATGGAATGGATTGGAAAGGAATCAACCCGAGTAGAACGGAATGGATTGGAATGGAATGGAATGGAATGGAATGGAACGGAACGGAATGGAAAGGAATGGAATGGAATGGAATGGAAAGGAAAGGGATGGGATGGAATGGAATGGAATGGAATGGAATGGAATTGAATGGAATGGAATGGAACGGAATGGAATGAAATGGAATGGAATGGAACGGAATGGAATGGAATGGAATGGAATGGAATGGAATTGAATCAACCTGAGTACAAGCTAATGGAATGGAATGGAATGGTATGGAATGGAATGGAATGGTAGGGAATGGAATGGAATGGAATGGAATGGAATGAAATGGAATGGAGTGGAATGGAATGGAGTGGAATGGAATGGAATCAACCCGAGTACAACGGAATGGAATGGAATGGAATGGAATGGAATGGAATGGAATGGAATGGATTGGAATGGAATGGAGTGGAGTGAAATGGAATAGAATGGAATTGAATCAACCCGAGTAGAACGGAACGGAATGCAATGGAACGGAACGGAAAGGAACGGAATGGAATGGAATGGAATTGAATTGAATCAACCCGAGTACAGCGGAATGGAATGGAATGGAATGGAATGGAATAGAATGGAATGGAATGGAACGGAATGGAATGAAGTTGAAAGGAATGGAGTGTAATGGAATGGAATCAACCCGAGTACAACGGAATGGAATGGAATGGAATGGAATGGAATGGAATGGAATGGAATGGAACGGAACGGAATGGAATGGAATGGAATAGAATGGAATTGAATCAACCCGAGTAGAACATAAAGGAATGGAAAGGGATGGAATGGAATTTAATGGTATGGAATGGAATGGAATGCTATAATATGGAATTGAATCAACCTGAGTGGAATGCAATGGAATGGAATGGAATGGAACGGAATGGAATGGAATAGAATGGAATTCAATCAACCAGAGTGGAAGGGAATGGAATGGAATGGAATGGAGTGGAATGGAATGGAATGGAATGGAATGGAATTGATTGGAATGGAATGGAATGGTATGGAAGTGAATCAACCCGAGTGGAGTGGGTTGGAATGGAATGGAATGGAATGGAATGGAACGGAATGGAAATGAATGGAATAGTTTGGAATTGAATCACCCGAGTGGAGTGGAATGAAATGGAATGGAATGGAATGGAATGGAATGGAATGGAATGGAATGGAATGGAATGGAATGGAATGGAACGAAATGGAATGGAATGGAACGAAATGGAATGGAACGGAATCAACGTGAGAAGAACGGAATGGAATGGAAGGGAATGGAATGGAACAGAATGGAATGGAATAGAATGGAATGGGATAGAATGGAATTGAATCAAACAGAGTACAATGGAACGGAAGGGAACGAAACGGAACGGAATGCAATGGAATTGAATGGAATAGAGTGGAATTTAATTGACCTGAGTAGAACAGAATGGAATGGAATGGAATGGAATGGAATGGCTAGGAATGGAATGGAATGGAATAATATGGGATTGAATCAACCCGAGTGGAGTGGAATGGATTGGAATGGAATGGAATTGGATGGAATGGAATGGATTGGAAAGGAATCAACCGGAGTAGAACGGAATGGATTGGAATGGAATGGAACGGAATGGAATGGAACGGAACGGAATGGAAAGGAATGGAATGGAATGGAATGGAAAGGAAAGGGATGGGATGGAATGGAATGGAATGGAATGGAATGGAATGGAATGGAATGGAATGGAACGGAATGGAATGAAATGGAATGGAATGGAACGGAATGAAATGGAATGGAATGGAATGGAATGGAATGGAATTGAATCAACCTGAGTACAAGCTAATGGAATGGAATGGAATGGTATGGAATGGAATGGAATGGTAGGGAATGGAATGGAATGGAATGGAATGGAATGAAATGGAATGGAGTGGAATGGAATGGAGTGGAAGGGAATGGAATCAACCCGAGTACAACGGAATGGAATGGAATGGAATGGAATGGAATGGAATGGATTGGAATGGAATGGAGTGGAGTGAAATGGAATAGAATGGAATTGAATCAACCCGAGTAGAACGGAACGGAATGCAATGGAACGGAACGGAAAGGAACGGAATGGAATGGAATGGAATTGAATTGAATCAACCCGAGTACAGCGGAATGGAATGGAATGGAATGGAATGGAATAGAATGGAATGGAATGGAACGGAATGGAATGAAGTGGAAAGGAATGGAGTGTAATGGAATGGAATCAACCCGAGTACAACGGAATGGAATGGAATGGAATGGAATGGAATGGAATGGAATGGAATGGAATGGAATGGAATGGAATTCAATGGAATGGAATGGAAAGGATTGTAAAGGAATGGAGTGGAGTGAAATGGAATAGAATGGAATTGAATAAACTCGAGAAGAACGGAATGGAATGCAATGGAACGGAACGGAAAGGAACGGAATGGAATGGAATGGAATTGAATTGAATCAACCCGAGTACAGCGGAATGGAATGGAATGGAATGGAATGGAATAGAATGGAATGGAATGGAACGGAATGGAATGAAGTGGAAAGGAATGGAGTGTAATGGAATGGAATCAACCCGAGTACAACGGAATGGAATGGAATGGAATGGAATGGAATGGAATGGAATGGAATGGAATGGAATTCAATGGAATGGAATGGAAAGGATTGTAAAGGAATGGAGTGGTGTGAAATGGAATAGAATGGAATTGAATAAACCCGAGAAGAACGGAATGGAATGGAATTGAATGGACCGGAAAGGAACGCAACGGAATGGAATAGAATGGAATTGAATCAACCTGAGTAGAACAGAATGGAATGGAATGCAATGGAATGGAATGGAATGGAATGGAATAGAATGGAATTGAATCAACCCGATTAAAACAGAATGGAATGGAATGGAACGTAATGGAATGGAATGGAATGGAATGGAACCAACCTGTGAAAAACAGAGTGGAATGGAATGGAATGGAATGGAATGGAATGAAATGGAATGGAATGGAATCAACACGAGTAGAACAGAATGGAATGGAATGTAATCGAATGGAATGGAATGGAATTTAATAGAATGGAATTGAATCTACCCAAGTAGAACGGAAGGGAATGGAACGGAACGGAACGGTACGGTATGTAACGGAATGGAATTGAATCAACTTGAGTAGAATGGAATGGAAGGGAATGGAATGGAAAGGAATGGAATGGAATTGAATGGAATTGAACGGAATGGAATGGAATGGAATGGAATGGAATGGAAAGGAATGGAATGGAATGGAATGGAATGGAATGGAATGGAATTGAATGGAATGGAATTGAACGGAATGGAATGGAATGGAAAGGAATGGAATGGAATGGAATGGAATGGAATAGAATGGAATGGAATCAACCTGAGTAAAACAGAATGGAATGGAATGGAATGGAAAGGAATGGAATGGAATGGAATGGAATGGAATGGAATGGAATGGAATGGAATGGAATGGAAAAAGCCTGAGAAAAACAGAGTGGAATGGAATGGAAAGGAACCGAATTGAATGGAATGGAATGGAATGGAATGAAATGGAATGGAATGGAATGGAATGGAATGGAATGGAATGGAATGGAATGGAGTCAACCTGAGTAGAACAGAATGGAATGGAATGGAATGGAATGGAATGGAATGGAATGGAATGGAATGGAATGGAATGGAAAGGAATTTAATAAAATGGAATTGAATCAACCCGAGTAGAACGGAAGGGAACGGAACGGAAAGTACGGTATGTAATAGAATAGAATTGAATCAACCCGAGTAGAATGGAATGGAAGGGAATGGAATGGAAAGGAATGAAATGGAATAGAATGGAATGGAATGGAATCAACCGGAGTAGAACGGAAAGGAAAGGAATGGAATGGAATGGAATGGAATGGAATGGAATGGAATGGAATGGAATGGAATGGAATGGAACGGAATCAACACGAGTAGAAGTGACTGGAATGGAATGGAAGGGAATGGAATCGAATGGAGTGGAATAGAATGGAATAGAATGGAATAGTATCAACCCGGGTAGAACTTAACGGAATGGATTGGAATGGAACGGAACGGAATGGAATGGAATGGAATAGAATGGAATTGAATCAACCCGAGTAGAACATAAAGGAATGGAAAGGGATGGAATGGAATTTAATGGTATGGAATGGAATGGAATGCTATAATATGGAATTGAATCAACCTGAGTGGAATGGAATGGAATGGAATGGAATGGAACGGAATGGAATGGAATAGAATGGAATTCAATCAACCAGAGTGGAAGAGAATGGAATGGAATGGAATGGAGTGGAATGGAATGGAATGGAATGGAATGGAATTGATTGGAATGGAATGGAATGGTATGGAAGTGAATCAACCCGAGTGGAGTGGGTTGGAATGGAATGGAATGGAGTGGAACGGAATGGAATTGAATGGAATAGTTTGGAATTGAATCAACCCGAGTGGAGTGGAATGAAATGGAATGGAATGGAATGGAATGGAATGGAATGGAATGGAATGGAATGGAATGGAATGGAATGGAATGGAATGGAATCAACCTGATTAGAAGTGACTGGAATGGAATGGAATGGAATGGAAGGGAATGGAATCAAATGGAGTGGCATAGAATGGAATAGAATGGAATAGTATCAACCCGGGTAGACCTTAACGGAATATATCAGAATGGAACGGAACGGAACGGAATGAAATGGAATAGAATGGAATTGAATCAAACCGAGTAGAATATAAAGGAATGGTAAGGGATGGAATGGAATTTAATGGTATGGAATGGAATGGAATGGTATAATATGGAATTGAATCAACCTGAGTGGAATGGAAAGGAATGGAATGGAATGGAATGGAATGGAATGGAATGGAATGGAATGGAATGGAATGGAATGGAATCAACCCCAGTAGAACACAACAGAATGGAAAGGAATGGAACAGAACGGAACAGAACGGAATGGAATAGAATGGAATTGAATCAACCCGAGTTGAACGGAATGAAATGGAATGGAATGGAATGGAATGCAATGGAATTGAATGGCAAAGAATGGAATTGAATGTAATTGAATCAACACGACTAGAACGGAGTGCAATGGAATAGAATGGAATGGAATGGAATCAACCCGAGAAAAATGGAATGGAATGGAACGGAATTGAATGGAATTGAATGGAATGGAATGGAACGAAATGGAATGGAATGGAAACAACGTGAGAAGAACGGAATGGAATGGAACGGAATGGAATGGAAGGGTATGGAATGGAACAGAATGGAATGGAATGGAATGGAAGAGAATGGAATTGAATCAAACCGCATACAACGGAACGGAAGGGAATGAAACGGAATGGAACGGAATGGAATGGAATTGAATAGAATGGAATTGAATTAACCTGAGTAGAACAGGATGGAATGGAATGGAATGGAATGGAATGGCTAGGAATGGAATGGAATGGAATAATACAGAATTGAATCAACCCGAGTGTAGTGGAATGGAATGGAATGGAATGGAATGGAATGGAATGGAATGGAATGGAATGGAATGGAATGGAATGGAGTGGAATCAACCGGAGTAGAAAGGAATGGAATGGAATAAATGGAATGGAAATGAATGGAATGGTATGGAGTGGAATGGAGTGCAATTGAATGGGGTTGAATCAACCCGAGTAGAACGGAATGGAATGGAAGAGAACGGAATGGAACGGATGTGAATGGAATGGAATAGAATGGAATTCAATAAACTAGAGTAGAACGAAAGGGAATGGAATGGAATGGAATGGAATAGAATGGAATTGAATAAACTAGAGTAGAACGAAAGGGAATGGAATGGAATGGAATGGAATGGAATAGAATGGAATGGAATGGAACAGAATGGAATGGAACGGAATGGAATCAAATGAAATGGAATAGAACGGAATTAAATCAACCCGAATAGAAAGTAACGGATAGGAAGGGAATAGAAAGTAACGGAACTGAATGGAATGAAATAGAATGGAATTGAATCAACACAAGTAGAACGGAATGAAATGGAATGGAATGGAATGGAGTGGAAAGGAATAGAATTCAATTGAATCAACCCGAGTAGAATGGAATGGAATGGAATGGAATGGAATGGAATGGAATGGAATGGAATGGAATGGAATGGAATTGAATCAACCCGAGTAGAGCGATGTAGAACGGTGCGGAATGGAATAAAACGGAATGGAATGCAATAGAATGGAATTGAATCAACCCGATTAGAACGGAATGGAATGGAATGGAATGGAAGGGAGTGGAATGGAATGGAATGGAATGGAATGGAATGGAATGGAATGGAATGGAATGCAATGGAATCAACCCGAGTTGAACGGAATGGAATGGAATGCAATGGAATGGAATGGAATGGAATGGAATGGAATGGAGTGAAATGGAATGGAATGGAATGGTATAATATGGAATTGAATCAACCTGAGTGTAGTGGAAAGGAATGGAATAGAATGGAATGGAATGGAATGGAATGGAATGGAATGGAATGGAATGGAATGGAATCAACCCGAGTAGAGCACAACGGAACGGAAAGGAACAGAATGGAACGGAACAGAACGGAATGGAATAGAATGGAAATGAATAAACCCGATCAGAATGGAAAGAGATGGAATGGAATGGAATGGAATGCAATGGAATGGAACGGCATGGAATGGAATAGAATGGAATTGAATTAATCCGAGTAGAATGGAATGGAATTGAATGGACTTGAATCAACCCGAGTAGAACGGAATGGAATAGAATGGAATGGAATGGAATGGAATGGAAAGGAATGGAATGGAATGGAATGGAATGGAATGGAATGGAATGGAATTGAATGGAATTGAATCAACCTGAGTACAACCGAATGGAATGGTATGGAATGGAATGGAATGGTAGGGAATGGTAGGGAATGGAATGGAATGGAATGGAATGGAATGGAATGGAATGGAATGGAATGGAATGGAGTGGAATGGAATGGAATGGAGTGGAATGGAATCAACCCGAGTACAGCGGAATGGAATGGAATGGAATGAAATGGAATGGAATGGAATGGAATGGAATGGAATGGAATGGAATGGAATGGAATGGAATGGACTGGAATGGAATGGAGTGGAGTGAAATGGAATAGAATGGAATTGAATCAACCCAAGTAGAACGGAACGGAATGCAATGGAACGGAACGGAAAGGAACGGAATGGAATGGAATAGAATGGAATTGAATCAACCTGAGTAGAACGGAATGGAATGGAATGGAATGGAATGGAATGGAATGGAATGGAATGGAATGGAATGGAATGGAATAGAATGGAATGGAATCAACCTGAGTAAAACAGAATGGAATGGAATGGAATGGAAAGGAATGGAATGGAATGGAATGGAATGGAATGGAATGGAATGGAATGGAATGGAATGGAATGGAAAAAGCCTGAGAAAAACAGAGTGGAATGGAATGGAAAGGAACCGAATTGAATGGAATGGAATGGAATGGAATGAAATGGAATGGAATGGAATGGAATGGAATGGAATGGAATGGAATGGAATGGAATGGAATGGAATGGAGTCAACCTGAGTAGAACAGAATGGAATGGAATGGAATGGAATGGAATGGAATGGAATGGAATGGAAAGGAATTTAATAAAATGGAATTGAATCAACCCGAGTAGAACGGAAGGGAACGGAACGGAAAGTACGGTATGTAATAGAATAGAATTGAATCAACCCGAGTAGAATGGAATGGAAGGGAATGGAATGGAAAGGAATGAAATGGAATAGAATGGAATGGAATGGAATCAACCGGAGTAGAACGGAAAGGAAAGGAATGGAATGGAATGGAATGGAATGGAATGGAATGGAATCAACCGGAGTAGAACGGAAAGGAAAGGAATGGAATGGAATGGAATGGAATGGAATGGAATGGAATGGAATGGAATGGAATGGAATGGAATGGAATGGAATGGAATCAAACCGAGTAGAACACAATGGAATGAAAGAGAACGGAACGGAACGCAATGGAACGGAACGGAACGGAACGGAAAGGAATGGAATGGAATTGAATTGAATCAAACCGAGTACAACGGAATGGAATGGAAAGGAATGGAATGGAATGGAATAGAATGGAATGGAATGGAACGGAATGGAATGAAGTGGAAAGGAATGGAGTGTAATGGAATGGAATCAACACGAGTACAATGGAATGGAATGGAATAGAATGGAATGGAATGGAATGGAATGGAATGGAATTCAATGGAATGGAATGGAAAGGATTGTAATGGAATGGAGTGGTGTGAAATGGAATAGAATGGAATTGAATAAACCCGAGAAAAACGGAACAGAATGGAATGGAACGGACCGGAAAGGAACACAACGGAATGGAATAGAATGGAATTGAATCAACCTGAGTAGAACAGAATGGAATGGAATGCAATGGAATGCAATGGAATGGAATGGAATAGAATGGAATTGAATCAACCCGAGTAAAACAGAATGGAATGGAATGGAACGTTATGGAATGGAATGGAATGGAATGGAATCAACCTGTGAAAAACAGAGTGGAATGGAATGGAATGGAATGGAATGGAATGAAATGGAATGGAATGGAATGGAATGGAATCAACACGAGTAGAACAGAATGGAATGGAATGTAATCGAATGGAATGGAATGGAATTTAATAGAATGGAATTGAATCTACATGAGTAGAATGGAAGGGAATGGAACGGAACGGAACGGTACGGTATGTAATGGAATGGAATTGAATCAACTTGAGTAGAATGGAATGGAAGGGAATGGAATGGAAAGGAATGGAATGGAATTGAATGGAATTGAACGGAATGGAATGGAATGGAATGGAATGGAATGGAATGGAATGGAATGGAATGGAATCAACCTGACTTGAAAGGAATGGAATGGAATGGAATGGAATGGAATGGAATGGAATGGAAAGTAACTGAGTGGAATGGAATAGAATGGAATTGTATCAACCAGAGTAGAAGGGAATGGAATGGAATGGAATGGAATGGAATGGAATGGAATGGAATGGAATGGAACGGAATCAACCCGAGTAGAAGTGACTGGAATGGAATGGAAGGGAATGGAATCGAATGGAGTGGAATAGAATGGAATAGAATGGAATAGTATCAACCCGGGGAGAACTTAACGGAATGGATCGGAATGGAACGGAACGTAATGGAATGGAATGGAATAGAATGGAATTGAATCAACCCGAGTAGAACATAAAGGAATGGAAAGGGATGGAATGGAATTTAATGGTATGGAATGGAATGGAATGCTATAATATGGAATTGAATCAACCTGAGTGGAATGCAATGGAATGGAATGGAATGGAACGGAATGGAATGGAATAGAATGGAATTCAATCAACCAGAGTGGAAGGGAATGGAATGGAATGGAATGGAGTGGAATGGAATGGAATGGAATGGAATGGAATGGAATTGATTGGAATGGAATGGAATGGTATGGAAGTGAATCAACCCGAGTGGAGTGGGTTGGAATGGAGTGGAATGGAATGGAATGGAACGGAATGGAAATGAATGGAATAGTTTGGAATTGAATCACCCGAGTGGAGTGGAATGAAATGGAATGGAATGGAATGGAATGGAAAGGAATGGAACGAAATGGAATGGAATGGAACGAAATGGAATGGAACGGAATCAACGTGAGAAGAACGGAATGGAATGGAAGGGAATGGAATGGAACAGAATGGAATGGAATAGAATGGAATGGGATAGAATGGAACTGAATCAAACAGAGTACAATGGAACGGAAGGGAACGAAACGGAACGGAATGCAATGGAATGGAATGGAATAGAGTGGAATTGAATTGACCTGAGTAGAACAGAATGGAATGGAATGGAATGGAATGGAATGGCTAGGAATGGAATGGAATGGAATAATATGGGATTGAATCAACCCGAGTGGAGTGGAATGGATTGGAATGGAATGGAATTGGATGGAATGGAATGGATTGGAAAGGAATCAACCCGAGTAGAACGGAATGGATTGGAATGGAATGGAATGGAATGGAATGGAACGGAACGGAATGGAAAGGAATGGAATGGAATGGAATGGAAAGGAAAGGGATGGGATGGAATGGAATGGAATGGAATGGAATGGAATGGAATGGAATGGAATGGAATGGAATGGAACGGAATGGAATGAAATGGAATGGAACGGAACGGAATGGAATGGAATGGAATGGAATGGAATGGAATGGAATCAACCTGAGTACAAGCTAATGGAATGGAATGGAATGGTATGGAATGGAATGGAATGGTAGGGAATGGAATGGAATGGAATGGAATGGAATGAAATGGAATGGAGTGGAATGGAATGGAGTGGAATGGAATGGAATCAACCCGAGTACAACGGAATGGAATTAAATGGAATGGAATGGAATGGAATGGAATGGAATGGATTGGAATGGAATGGAGTGGAGTGAAATGAAATAGAATGGAATTGAATCAACCCGAGTAGAACGGAACGGAATGCAATGGAACGGAACGGAAAGGAACGGAATGGAATGGAATGGAATTGAATTGAATCAACCCGAGTACAGCGGAATGGAATGGAATGGAATAGAATGGAATGGAATGGAACGGAATGGAATGAAGTGGAAAGGAATGGAGTGTAATGGAATGGAATCAACCCGAGTACAACGGAATGGAATGGAATGGAATGGAATGGAATGGAATGGAATGGAATGGAATGGAATGGAATGGAATGGAATGGAATTCAATGGAATGGAATGGAAAGGATTGTAAAGGAATGGAGTGGAGTGAAATGGAATAGAATGGAATTGAATAAACCCGAGAAGAACGGAATGGAATGCAATGGAACGGAACGGAAAGGAACGGAATGGAATGGAATGGAATTGAATTGAATCAACCCGAGTACAGCGGAATGGAATGGAATGGAATGGAATGGAATAGAATGGAATGGAATGGAACGGAATGGAATGAATTGGAAAGGAATGGAGTGTAATGGAATGGAATCAACCCGAGTACAACGGAATGGAATGGAATGGAATGGAATGGAATGGAATGGAATGGAATGGAATTCAATGGAATGGAATGGAAAGGATTGTAAAGGAATGGAGTGGTGTGAAATGGAATAGAATGGAATTGAATAAACCCGAGAAGAACGGAATGGAATGGAATGGAACGGACCGGAAAGGAATGCAACGGAATGGAATAGAATGGAATTGAATCAACCTGAGTAGAACAGAATGGAATGGAATGCAATGGAATGGAATGGAATGGAATGGAATAGAATGGAATTGAATCAACCCGATTAAAACAGAATGGAATGGAATGGAACGTAATGGAATGGAATGGAATGGAATGGAACCAACCTGTGAAAAACAGAGTGGAATGGAATGGAATGGAATGGAATGGAATGAAATGGAATGGAATGGAATCAACACGAGTAGAACAGAATGGAATGGAATGTAATCGAATGGAATGGAATGGAATTTAATAGAATGGAATTGAATCTACCCAAGTAGAACGGAAGGGAATGGAACGGAACGGAACGGTACGGTATGTAACGGAATGGAATTGAATCAACTTGAGTAGAATGGAATGGAAGGGAATGGAATGGAAAGGAATGGAATGGAATTGAATGGAATTGAACGGAATGGAATGGAATGGAATGGAATGGAAAGGAATGTAATGGAATGGAATGGAATGGAATGGAATGGAATGGAATTGAACGGAATGGAATGGAATGGAAAGGAATGGAATGGAATGGAATGGAATGGAATGGAATGGAATAGAATGGAATTGAATCAACCTGAGTAAAACAGAATGGAATGGAATGGAATGGAAAGGAATGGAATGGAATGGAATGCAATGGAATGGAATGGAATGGAAAAAGCCTGAGAAAAACAGAGTGGAATGGAATGGAAAGGAACCGAATTGAATGGAATGGAATGGAATGGAATGAAATGGAATGGAATGGAATGGAATGGAATGGAATGGAATGGAATGGAATGGAGTCAACCTGAGTAGAACAGAATGGAATGGAATGGAATGGAATGGAATGGAATGGAATGGAATGGAATGGAATGGAATGGAAAGGAATTTAATAAAATGGAATTGAATCAACCCGAGTAGAACGGAAGGGAACGGAACGGAAAGTACGGTATGTAATAGAATAGAATTGAATCAACCCGAGTAGAATGGAATGGAAGGGAATGGAATGGAAAGGAATGAAACGGAATAGAATGGAATGGAATGGAATCAACCGGAGTAGAACGGAAAGGAAAGGAATGGAATGGAATGGAATGGAATGGAATGGAATGGAATGGAATGGAATGGAATGGAACGGAATCAACACGAGTAGAAGTGACTGGAATGGAATGGAAGGGAATGGAATCGAATGGAGTGGAATAGAATGGAATAGAATGGAATAGTATCAACCCGGGTAGAACTTAACGGAATGGATTGGAATGGAACGGAACGGAATGGAATGGAATGGAATAGAATGGAATTGAATCAACCCGAGTAGAACATAAAGGAATGGAAAGGGATGGAATGGAATTTAATGGTATGGAATGGAATGGAATGCTATAATATGGAATTGAATCAACCTGAGTGGAATGGAATGGAATGGAATGGAATGGAACGGAATGGAATGGAATAGAATGGAATTCAATCAACCAGAGTGGAAGAGAATGGAATGGAATGGAATGGAGTGGAATGGAATGGAATGGAATGGAATGGAATGGAATTGATTGGAATGGAATGGAATGGTATGGAAGTGAATCAACCCGAGTGGAGTGGGTTGGAATGGAATGGAATGGAGTGGAACGGAATGGAATTGAATGGAATAGTTTGGAATTGAATCAACCCGAGTGGAGTGGAATGAAATGGAATGGAATGGAATGGAATGGAATGGAATGGAATGGAATGGAATGGAATGGAATGGAATCAACCTGATTAGAAGTGACTGGAATGGAATGGAATGGAATGGAAGGGAATGGAATCAAATGGAGTGGCATAGAATGGAATAGAATGGAATAGTATCAACCCGGGTAGACCTTAACGGAATATATCAGAATGGAACGGAACGGAACGGAATGAAATGGAATAGAATGGAATTGAATCAAACCGAGTAGAATATAAAGGAATGGTAAGGGATGGAATGGAATTTAATGGTATGGAATGGAATGGAATGGTATAATATGGAATTGAATCAACCTGAGTGGAATGGAAAGGAATGGAATGGAATGGAATGGAATGGAATGGAATGGAATGGAATGGAATGGAATGGAATGGAATCAACCCCAGTAGAACACAACAGAATGGAAAGGAATGGAACAGAACGGAACAGAACGGAATGGAATAGAATGGAATTGAATCAACCCGAGTTGAACGGAATGAAATGGAATGGAATGGAATGGAATGCAATGGAATTGAATGGCAAAGAATGGAATTGAATGTAATTGAATCAACACGACTAGAACGGAGTGCAATGGAATAGAATGGAATGGAATGGAATCAACCCGAGAAAAATGGAATGGAATGGAACGGAATTGAATGGAATTGAATGGAATGGAATGGAACGAAATGGAATGGAATGGAAACAACGTGAGAAGAACGGAATGGAATGGAACGGAATGGAATGGAAGGGTATGGAATGGAACAGAATGGAATGGAATGGAATGGAAGAGAATGGAATTGAATCAAACCGCATACAACGGAACGGAAGGGAATGAAACGGAATGGAACGGAATGGAATGGAATGGAATAGAATGGAATTGAATTAACCTGAGTAGAACAGGATGGAATGGAATGGAATGGAATGGAATGGCTAGGAATGGAATGGAATGGAATAATACGGAATTGAATCAACCCGAGTGTAGTGGAATGGAATGGAATGGAATGGAATGGAATGGAATGGAATGGAATGGAATGGAATGGAATGGAATCAACCGGAGTAGAAAGGAATGGAATGGAATAAATGGAATGGAAATGAATGGAATGGTATGGAGTGGAATGGAGTGCAATTGAATGGGGTTGAATCAACCCGAGTAGAACGGAATGGAATGGAAGAGAACGGAATGGAACGGATGTGAATGGAATGGAATAGAATGGAATTGAATAAACTAGAGTAGAACGAAAGGGAATGGAATGGAATGGAATGGAATAGAATGGAATTGAATAAACTAGAGTAGAACGAAAGGGAATGGAATGGAATGGAATGGAATGGAATAGAATGGAATGGAATGGAACAGAATGAAATGGAACGGAATGGAATCAAATGAAATGGAATAGAACGGAATTAAATCAACCCGAATAGAAAGTAACGGATAGGAAGGGAATAGAAAGTAACGGAACTGAATGGAATGAAATAGAATGGAATTGAATCAACCCAAGTAGAACGGAATGAAATGGAATGGAATGGAATGGAGTGGAAAGGAATAGAATGCAATTGAATCAACCCGAGTAGAATGGAATGGAATGGAAAGGAATGGAATGGAATGGAATGGAATGCAATGGAATGGAATGGAATGGAATTGAATCAACCCGAGTAGAGCGATGTAGAACGGTGCGGAATGGAATAAAACGGAATGGAATGCAATAGAATGGAATTGAATCAACCCGATTAGAACGGAATGGAATGGAATGGAATGGAAGGGAGTGGAATGGAATGGAATGGAATGGAATGGAATGGAATGGAATGGAATGGAATGCAATGGAATCAACCCGAGTTGAACGGAATGGAATGGAATGCAATGGAATGGAATGGAATGGAATGGAATGGAGTGAAATGGAATGGAATGGAATGGTATAATATGGAATTGAATCAACCTGAGTGTAGTGGAAAGGAATGGAATAGAATGGAATGGAATGGAATGGAATGGAATGCAATGGAATGGAATCAACCCGAGTAGAGCACAACGGAACGGAAAGGAACGGAATGGAACGGAACAGAACGGAATGGAATAGAATGGAAATGAATAAACCCGATCAGAATGGAAAGAGATGGAATGGAATGGAATGGAATGCAATGGAATGGAACGGCATGGAATGGAATAGAATGGAATTGAATTAATCCGAGTAGAATGGAATGGAATTGAATGGACTTGAATCAACCCGAGTAGAACGGAATGGAATAGAATGGAATGGAATGGAATGGAATGGAAAGGAATGGAATGGAATGGAATGGAATGGAATGGAATGGAATGGAATGGAATGGAATGGAATGGAATTGAATGGAATTGAATCAACCTGAGTACAACCGAATGGAATGGTATGGAATGGAATGGAATGGTAGGGAATGGTAGGGAATGGAATGGAATGGAATGGAATGGAATGGAATGGAATGGAATGGAATGGAATGGAGTGGAATGGAATGGAATGGAGTGGAATGGAATCAACCCGAGTACAACGGAATGGAATGGAATGGAATGGAATGGAATGGAATGGAATGGAATGGAATGGAATGGAATGGAATGGAATGGAATGGAATGGAATGGAATGGAATGGATTGGAATGGAATGGAGTGGAGTGAAATGGAATAGAATGGAATTGAATCAACCCAAGTAGAACGGACCGGAATGCAATGGAACGGAACGGAAAGGAACGGAATGGAATGGAATAGAATGGAATTGAATCAACCTGAGTAGAACGGAATGGAATGGAATGGAATGGAATGGAATGGAATGGAATGGAATGGAATGGAATAGAATGGAATGGAATCAACCTGAGTAAAACAGAATGGAATGGAATGGAATGGAAAGGAATGGAATGGAATGGAATGGAATGGAATGGAATGGAATGGAATGGAAAAAGCCTGAGAAAAACAGAGTGGAATGGAATGGAAAGGAACCGAATGGAATGGAATGGAATGGAATGGAATGAAATGGAATGGAATGGAATGGAATGGAATGGAATGGAATGGAATGGAGTCAACCTGAGTAGAACAGAATGGAATGGAATGGAATGGAATGGAATGGAATGGAATGGAATGGAATGGAATGGAAAGGAATTTAATAAAATGGAATTGAATCAACCCGAGTAGAACGGAAGGGAACGGAACGGAAAGTACGGTATGTAATAGAATAGAATTGAATCAACCCGAGTAGAATGGAATGGAAGGGAATGGAATGGAAAGGAATGAAATGGAATAGAATGGAATGGAATGGAATCAACCGGAGTAGAACGGAAAGGAAAGGAATGGAATGGAATGGAATGGAATGGAATGGAATGGAATGGAATGGAATGGAATGGAGTCAACCGGAGTAGAACGGAAAGGAAAGGAATGGAATGGAATGGAATGGAATGGAATGGAATGGAATGGAATGGAATGGAATGGAATGGAATCAAACCGAGTAGAACACAATGGAATGAAAGAGAACGGAACGGAACGCAATGGAACGGAACGGAACGGAACGGAAAGGAATGGAATGGAATTGAATTGAATCAAACCGAGTACAACGGAATGGAATGGAAAGGAATGGAATGGAATGGAATAGAATGGAATGGAATGGAACGGAATGGAATGAAGTGGAAAGGAATGGAGTGTAATGGAATGGAATCAACACGAGTACAATGGAATGGAATGGAATAGAATGGAATGGAATGGAATGGAATGGAATGGAATTCAATGGAATGGAATGGAAAGGATTGTAATGGAATGGAGTGGTGTGAAATGGAATAGAATGGAATTGAATAAACCCGAGAAGAAAGGAACAGAATGGAATGGAACGGACCGGAAAGGAACACAACGGAATGGAATAGAATGGAATTGAATCAACCTGAGTAGAACAGAATGGAATGGAATGCAATGGAATGCAATGGAATGGAATGGAATAGAATGGAATTGAATCAACCCGAGTAAAACAGAATGGAATGGAATGGAACGTTATGGAATGGAATGGAATGGAATGGAATCAACCTGTGAAAAACAGAGTGGAATGGAATGGAATGGAATGGAATTGAATGAAATGGAATGGAATGGAATGGAATGGAATCAACACGAGTAGAACAGAATGGAATGGAATGTAATCGAATGGAATGGAATGGAATTTAATAGAATGGAATTGAATCTACATGAGTAGAATGGAAGGGAATGGAACGGAACGGAATGGTACGGTATGTAATGGAATGGAATTGAATCAACTTGAGTAGAATGGAATGGAAGGGAATGGAATGGAAAGGAATGGAATGGAATTGAATGGAATTGAACGGAATGGAATGGAATGGAATGGAATGGAATGGAATGGAATGGAATGGAATGGAATGGAATCAACCTGACTTGAAAGGAATGGAATGGAATGGAATGGAATGGAATGGAATGGAATGGAATGGAATGGAATGGAATGGAATGGAAAGTAACTGAGTGGAATGGAATAGAATGGAATTGTATCAAACAGAGTAGAAGGGAATGGAATGGAATGGAATGGAATGGAATGGAATGGAATGGAATGGAATGGAATGGAACGGAATCAACCCGAGTAGAAGTGACTGGAATGGAATGGAAGGGAATGGAATCGAATGGAGTGGAATAGAATGGAATAGAATGGAATAGTATCAACCCGGGGAGAACTTAACGGAATGGATCGGAATGGAACGGAACGGAATGGAATGGAATGGAATAGAATGGAATTGAATCAACCCGAGTAGAACATAAAGGAATGGAAAGGGATGGAATGGAATTTAATGGTATGGAATGGAATGGAATGCTATAATATGGAATTGAATCAACCTGAGTGGAATGCAATGGAATGGAATGGAATGGAACGGAATGGAATGGAATAGAATGGAATTCAATCAACCAGAGTGGAAGGGAATGGAATGGAATGGAATGGAGTGGAATGGAATGGAATGGAATGGAATGGAATTGATTGGAATGGAATGGAATGGTATGGAAGTGAATCAACCCGAGTGGAGTGGGTTGGAATGGAATGGAATGGAATGGAATGGAACGGAATGGAAATGAATGGAATAGTTTGGAATTGAATCACCCGAGTGGAGTGGAATGAAATGGAATGGAATGGAATGGAATGGAATGGAATGGAATGGAATGGAATGGAATGGAATGGAATGGAATGGAGTGGAATCAACCGGAGTAGAAAGGAATGGAATGGAATAAATGGAATGGAAATGAATGGAATGGTATGGAGTGGAATGGAGTGCAATTGAATGGGGTTGAATCAACCCGAGTAGAACGGAATGGAATGGAAGAGAACGGAATGGAACGGATGTGAATGGAATGGAATAGAATGGAATTCAATAAACTAGAGTAGAACGAAAGGGAATGGAATGGAATGGAATGGAATAGAATGGAATTGAATAAACTAGAGTAGAACGAAAGGGAATGGAATGGAATGGAATGGAATGGAATAGAATGGAATGGAATGGAACAGAATGGAATGGAACGGAATGGAATCAAATGAAATGGAATAGAACGGAATTAAATCAACCCGAATAGAAAGTAACGGATAGGAAGGGAATAGAAAGTAACGGAACTGAATGGAATGAAATAGAATGGAATTGAATCAACACAAGTAGAACGGAATGAAATGGAATGGAATGGAATGGAGTGGAAAGGAATAGAATTCAATTGAATCAACCCGAGTAGAATGGAATGGAATGGAATGGAATGGAATGGAATGGAATGGAATGGAATGGAATGGAATGGAATGGAATTGAATCAACCCGAGTAGAGCGATGTAGAACGGTGCGGAATGGAATAAAACGGAATGGAATGCAATAGAATGGAATTGAATCAACCCGATTAGAACGGAATGGAATGGAATGGAATGGAAGGGAATGGAATGGAATGGAATGGAATGGAATGGAATGGAATGGAATGGAATGCAATGGAATCAACCCGAGTTGAACGGAATGGAATGGAATGCAATGGAATGGAATGGAATGGAATGGAATGGAGTGAAATGGAATGGAATGGAATGGTATAATATGGAATTGAATCAACCTGAGTGTAGTGGAAAGGAATGGAATAGAATGGAATGGAATGGAATGGAATGGAATGGAATGGAATGGAATGGAATCAACCCGAGTAGAGCACAACGGAACGGAAAGGAACAGAATGGAACGGAACAGAACGGAATGGAATAGAATGGAAATGAATAAACCCGATCAGAATGGAAAGAGATGGAATGGAATGGAATGGAATGCAATGGAATGGAACGGCATGGAATGGAATAGAATGGAATTGAATTAATCCGAGTAGAATGGAATGGAATTGAATGGACTTGAATCAACCCGAGTAGAACGGAATGGAATAGAATGGAATGGAATGGAATGGAATGGAAAGGAATGGAATGGAATGGAATGGAATGGAATGGAATGGAATGGAATTGAATGGAATTGAATCAACCTGAGTACAACCGAATGGAATGGTATGGAATGGAATGGAATGGTAGGGAATGGTAGGGAATGGAATGGAATGGAATGGAATGGAATGGAATGGAATGGAATGGAATGGAATGGAGTGGAATGGAATGGAATGGAGTGGAATGGAATCAACCCGAGTACAGCGGAATGGAATGGAATGGAATGAAATGGAATGGAATGGAATGGAATGGAATGGAATGGAATGGAATGGAATGGAATGGAATGGACTGGAATGGAATGGAGTGGAGTGAAATGGAATAGAATGGAATTGAATCAACCCAAGTAGAACGGAACGGAATGCAATGGAACGGAACGGAAAGGAACGGAATGGAATGGAATAGAATGGAATTGAATCAACCTGAGTAGAACGGAATGGAATGGAATGGAATGGAATGGAATGGAATGGAATGGAATGGAATGGAATGGAATGGAATAGAATGGAATGGAATCAACCTGAGTAAAACAGAATGGAATGGAATGGAATGGAAAGGAATGGAATGGAATGGAATGGAATGGAATGGAATGGAATGGAATGGAATGGAATGGAATGGAAAAAGCCTGAGAAAAACAGAGTGGAATGGAATGGAAAGGAACCGAATTGAATGGAATGGAATGGAATGGAATGAAATGGAATGGAATGGAATGGAATGGAATGGAATGGAATGGAATGGAATGGAATGGAATGGAGTCAACCTGAGTAGAACAGAATGGAATGGAATGGAATGGAATGGAATGGAATGGAATGGAATGGAAAGGAATTTAATAAAATGGAATTGAATCAACCCGAGTAGAACGGAAGGGAACGGAACGGAAAGTACGGTATGTAATAGAATAGAATTGAATCAACCCGAGTAGAATGGAATGGAAGGGAATGGAATGGAAAGGAATGAAATGGAATAGAATGGAATGGAATGGAATCAACCGGAGTAGAACGGAAAGGAAAGGAATGGAATGGAATGGAATGGAATGGAATGGAATGGAATCAACCGGAGTAGAACGGAAAGGAAAGGAATGGAATGGAATGGAATGGAATGGAATGGAATGGAATGGAATGGAATGGAATGGAATGGAATGGAATGGAATGGAATGGAATGGAATGGAATCAAACCGAGTAGAACACAATGGAATGAAAGAGAACGGAACGGAACGCAATGGAACGGAACGGAACGGAACGGAAAGGAATGGAATGGAATTGAATTGAATCAAACCGAGTACAACGGAATGGAATGGAAAGGAATGGAATGGAATGGAATAGAATGGAATGGAATGGAACGGAATGGAATGAAGTGGAAAGGAATGGAGTGTAATGGAATGGAATCAACACGAGTACAATGGAATGGAATGGAATAGAATGGAATGGAATGGAATGGAATGGAATGGAATTCAATGGAATGGAATGGAAAGGATTGTAATGGAATGGAGTGGTGTGAAATGGAATAGAATGGAATTGAATAAACCCGAGAAAAACGGAACAGAATGGAATGGAACGGACCGGAAAGGAACACAACGGAATGGAATAGAATGGAATTGAATCAACCTGAGTAGAACAGAATGGAATGGAATGCAATGGAATGCAATGGAATGGAATGGAATAGAATGGAATTGAATCAACCCGAGTAAAACAGAATGGAATGGAATGGAACGTTATGGAATGGAATGGAATGGAATGGAATCAACCTGTGAAAAACAGAGTGGAATGGAATGGAATGGAATGGAATGGAATGAAATGGAATGGAATGGAATGGAATGGAATCAACACGAGTAGAACAGAATGGAATGGAATGTAATCGAATGGAATGGAATGGAATTTAATAGAATGGAATTGAATCTACATGAGTAGAATGGAAGGGAATGGAACGGAACGGAACGGTACGGTATGTAATGGAATGGAATTGAATCAACTTGAGTAGAATGGAATGGAAGGGAATGGAATGGAAAGGAATGGAATGGAATTGAATGGAATTGAACGGAATGGAATGGAATGGAATGGAATGGAATGGAATGGAATGGAATGGAATCAACCTGACTTGAAAGGAATGGAATGGAATGGAATGGAATGGAATGGAATGGAATGGAATGGAAAGTAACTGAGTGGAATGGAATAGAATGGAATTGTATCAACCAGAGTAGAAGGGAATGGAATGGAATGGAATGGAATGGAATGGAATGGAATGGAATGGAATGGAATGGAATGGAACGGAATCAACCCGAGTAGAAGTGACTGGAATGGAATGGAAGGGAATGGAATCGAATGGAGTGGAATAGAATGGAATAGAATGGAATAGTATCAACCCGGGGAGAACTTAACGGAATGGATCGGAATGGAACGGAACGTAATGGAATGGAATGGAATAGAATGGAATTGAATCAACCCGAGTAGAACATAAAGGAATGGAAAGGGATGGAATGGAATTTAATGGTATGGAATGGAATGGAATGCTATAATATGGAATTGAATCAACCTGAGTGGAATGCAATGGAATGGAATGGAATGGAACGGAATGGAATGGAATAGAATGGAATTCAATCAACCAGAGTGGAAGGGAATGGAATGGAATGGAATGGAGTGGAATGGAATGGAATGGAATGGAATGGAATGGAATTGATTGGAATGGAATGGAATGGTATGGAAGTGAATCAACCCGAGTGGAGTGGGTTGGAATGGAGTGGAATGGAATGGAATGGAACGGAATGGAAATGAATGGAATAGTTTGGAATTGAATCACCCGAGTGGAGTGGAATGAAATGGAATGGAATGGAATGGAATGGAAAGGAATGGAACGAAATGGAATGGAATGGAACGAAATGGAATGGAACGGAATCAACGTGAGAAGAACGGAATGGAATGGAAGGGAATGGAATGGAACAGAATGGAATGGAATAGAATGGAATGGGATAGAATGGAACTGAATCAAACAGAGTACAATGGAACGGAAGGGAACGAAACGGAACGGAATGCAATGGAATGGAATGGAATAGAGTGGAATTGAATTGACCTGAGTAGAACAGAATGGAATGGAATGGAATGGAATGGAATGGCTAGGAATGGAATGGAATGGAATAATATGGGATTGAATCAACCCGAGTGGAGTGGAATGGATTGGAATGGAATGGAATTGGATGGAATGGAATGGATTGGAAAGGAATCAACCCGAGTAGAACGGAATGGATTGGAATGGAATGGAATGGAATGGAATGGAACGGAACGGAATGGAAAGGAATGGAATGGAATGGAATGGAAAGGAAAGGGATGGGATGGAATGGAATGGAATGGAATGGAATGGAATGGAATGGAATGGAATGGAACGGAATGGAATGAAATGGAATGGAACGGAACGGAATGGAATGGAATGGAATGGAATGGAATGGAATGGAATCAACCTGAGTACAAGCTAATGGAATGGAATGGAATGGTATGGAATGGAATGGAATGGTAGGGAATGGAATGGAATGGAATGGAATGGAATGAAATGGAATGGAGTGGAATGGAATGGAGTGGAATGGAATGGAATCAACCCGAGTACAACGGAATGGAATTAAATGGAATGGAATGGAATGGAATGGAATGGAATGGATTGGAATGGAATGGAGTGGAGTGAAATGAAATAGAATGGAATTGAATCAACCCGAGTAGAACGGAACGGAATGCAATGGAACGGAACGGAAAGGAACGGAATGGAATGGAATGGAATTGAATTGAATCAACCCGAGTACAGCGGAATGGAATGGAATGGAATAGAATGGAATGGAATGGAACGGAATGGAATGAAGTGGAAAGGAATGGAGTGTAATGGAATGGAATCAACCCGAGTACAACGGAATGGAATGGAATGGAATGGAATGGAATGGAATGGAATGGAATGGAATGGAATGGAATGGAATGGAATTCAATGGAATGGAATGGAAAGGATTGTAAAGGAATGGAGTGGAGTGAAATGGAATAGAATGGAATTGAATAAACCCGAGAAGAACGGAATGGAATGCAATGGAACGGAACGGAAAGGAACGGAATGGAATGGAATGGAATTGAATTGAATCAACCCGAGTACAGCGGAATGGAATGGAATGGAATGGAATGGAATAGAATGGAATGGAATGGAACGGAATGGAATGAATTGGAAAGGAATGGAGTGTAATGGAATGGAATCAACCCGAGTACAACGGAATGGAATGGAATGGAATGGAATGGAATGGAATGGAATGGAATGGAATTCAATGGAATGGAATGGAAAGGATTGTAAAGGAATGGAGTGGTGTGAAATGGAATAGAATGGAATTGAATAAACCCGAGAAGAACGGAATGGAATGGAATGGAACGGACCGGAAAGGAATGCAACGGAATGGAATAGAATGGAATTGAATCAACCTGAGTAGAACAGAATGGAATGGAATGCAATGGAATGGAATGGAATGGAATGGAATAGAATGGAATTGAATCAACCCGATTAAAACAGAATGGAATGGAATGGAACGTAATGGAATGGAATGGAATGGAATGGAACCAACCTGTGAAAAACAGAGTGGAATGGAATGGAATGGAATGGAATGGAATGAAATGGAATGGAATGGAATCAACACGAGTAGAACAGAATGGAATGGAATGTAATCGAATGGAATGGAATGGAATTTAATAGAATGGAATTGAATCTA
The DNA here is from genome assembly GCF_029281585.2 of Gorilla gorilla gorilla. Taxonomy (NCBI): domain Eukaryota; kingdom Metazoa; phylum Chordata; class Mammalia; order Primates; family Hominidae; genus Gorilla; species Gorilla gorilla. Next base: position 112,398,402 of record NC_073224.2, on the reverse strand, counting down.
CCCAAGTAGAACGGAAGGGAATGGAACGGAACGGAACGGTACGGTATGTAACGGAATGGAATTGAATCAACTTGAGTAGAATGGAATGGAAGGGAATGGAATGGAAAGGAATGGAATGGAATTGAATGGAATTGAACGGAATGGAATGGAATGGAATGGAATGGAAAGGAATGTAATGGAATGGAATGGAATGGAATGGAATGGAATGGAATTGAACGGAATGGAATGGAATGGAAAGGAATGGAATGGAATGGAATGGAATGGAATGGAATGGAATAGAATGGAATTGAATCAACCTGAGTAAAACAGAATGGAATGGAATGGAATGGAAAGGAATGGAATGGAATGGAATGCAATGGAATGGAATGGAATGGAAAAAGCCTGAGAAAAACAGAGTGGAATGGAATGGAAAGGAACCGAATTGAATGGAATGGAATGGAATGGAATGAAATGGAATGGAATGGAATGGAATGGAATGGAATGGAATGGAATGGAATGGAATGGAGTCAACCTGAGTAGAACAGAATGGAATGGAATGGAATGGAATGGAATGGAATGGAATGGAATGGAATGGAATGGAATGGAAAGGAATTTAATAAAATGGAATTGAATCAACCCGAGTAGAACGGAAGGGAACGGAACGGAAAGTACGGTATGTAATAGAATAGAATTGAATCAACCCGAGTAGAATGGAATGGAAGGGAATGGAATGGAAAGGAATGAAACGGAATAGAATGGAATGGAATGGAATCAACCGGAGTAGAACGGAAAGGAAAGGAATGGAATGGAATGGAATGGAATGGAATGGAATGGAATGGAATGGAATGGAATGGAACGGAATCAACACGAGTAGAAGTGACTGGAATGGAATGGAAGGGAATGGAATCGAATGGAGTGGAATAGAATGGAATAGAATGGAATAGTATCAACCCGGGTAGAACTTAACGGAATGGATTGGAATGGAACGGAACGGAATGGAATGGAATGGAATAGAATGGAATTGAATCAACCCGAGTAGAACATAAAGGAATGGAAAGGGATGGAATGGAATTTAATGGTATGGAATGGAATGGAATGCTATAATATGGAATTGAATCAACCTGAGTGGAATGGAATGGAATGGAATGGAATGGAACGGAATGGAATGGAATAGAATGGAATTCAATCAACCAGAGTGGAAGAGAATGGAATGGAATGGAATGGAGTGGAATGGAATGGAATGGAATGGAATGGAATTGATTGGAATGGAATGGAATGGTATGGAAGTGAATCAACCCGAGTGGAGTGGGTTGGAATGGAATGGAATGGAGTGGAATGGAATGGAATTGAATGGAATAGTTTGGAATTGAATCAACCCGAGTGGAGTGGAATGAAATGGAATGGAATGGAATGGAATGGAATGGAATGGAATGGAATGGAATGGAATGGAATGGAATCAACCTGATTAGAAGTGACTGGAATGGAATGGAATGGAATGGAAGGGAATGGAATCAAATGGAGTGGCATAGAATGGAATAGAATGGAATAGTATCAACCCGGGTAGACCTTAACGGAATATATCAGAATGGAACGGAACGGAACGGAATGAAATGGAATAGAATGGAATTGAATCAAACCGAGTAGAATATAAAGGAATGGTAAGGGATGGAATGGAATTTAATGGTATGGAATGGAATGGAATGGTATAATATGGAATTGAATCAACCTGAGTGGAATGGAAAGGAATGGAATGGAATGGAATGGAATGGAATGGAATGGAATGGAATGGAATGGAATGGAATGGAATCAACCCCAGTAGAACACAACAGAATGGAAAGGAATGGAACAGAACGGAACAGAACGGAATGGAATAGAATGGAATTGAATCAACCCGAGTTGAACGGAATGAAATGGAATGGAATGGAATGGAATGCAATGGAATTGAATGGCAAAGAATGGAATTGAATGTAATTGAATCAACACGACTAGAACGGAGTGCAATGGAATAGAATGGAATGGAATGGAATCAACCCGAGAAAAATGGAATGGAATGGAACGGAATTGAATGGAATTGAATGGAATGGAATGGAACGAAATGGAATGGAATGGAAACAACGTGAGAAGAACGGAATGGAATGGAACGGAATGGAATGGAAGGGTATGGAATGGAACAGAATGGAATGGAATGGAATGGAAGAGAATGGAATTGAATCAAACCGCATACAACGGAACGGAAGGGAATGAAACGGAATGGAACGGAATGGAATGGAATGGAATAGAATGGAATTGAATTAACCTGAGTAGAACAGGATGGAATGGAATGGAATGGAATGGAATGGCTAGGAATGGAATGGAATGGAATAATACGGAATTGAATCAACCCGAGTGTAGTGGAATGGAATGGAATGGAATGGAATGGAATGGAATGGAATGGAATGGAATGGAATGGAATGGAATCAACCGGAGTAGAAAGGAATGGAATGGAATAAATGGAATGGAAATGAATGGAATGGTATGGAGTGGAATGGAGTGCAATTGAATGGGGTTGAATCAACCCGAGTAGAACGGAATGGAATGGAAGAGAACGGAATGGAACGGATGTGAATGGAATGGAATAGAATGGAATTGAATAAACTAGAGTAGAACGAAAGGGAATGGAATGGAATGGAATGGAATAGAATGGAATTGAATAAACTAGAGTAGAACGAAAGGGAATGGAATGGAATGGAATGGAATGGAATAGAATGGAATGGAATGGAACAGAATGGAATGGAACGGAATGGAATCAAATGAAATGGAATAGAACGGAATTAAATCAACCCGAATAGAAAGTAACGGATAGGAAGGGAATAGAAAGTAACGGAACTGAATGGAATGAAATAGAATGGAATTGAATCAACCCAAGTAGAACGGAATGAAATGGAATGGAATGGAATGGAGTGGAAAGGAATAGAATGCAATTGAATCAACCCGAGTAGAATGGAATGGAATGGAAAGGAATGGAATGGAATGGAATGGAATGCAATGGAATGGAATGGAATGGAATTGAATCAACCCGAGTAGAGCGATGTAGAACGGTGCGGAATGGAATAAAACGGAATGGAATGCAATAGAATGGAATTGAATCAACCCGATTAGAACGGAATGGAATGGAATGGAATGGAAGGGAGTGGAATGGAATGGAATGGAATGGAATGGAATGGAATGGAATGGAATGGAATGCAATGGAATCAACCCGAGTTGAACGGAATGGAATGGAATGCAATGGAATGGAATGGAATGGAATGGAATGGAGTGAAATGGAATGGAATGGAATGGTATAATATGGAATTGAATCAACCTGAGTGTAGTGGAAAGGAATGGAATAGAATGGAATGGAATGGAATGGAATGGAATGCAATGGAATGGAATCAACCCGAGTAGAGCACAACGGAACGGAAAGGAACGGAATGGAACGGAACAGAACGGAATGGAATAGAATGGAAATGAATAAACCCGATCAGAATGGAAAGAGATGGAATGGAATGGAATGGAATGCAATGGAATGGAACGGCATGGAATGGAATAGAATGGAATTGAATTAATCCGAGTAGAATGGAATGGAATTGAATGGACTTGAATCAACCCGAGTAGAACGGAATGGAATAGAATGGAATGGAATGGAATGGAATGGAAAGGAATGGAATGGAATGGAATGGAATGGAATGGAATGGAATGGAATGGAATGGAATGGAATGGAATTGAATGGAATTGAATCAACCTGAGTACAACCGAATGGAATGGTATGGAATGGAATGGAATGGTAGGGAATGGTAGGGAATGGAATGGAATGGAATGGAATGGAATGGAATGGAATGGAATGGAATGGAATGGAGTGGAATGGAATGGAATGGAGTGGAATGGAATCAACCCGAGTACAACGGAATGGAATGGAATGGAATGGAATGGAATGGAATGGAATGGAATGGAATGGAATGGAATGGAATGGAATGGAATGGAATGGAATGGATTGGAATGGAATGGAGTGGAGTGAAATGGAATAGAATGGAATTGAATCAACCCAAGTAGAACGGACCGGAATGCAATGGAACGGAACGGAAAGGAACGGAATGGAATGGAATAGAATGGAACTGAATCAACCTGAGTAGAACGGAATGGAATGGAATGGAATGGAATGGAATGGAATGGAATGGAATGGAATGGAATAGAATGGAATGGAATCAACCTGAGTAAAACAGAATGGAATGGAATGGAATGGAAAGGAATGGAATGGAATGGAATGGAATGGAATGGAATGGAATGGAATGGAATGGAAAAAGCCTGAGAAAAACAGAGTGGAATGGAATGGAAAGGAACCGAATGGAATGGAATGGAATGGAATGGAATGAAATGGAATGGAATGGAATGGAATGGAATGGAATGGAATGGAATGGAGTCAACCTGAGTAGAACAGAATGGAATGGAATGGAATGGAATGGAATGGAATGGAATGGAATGGAATGGAATGGAATGGAAAGGAATTTAATAAAATGGAATTGAATCAACCCGAGTAGAACGGAAGGGAACGGAACGGAAAGTACGGTATGTAATAGAATAGAATTGAATCAACCCGAGTAGAATGGAATGGAAGGGAATGGAATGGAAAGGAATGAAATGGAATAGAATGGAATGGAATGGAATCAACCGGAGTAGAACGGAAAGGAAAGGAATGGAATGGAATGGAATGGAATGGAATGGAATGGAATGGAATGGAATGGAATGGAATGGAGTCAACCGGAGTAGAACGGAAAGGAAAGGAATGGAATGGAATGGAATGGAATGGAATGGAATGGAATGGAATGGAATGGAATGGAATGGAATGGAATGGAATCAAACCGAGTAGAACACAATGGAATGAAAGAGAACGGAACGGAACGCAATGGAACGGAACGGAACGGAACGGAAAGGAATGGAATGGAATTGAATTGAATCAAACCGAGTACAACGGAATGGAATGGAAAGGAATGGAATGGAATGGAATAGAATGGAATGGAATGGAACGGAATGGAATGAAGTGGAAAGGAATGGAGTGTAATGGAATGGAATCAACACGAGTACAATGGAATGGAATGGAATAGAATGGAATGGAATGGAATGGAATGGAATGGAATTCAATGGAATGGAATGGAAAGGATTGTAATGGAATGGAGTGGTGTGAAATGGAATAGAATGGAATTGAATGAACCCGAGAAGAAAGGAACAGAATGGAATGGAACGGACCGGAAAGGAACACAACGGAATGGAATAGAATGGAATTGAATCAACCTGAGTAGAACAGAATGGAATGGAATGCAATGGAATGCAATGGAATGGAATGGAATAGAATGGAATTGAATCAACCCGAGTAAAACAGAATGGAATGGAATGGAACGTTATGGAATGGAATGGAATGGAATGGAATCAACCTGTGAAAAACAGAGTGGAATGGAATGGAATGGAATGGAATTGAATGAAATGGAATGGAATGGAATGGAATGGAATCAACACGAGTAGAACAGAATGGAATGGAATGTAATCGAATGGAATGGAATGGAATTTAATAGAATGGAATTGAATCTACATGAGTAGAATGGAAGGGAATGGAACGGAACGGAATGGTACGGTATGTAATGGAATGGAATTGAATCAACTTGAGTAGAATGGAATGGAAGGGAATGGAATGGAAAGGAATGGAATGGAATTGAATGGAATTGAACGGAATGGAATGGAATGGAATGGAATGGAATGGAATGGAATGGAATGGAATGGAATCAACCTGACTTGAAAGGAATGGAATGGAATGGAATGGAATGGAATGGAATGGAATGGAATGGAAAGTAACTGAGTGGAATGGAATAGAATGGAATTGTATCAAACAGAGTAGAAGGGAATGGAATGGAATGGAATGGAATGGAATGGAATGGAATGGAATGGAATGGAATGGAACGGAATCAACCCGAGTAGAAGTGACTGGAATGGAATGGAAGGGAATGGAATCGAATGGAGTGGAATAGAATGGAATAGAATGGAATAGTATCAACCCGGGGAGAACTTAACGGAATGGATCGGAATGGAACGGAACGGAATGGAATCGAATGGAATAGAATGGAATTGAATCAACCCGAGTAGAACATAAAGGAATGGAAAGGGATGGAATGGAATTTAATGGTATGGAATGGAATGGAATGCTATAATATGGAATTGAATCAACCTGAGTGGAATGCAATGGAATGGAATGGAATGGAACGGAATGGAATGGAATAGAATGGAATTCAATCAACCAGAGTGGAAGGGAATGGAATGGAATGGAATGGAGTGGAATGGAATGGAATGGAATGGAATGGAATTGATTGGAATGGAATGGAATGGTATGGAAGTGAATCAACCCGAGTGGAGTGGGTTGGAATGGAATGGAATGGAATGGAATGGAACGGAATGGAAATGAATGGAATAGTTTGGAATTGAATCACCCGAGTGGAGTGGAATGAAATGGAATGGAATGGAATGGAATGGAATGGAATGGAATGGAATGGAATGGAATGGAATGGAATGGAACGAAATGGAATGGAATGGAACGAAATGGAATGGAACGGAATCAACGTGAGAAGAACGGAATGGAATGGAAGGGAATGGAATGGAACAGAATGGAATGGAATAGAATGGAATGGGATAGAATGGAATTGAATCAAACAGAGTACAATGGAACGGAAGGGAACGAAACGGAACGGAATGGAATGGAATGGAATGGAATAGAGTGGAATTGAATTAACCTGAGTAGAACAGAATGGAATGGAATGGAATGGAATGGAATGGCTAGGAATGGAATGGAATGGAATAATATGGGATTGAATCAACCCGAGTGGAGTGGAATGGATTGGAATGGAATGGAATTGGATGGAATGGAATGGATTGGAAAGGAATCAACCCGAGTAGAACGGAATGGATTGGAAAGAAATGGAATGGAATGGAATGGAACGGAACGGAATGGAAAGGAATGGAATGGAATGGAATGGAAAGGAAAGGGATGGGATGGAATGGAATGGAATGGAATGGAATGGAATGGAATAGAATGGAATTGAATCAACCCGAGTAGAACATAAAGGAATGGAAAGGGATGGAATGGAATTTAATGGTATGGAATGGAATGGAATGCTATAATATGGAATTGAATCAACCTGAGTGGAATGCAATGGAATGGAATGGAATGGAACGGAATGGAATGGAATAGAATGGAATTCAATCAACCAGAGTGGAAGGGAATGGAATGGAATGGAATGGAGTGGAATGGAATGGAATGGAATGGAATGGAATTGATTGGAATGGAATGGAATGGTATGGAAGTGAATCAACCCGAGTGGAGTGGGTTGGAATGGAATGGAATGGAATGGAATGGAACGGAATGGAAATGAATGGAATAGTTTGGAATTGAATCACCCGAGTGGAGTGGAATGAAATGGAATGGAATGGAATGGAATGGAATGGAATGGAATGGAATGGAATGGAATGGAATGGAATGGAACGAAATGGAATGGAATGGAACGAAATGGAATGGAACGGAATCAACGTGAGAAGAACGGAATGGAATGGAAGGGAATGGAATGGAACAGAATGGAATGGAATAGAATGGAATGGGATAGAATGGAATTGAATCAAACAGAGTACAATGGAACGGAAGGGAACGAAACGGAACGGAATGGAATGGAATGGAATGGAATAGAGTGGAATTGAATTAACCTGAGTAGAACAGAATGGAATGGAATGGAATGGAATGGAATGGCTAGGAATGGAATGGAATGGAATAATATGGGATTGAATCAACCCGAGTGGAGTGGAATGGATTGGAATGGAATGGAATTGGATGGAATGGAATGGATTGGAAAGGAATCAACCCGAGTAGAACGGAATGGATTGGAAAGAAATGGAATGGAATGGAATGGAACGGAACGGAATGGAAAGGAATGGAATGGAATGGAATGGAAAGGAAAGGGATGGGATGGAATGGAATGGAATGGAATGGAATGGAATGGAATGGAATGGAATGGAATGGAACGGAATGGAATGAAATGGAATGGAATGGAACGGAGTGGAATGGAATGGAATGGAATGGAATGGAATGGAATTGAATCAACCTGAGTACAAGCTAATGGAATGGAATGGAATGGTATGGAATGGAATGGAATGGTAGGGAATGGAATGGAATGGAATGGAATGGAATGAAATGGAATGGAGTGGAATGGAATGGAGTGGAATGGAATGGAATCAACCCGAGTACAACGGAATGGAATGGAATGGAATGGAATGGAATGGAATGGAATGGAATGGATTGGAATGGAATGGAGTGGAGTGAAATGGAATAGAATGGAATTGAATCAACCCGAGTAGAACGGAACGGAATGCAATGGAACGGAACGGAAAGGAACGGAATGGAATGGAATGGAATTGAATTGAATCAACCCGAGTACAGCGGAATGGAATGGAATGGAATGGAATGGAATAGAATGGAATGGAATGGAACGGAATGGAATGAAGTGGAAAGGAATGGAGTGTAATGGAATGGAATCAACCCGAGTACAACGGAATGGAATGGAATGGAATGGAATGGAATGGAATGGAATGGAAGGGAATTCAATGGAATGGAATTCAATGGAATGGAATGGAAAGGATTGTAAAGGAATGGAGTGGAGTGAAATGGAATAGAATAGAATGGAATAAACCCGAGAAGAACGGAATGGAATGCAATGGAACGGAACGGAAAGGAACGGAATGGAATGGAATGGAATTGAATTGAATCAACCCGAGTACAGCGGAATGGAATGGAAGGGAATGGAATGGAATAGAATGGAATGGAATGGAACGGAATGGAATGAAGTGGAAAGGAATGGAGTGTAATGGAATGGAATCAACCCGAGTACAACGGAATGGAATGGAATGGAATGGAATGGAATGGAATGGAATGGAATGGAATTCAATGGAATGGAATGGAAAGGATTGTAAAGGAATGGAGTGGTGTGAAATGGAATAGAATGGAATTGAATAAACCCGAGAAGAACGGAATGGAATGGAATGGAACGGACCGGAAAGGAACGCAACGGAATGGAATAGAATGGAATTGAATCAACCTGAGTAGAACAGAATGGAATGGAATGCAATGGAATGGAATGGAATGGAATGGAATAGAATGGAATTGAATCAACCCGATTAAAACAGAATGGAATGGAATGGAACGTAATGGAATGGAATGGAATGGAATGGAACCAACCTGTGAAAAACAGAGTGGAATGGAATGGAATGGAATGGAATGGAATGGAATGGAATGGAATGGAATGGAATGGAATCAACACGAGTAGAACAGAATGGAATGGAATGTAATCGAATGGAATGGAATGGAATTTAATAGAATGGAATTGAATCTACCCAAGTAGAACGGAAGGGAATGGAACGGAACGGAACGGTACGGTATGTAACGGAATCGAATTGAATCAACTTGAGTAGAATGGAATGGAAGGGAATGGAATGGAAAGGAATGGAATGGAATTGAATGGAATTGAACGGAATGGAATGGAATGGAATGGAATGGAAAGGAATGGAATGGAATGGAATGGAATGGAATGGAATGGAATGGAATGGAATGGAATTGAACGGAATGGAATGGAATGGAAAGGAATGGAATGGAATGGAAAGGAATGGAATGGAATGGAATGGAATGGAATGGAATGGAATGGAATGGAATGGAATGGAATTAACCTGACTTGAAAGGAATGGAATGGAATGGAATGGAATGGAAAGTAACTGAATGGAATGGAATAAAATGGAATTGTATCAACCAGAGTAGAAGGGAATGGAATGGAATGGAAAGGAATGGAATGGAATGGAATGGAATGGAATGGAATGGAATGGAACGGAATCAACCCGAGTAGAAGTGACTGGAATGGAATGGAAGGGAATGGAATCGAATGGAGTGGAATAGAATGGAATAGAATGGAATAGTATCAACCCGGGGAGAACTTAACGGAATGGATCGGAATGGAACGGAAGGGAATGGAATGGAATGGAATAGAATGGAATTGAATCAACCCGAGTAGAACATAAAGGAATGGAAAGGGATGGAATGGAATTTAATGGTATGGAATGGAATGGAATGCTATAATATGGAATTGAATCAACCTGAGTGGAATGGAATGGAATGGAATGGAATGGAACGGAATGGAATGGAATAGAATGGAATTCAATCAACCAGAGTGGAAGGGAATGGAATGGAATGGAATGGAGTGGAATGGAATGGAATGGAATGGAATGGAATGGAATGGAATTGATTGGAATGGAATGGAATGGTATGGAAGTGAATCAACCCGAGTGGAGTGGGTTGGAATGGAATGGAATGGAATGGAACGGAATGGAATTGAATGGAATAGTTTGGAATTGAATCAACCCGAGTGGAGTGGAATGAAATGGAATGGAATGGAATGGAATGGAATGGAATGGAATGGAATGGAATGGAATGGAATGGAATGGAATGGAATCAACCTGAGTAGAAGTGACTGGAATGGAATGGAATGGAATGGAAGGGAATGGAATCAAATGGAGTGGCATAGAATGGAATAGAATGGAATAGTATCAACCCGGGTAGACCTTAACGGAATATATCAGAATGGAACGGAACGGAACGGAATGAAATGGAATAGAATGGAATTGAATCAAACCGAGTAGAATATAAAGGAATGGTAAGGGATGGAATGGAATTTAATGGTATGGAATGGAATGGAATGGTATAATATGGAATTGAATCAACCTGAGTGGAATGGAAAGGAATGGAATGGAATGGAATGGAATGGAATGGAATGGAATGGAATGGAATGGAATGGAATCAACCCCAGTAGAACACAAGAGAATGGAAAGGAATGGAACAGAACGGAACAGAACGGAATGGAATAGAATGGAATTGAATCAACCCGAGTTGAACGGAATGAAATGGAATGGAATGGAATGGAATGCAATGGAATTGAATGGCAAAGAATGGAATTCAATGTAATTGAATCAACACGACTAGAACGGAGTGCAATGGAATAGAATGGAATGGAATGGAATCAACCCGAGAAAAATGGAATGGAATGGAACAGAATTGAATGGAATTGAATGGAATGGAATGGAACGAAATGGAATGGAATGGAAACAACGTGAGAAGAACGGAATGGAATGGAACGGAATGGAATGGAAGGGTATGGAATGGAACAGAATGGAATGGAATGGAATGGAAGAGAATGGAATTGAATCAAACCAAGTACAATGGAACGGAAGGGAATGAAACGGAATGGAACGGAATGGAATGGAATGGAATAGAATGGAATTGAATTAACCTGAGTAGAACAAGATGGAATGGAATGGAATGGAATGGAATGGAATGGCTAGGAATGGAATGGAATGGAATAATACGGAATTGAATCAACCCGAGTGTAGTGGAATGGAATGGAATGGAATGGAATGGAATGGAATGGAATGGAATGGAATGGAATGGAATGGAATGGAATGGAATGGAGTGGAATCAACCAGAGTAGAAAGGAATGGAATGGAATAAATGGAATGGAAATGAATGGAATGGTATGGAGTGGAATGGAGTGCAATTGAATGGGGTTGAATCAACCCGAGTAGAACGGAATGGAATGGAAGAGAACGGAATGGAACGGATGTGAATGGAATGGAATAGAATGGAATTGAATAAACTTGAGTAGAACGAAAGGGAATGGAATGGAATGGAATGGAATAGAATGGAATTGAATAAACTAGAGTAGAACGAAAGGGAATGGAATGGAATGGAATGGAATAGAATGGAATGGAATGGAACAGAATGGAATGGAACGGAATGGAATCAAATGAAATGGAATAGAACGGAATTAAATCAACCCGAATAGAAAGTAACGGATAGGAAGGGAATAGAAAGTAACGGAACTGAATGGAATGAAATAGAATGGAATTGAATCAACCCAAGTAGAACGGAATGAAATGGAATGGAATGGAATGGAGTGGAAAGGAATAGAATGCAATTGAATCAACCCGAGTAGAATGGAATGGAATGGAATGGAATGGAATGGAATGGAATGGAATGGAATGGAATGGAATGGAATTGAATCAACCCGAGTAGAGCGATGTAGAACGGTGCGGAATGGAATAAAACGGAATGGAATGCAATAGAATGGAATTGAATCAACCCGATTAGAACGGAATGGAATGGAATGGAATGGAAGGGAGTGGAATGGAATGGAATGGAATGGAATGGAATGGAATGGAATGGAATTGAATGGAATGGAACGGAGTGGAATCAACCGGAGTAGAAAGGAATGGAATGGAATAAATGGAATGGAAATGAATGGAATGGTATGGAGTGGAATGGAGTGCAATTGAATGGGGTTGAATCAACCCGAGTAGAACGGAATGGAATGGAAGAGAACGGAATGGAACGGATGTGAATGGAATGGAATAGAATGGAATTGAATAAACTAGAGTAGAACGAAAGGGAATGGAATGGAAAGGAATGGAATGGAATAGAATGGAATGGAATGGAACAGAATGGAATGGAACGGAATGGAATCAAATGAAATGGAATAGAACGGAATTAAATCAACCCGAATAGAAAGTAACGGATAGGAAGGGAATAGAAAGTAACGGAACTGAATGGAATGAAATAGAATGGAATTGAATCAACCCAAGTAGAACGGAATGAAATGGAATGGAATGGAATGGAGTGGAAAGGAATAGAATGCAATTGAATCAACCCGAGTAGAATGGAATGGAATGGAATGGAATGGAATGGAATGGAATGGAATGGAATGGAATGGAATGGAATGGAATGGAATGGAATTGAATCAACCCGAGTAGAGCGATGTAGAACGGTGCGGAATGGAATAAAACGGAATGGAATGCAATAGAATGGAATTGAATCAACCCGATTAGAACGGAATGGAATGGAATGGAATTGAATCAATCCGAGTAGAATGGAATGGAATTGAATGGACTTGAATCAACCCGAGTAGAACGGAATGGAATAGAATGGAATGGAATGGAATGAAATGGAAAGGAATGGAATGGAATGGAATGGAATGGAATGGAATGGAATGGAATGGAATGGAATGGAATTGAATCAACCTGAGTACAACCGAATGGAATGGTATGGAATGGAATGGAATGGTAGGGAATGGTAGGGAATGGAATGGAATGGAATGGAATGGAATGGAATGGAATGGAATGGAATGGAATGGAATGGAGTGGAATGGAATGGAGTGGAATGGAATGGAATCAACCCGAGTACAACGGAATGGAATGGAATGGAATGGAATGGAATGGAATGGAATGGAATGGAATGGAATGGAATGGATTGGAATGGAATGGAGTGGAGTGAAATGGAATAGAATGGAATTGAATCAACCCAAGTAGAACGGAACGGAATGCAATGGAACGGAACGGAAAGGAACGGAATGGAATGGAATAGAATGGAATTGAATCAACCTGAGTAGAACGGAATGGAATGGAATGGAATGGAATGGAATGGAATGGAATGGAATGGAATGGAATGGAATGGAATGGAATGGAATGGAATGGAATAGAATGGAATTGAATCAACCTGAGTAAAACAGAATGGAATGGAATGGAATGGAAAGGAATGGAATGGAATGGAATGGAATGGAATGGAATGGAATGGAATGGAATGGAAAAAGCCTGAGAAAAACAGAGTGGAATGGAATGGAAAGGAACCGAATTGAATGGAATGGAATGGAATGGAATGCAATGGAATGGAATGGAATGGAATGGAATGGAATGGAATGGAATGGAATGGAATGGAATGGAGTCAACCTGAGTAGAACAGAATGGAATGGAATGGAATGGAATGGAATGGAATGGAATGGAATGGAATGGAATGGAAAGGAATTTAATAAAATGAAATTGAATCAACCCGAGTAGAACGGAAGGGAACGGAACGGAAAGTACGGTATGTAATAGAATAGAATTGAATCAACCCGAGTAGAATGGAATGGAAGGGAATGGAATGGAAAGGAATGGAATGGAATAGAATGGAATGGAATGGAATTGAATCAACCTGAGTACAAGCTAATGGAATGGAATGGAATGGTATGGAATGGAATGGAATGGTAGGGAATGGAATGGAATGGAATGGAATGGAATGAAATGGAATGGAGTGGAATGGAATGGAGTGGAATGGAATGGAATCAACCCGAGTACAACGGAATGGAATGGAATGGAATGGAATGGAATGGAATGGAATGGAATGGATTGGAATGGAATGGAGTGGAGTGAAATGGAATAGAATGGAATTGAATCAACCCGAGTAGAACGGAACGGAATGCAATGGAACGGAACGGAAAGGAACGGAATGGAATGGAATGGAATTGAATTGAATCAACCCGAGTACAGCGGAATGGAATGGAATGGAATGGAATGGAATAGAATGGAATGGAATGGAACGGAATGGAATGAAGTGGAAAGGAATGGAGTGTAATGGAATGGAATCAACCCGAGTACAACGGAATGGAATGGAATGGAATGGAATGGAATGGAATGGAATGGAATGGAATGGAAGGGAATTCAATGGAATGGAATTCAATGGAATGGAATGGAAAGGATTGTAAAGGAATGGAGTGGAGTGAAATGGAATAGAATGGAATGGAATAAACCCGAGAAGAACGGAATGGAATGCAATGGAACGGAACGGAAAGGAACGGAATGGAATGGAATGGAATTGAATTGAATCAACCCGAGTACAGCGGAATGGAATGGAAGGGAATGGAATGGAATAGAATGGAATGGAATGGAACGGAATGGAATGAAGTGGAAAGGAATGGAGTGTAATGGAATGGAATCAACCCGAGTACAACGGAATGGAATGGAATGGAATGGAATGGAATGGAATTCAATGGAATGGAATGGAAAGGATTGTAAAGGAATGGAGTGGTGTGAAATGGAATAGAATGGAATTGAATAAACCCGAGAAGAACGGAATGGAATGGAATGGAACGGACCGGAAAGGAACGCAACGGAATGGAATAGAATGGAATTGAATCAACCTGAGTAGAACAGAATGGAATGGAATGCAATGGAATGGAATGGAATGGAATGGAATAGAATGGAATTGAATCAACCCGATTAAAACAGAATGGAATGGAATGGAACGTAATGGAATGGAATGGAATGGAATGGAACCAACCTGTGAAAAACAGAGTGGAATGGAATGGAATGGAATGGAATGGAATGAAATGGAATGGAATGGAATGGAATGGAATCAACACGAGTAGAACAGAATGGAATGGAATGTAATCGAATGGAATGGAATGGAATTTAATAGAATGGAATTGAATCTACCCAAGTAGAACGGAAGGGAATGGAACGGAACGGAACGGTACGGTATGTAACGGAATGGAATTGAATCAACTTGAGTAGAATGGAATGGAAGGGAATGGAATGGAAAGGAATGGAATGGAATTGAATGGAATGGAATGGAATGGAAAGGAATGGAATGGAATGGAATGGAAAGGAATGGAATGGAATGGAATGGAATGGAATGGAATGGAATGGAATGGAATGGAATGGAATGGAATGGAATGGAATGGAATGGAATTGAACGGAATGGAATGAAATGGAAAGGAATGGAATGGAATGGAATGGAATGGAATGGAATGGAATGGAATGGAATGGAATTAACCTGACTTGAAAGGAATGGAATGGAATGGAATGGAATGGAAAGTAACTGAATGGAATGGAATAAAATGGAATTGTATCAACCAGAGTAGAAGGGAATGGAATGGAATGGAAAGGAATGGAATGGAATGGAATGGAATGGAATGGAATGGAATGGAACGGAATCAACCCGAGTAGAAGTGACTGGAATGGAATGGAAGGGAATGGAATCGAATGGAGTGGAATAGAATGGAATAGAATGGAATAGTATCAACCCGGGGAGAACTTAACGGAATGGATCGGAATGGAACGGAAGGGAATGGAATGGAATGGAATAGAATGGAATTGAATCAACCCGAGTAGAACATAAAGGAATGGAAAGGGATGGAATGGAATTTAATGGTATGGAATGGAATGGAATGCTATAATATGGAATTGAATCAACCTGAGTGGAATGCAATGGAATGGAATGGAATGGAACGGAATGCAATGGAATAGAATGGAATTCAATCAACCAGAGTGGAAGGGAATGGAATGGAATGGAATGGAGTGGAATGGAATGGAATGGAATGGAATGGAATGGAATGGAATTGATTGGAATGGAATGGAATGGTATGGAAGTGAATCAACCCGAGTGGAGTGGGTTGGAATGGAATGGAATGGAATGGAACGGAATGGAATTGAATGGAATAGTTTGGAATTGAATCAACCCGAGTGGAGTGGAATGAAATGGAATGGAATGGAATGGAATGGAATGGAATGGAATGGAATGGAATGGAATGGAATGGAATCAACCTGAGTAGAAGTGACTGGAATGGAATGGAATGGAATGGAAGGGAATGGAATCAAATGGAGTGGCATAGAATGGAATAGAATGGAATAGTATCAACCCGGGTAGACCTTAACGGAATATATCAGAATGGAACGGAACGGAACGGAATGAAATGGAATAGAATGGAATTGAATCAAACCGAGTAGAATATAAAGGAATGGTAAGGGATGGAATGGAATTTAATGGTATGGAATGGAATGGAATGGTATAATATGGAATTGAATCAACCTGAGTGGAATGGAAAGGAATGGAATGGAATGGAATGGAATGGAATGGAATGGAATGGAATGGAATGGAATGGAATGGAATCAACCCCAGTAGAACACAACAGAATGGAAAGGAATGGAACAGAACGGAACAGAACGGAATGGAATAGAATGGAATTGAATCAACCCGAGTTGAACGGAATGAAATGGAATGGAATGGAATGGAATGCAATGGAATTGAATGGCAAAGAATGGAATTCAAAGTAATTGAATCAACACGACTAGAACGGAGTGCAATGGAATAGAATGGAATGGAATGGAATCAACCCGAGAAAAATGGAATGGAATGGAACAGAATTGAATGGAATTGAATGGAATGGAATGGAACGAAATGGAATGGAATGGAAACAACGTGAGAAGAATGGAATGGAATGGAACGGAATGGAATGGAAGGGTATGGAATGGAACAGAATGGAATGGAATGGAATGGAAGAGAATGGAATTGAATCAAACCGAGTACAACGGAACGGAAGGGAATGAAACGGAATGGAACGGAATGGAATGGAATGGAATAGAATGGAATTGAATTAACCTGAGTAGAACAGGATGGAATGGAATGGAATGGAATGGAATGGCTAGGAATGGAATGGAATGGAATAATACGGAATTGAATCAACCCGAGTGTAGTGGAATGGAATGGAATGGAATGGAATGGAATGGAATGGAATGGAATGGAATGGAGTGGAATCAACCAGAGTAGAAAGGAATGGAATGGAATAAATGGAATGGAAATGAATGGAATGGTATGGAGTGGAATGGAGTGCAATTGAATGGGGTTGAATCAACCCGAGTTGAACGGAATGGAATGGAAGAGAACGGAATGGAACGGATGTGAATGGAATGGAATAGAATGGAATTGAATAAACTAGAGTAGAACGAAAGGGAATGGAATGGAATGGAATGGAATAGAATGGAATTGAATAAACTAGAGTAGAACGAAAGGGAATGGAATGGAATGGAATGGAATAGAATGGAATGGAATGGAACAGAATGGAATGGAACGGAATGGAATCAAATGAAATGGAATAGAACGGAATTAAATCAACCCGAATAGAAAGTAACGGATAGGAAGGGAATAGAAAGTAACGGAACTGAATGGAATGAAATAGAATGGAATTGAATCAACCCAAGTAGAACGGAATGAAATGGAATGGAATGGAATGGAGTGGAAAGGAATAGAATGCAATTGAATCAACCCGAGTAGAATGGAATGGAATGGAATGGAATGGAATGGAATGGAATGGAATGGAATGGAATGGAATTGAATCAACCCGAGTAGAGCGATGTAGAACGGTGCGGAATGGAATAAAACGGAATGGAATGCAATAGAATGGAATTGAATCAACCCGATTAGAACGGAATGGAATGGAATGGAATTGAATCAATCCGAGTAGAATGGAATGGAATTGAATGGACTTGAATCAACCCGAGTAGAAAGGAATGGAATAGAATGGAATGGAATGGAATGGAATGGAAAGGAATGGAATGGAATGGAATGGAATGGAATGGAATGGAATGGAATGGAATGGAATGGAATGGAATTGAATCAACCTGAGTACAACCGAATGGAATGGTATGGAATGGAATGGAATGGTAGGGAATGGTAGGGAATGGAATGGAATGGAATGGAATGGAATGGAATGGAATGGAATGGAATGGAATGGAATGGAATGGAATGGAGTGGAATGGAATGGAGTGGAATGGAATGGAATCAACCCGAGTACAACGGAATGGAATGGAATGGAATGGAATGGAATGGAATGGAATGGAATGGATTGGAATGGAATGGAGTGGAGTGAAATGGAATAGAATGGAATTGAATCAACCTAAGTAGAACGGAACGGAATGCAATGGAACGGAACGGAAAGGAACGGAATGGAATGGAATAGAATGGAATTGAATCAACCTGAATGGAACGGAATGGAATGGAATGGAATGGAATGGAATGGAATGGAATTGAATGGAATGGAATGGAATGGAATGGAATGGAATGGAATTTAATCAACCTGAGTAAAACAGAATGGAATGGAATGGAATGGAAAGGAATGGAATGGAATGGAATGGAATGGAATGGAATGGAATGGAATGGAATGGAATGGAATGGAATGGAATGGAAAAAGCCTGAGAAAAACAGAGTGGAATGGAATGGAATGGAATGGAATGGAATGGAATGGAATGGAAAGGAATTTAATAAAATGAAATTGAATCAACCCGAGTAGAACGGAAGGGAACGGAACGGAAAGTACGGTATGTAATAGAATAGAATTGAATCAAGCCGAGTAGAATGGAATGGAAGGGAATGGAATGGAAAGGAATGAAATGGAATAGAATGGAATGGAATGGAATCAACCGGAGTAGAACGGAAAGGAAAGGAATGGAATGGAATGGAATGGAATGGAATGGAATGGAATGGAATGGAATGGAATGGAATGGAATGGAATGGAATCAAACCGAGTAGAACACAATGGAATGAAAGAGAACGGAACGGAACGCAACGGAACGGAACGGAACGGAACGGAAAGGAATGGAATGGAATTGAATTGAATCAAACCGAGTACAACGGAATGGAATGGAAAGGAATGGAATGGAATGGAATAGAATGGAATGGAATGGAACGGAATGGAATGAAGTGGAAAGGAATGGAGTGTAATGGAATGGAATCAACACGAGTACAATGGAATGGAATGGAATAGAATGGAATGGAATGGAATGGAATTCAATGGAATGGAATGGAAAGGATTGTAATGGAATGGAGTGGTGTGAAATGGAATAGAATGGAATTGAATAAACCCGAGAAGAACGGAACAGAATGGAATGGAACGGACCGGAAAGGAACACAACGGAATGGAATAGAATGGAATTGAATCAACCTGAGTAGAACAGAATGGAATGGAATGCAATGGAATGGAATGGAATGGAATGCAATAGAATGGAATTGAATCAACCCGAGTAAAACAGAATGGAATGGAATGGAACGTTATGGAATGGAATGGAATGGAATGGAATCAACCTGTGAAAAACAGAGTGGAATGGAATGGAATGGAATGGAATTGAATGAAATGGAATGGAATGGAATGGAATGGAATCAACACGAGTAGAACAGAATGGAATGGAATGTAATCGAATGGAATGGAATGGAATTTAATAGAATGGAATTGAATCTACATGAGTAGAACGGAAGGGAATGGAACGGAACGGAACGGTACGGTATGTAATGGAATGGAATTGAATCAACTTGAGTAGAATGGAATGGAAGGGAATGGAATGGAAAGGAATGGAATGGAATTGAATGGAATGGAATGGAATGGAATGGAATGGAATGGAATGGAATGGAATGGAATGGAATGGAATGGAATGGAATCAACCTGACTTGAAAGGAATGGAATGGAATGGAATGGAATGGAATGGAATGGAATGGAATGGAATGGAAAGTAACTGAGTGGAATGGAATAGAATGGAATTGTATCAACCAGAGTAGAAGGGAATGGAATGGAATGGAATGGAATGGAATGGAATGGAATGGAATGGAATGGAATGGAATGGAACGGAATCAACCCGAGTAGAAGTGACTGGAATGGAATGGAAGGGAATGGAATCGAATGGAGTGGAATAGAATGGAATAGAATGGAATAGTATCAACCCGGGGAGAACTTAACGGAATGGATCGGAATGGAACGGAACGGAATGGAATGGAATGGAATAGAATGGAATTGAATCAACCCGAGTAGAACATAAAGGAATGGAAAGGGATGGAATGGAATCTAATGGTATGGAATGGAATGGAATGCTATAATATGGAATTGAATCAACCTGAGTGGAATGCAATGGATTGGAATGGAATGGAACGGAATGGAATGGAATAGAATGGAATTCAATCAACCAGAGTGGAAGGGAATGGAATGGAATGGAATGGAGTGGAGTGGAATGGAATGGAATGGAATGGAATTGATTGGAATGGAATGGAATGGTATGGAAGTGAATCAACCCGAGTGGAGTGGGTTGGAATGGAATGGAATGGAATGGAATGGAACGGAATGGAATTGAATGGAATAGTTTGGAATTGAATCACCCGAGTGGAGTGGAATGAAATGGAATGGAATGGAATGGAATGGAATGGAATGGAATGGAATGGAATGGAACGAAATGGAATGGAATGGAATGAAATGGAATGGAACGGAATCAACGTGAGAAGAACGGAATGGAATGGAAGGGAATGGAATGGAACAGAATGGAATGGAATAGAATGGAATGGGATAGAATGGAATTGAATCAAACAGAGTACAATGGAACGGAAGGGAACGAAACGGAACGGAATGGAATGGAATGGAATGGAATGGAATAGAGTGGAATTGAATTAACCTGAGTAGAACAGAATGGAATGGAATGGAATGGAATGGAATGGCTAGGAATGGAATGGAATGGAATAATATGGGATTGAATCAACCCGAGTGGAGTGGAATGGATTGGAATGGAATGGAATTGGATGGAATGGAATGGATTGGAAAGGAATCAACCCGAGTAGAACGGAATGGATTGGAATGGAATGGAATGGAATGGAACGGAACGGAATGGAAAGGAATGGAATGGAATGGAATGGAAAGGAAAGGAATGGGATGGAATGGAATGGAATGGAATGGAATGGAATGGAATGGAATGGAATGGAACGGAATGGAATGAAATGGAATGGAATGGAACGGAATGGAATGGAATGGAATGGAATTGAATGGAATTGAATCAACCTGAGTACAAGCTAATGGAATGGAATGGAATGGTATGGAATGGAATGGAATGGTAGGGAATGGAATGGAATGGAATGGAATGGAATGAAATGGAATGGAGTGGAATGGAATGGAGTGGAATGGAATGGAATCAACCCGAGTACAACGGAATGGAATGGAATGGAATGGAATGGAATGGAATGGAATGGAATGGAATGGAATGGAATGGATTGGAATGGAATGGAGTGGAGTGAAATGGAATAGAATGGAATTGAATCAACCCGAGTAGAATGGAACGGAATGCAATGGAACGGAACGGAAAGGAACAGAATGGAATGGAATGGAATGGAATTGAATCAACCCGAGTACAGCGGAATGGAATGGAATGGAATGGAATGGAATAGAATGGAATGGAATGGAACGGAATGGAATGAAGTGGAAAGGAATGGAGTGTAATGGAATGGAATCAACCCGAGTACAACGGAATGGAATGGAATGGAATGGAATGGAATGGAATGGAATGGAACGGAATGGAATGAAATGGAATGGAATGGAACGGAATGGAATGGAATGGAATGGAATTGAATGGAATTGAATCAACCTGAGTACAAGCTAATGGAATGGAATGGAATGGTATGGAATGGAATGGAATGGTATGGAATGGAATGGAATGGTAGGGAATGGAATGGAATGGAATGGAATGGAATGAAATGGAATGGAGTGGAATGGAATGGAGTGGAATGGAATGGAATCAACCCGAGTACAACGGAATGGAATGGAATGGAATGGAATGGAATGGAATGGAATGGAATGGAATGGAATGGATTGGAATGGAATGGAGTGGAGTGAAATGGAATAGAATGGAATTGAATCAACCCGAGTAGAATGGAACGGAATGCAATGGAACGGAACGGAAAGGAACAGAATGGAATGGAATGGAATTGAATTGAATCAACCCGAGTACAGCGGAATGGAATGGAATGGAATGGAATGGAATAGAATGGAATGGAATGGAACGGAATGGAATGAAGTGGAAAGGAATGGAGTGTAATGGAATGGAATCAACCCGAGTACAACGGAATGGAATGGAATGGAATGGAATGGAATGGAATGGAATGGAATGGAACGGAATGGAATGAAATGGAATGGAATGGAACGGAATGGAATGGAATGGAATGGAATTGAATGGAATTGAATCAACCTGAGTACAAGCTAATGGAATGGAATGGAATGGTATGGAATGTAATGGAATGGTAGGGAATGGAATGGAATGGAATGGAATGGAATGAAATGGAATGGAGTGGAATGGAATGGAGTGGAATGGAATGGAATCAACCCGAGTACAACGGAATGGAATGGAATGGAATGGAATGGAATGGAATGGAATGGAATGGAATGGATTGGAATGGAATGGAGTGGAGTGAAATGGAATAGAATGGAATTGAATCAACCCGAGTAGAATGGAACGGAATGCAATGGAACGGAACGGAAAGGAACAGAATGGAATGGAATGGAATTGAATTGAATCAACCCGAGTACAGCGGAATGGAATGGAATGGAATGGAATGGAATAGAATGGAATGGAATGGAACAGAATGGAATGAAGTGGAAAGGAATGGAGTGTAATGGAATGGAATCAACCCGAGTACAACGGAATGGAATGGAATGGAATTGAATGGAATGGAATGGAATGGAATGGAATGGAATGGAATGGAATTCAATGGAATGGAATGGAAAGGATTGTAAAGGAATGGAGTGGAGTGAAATGGAATAGAATGGAATTGAATAAACCCGAGAAGAACGGAATGGAATGCAATGGAACGGAACGGAAAGGAACGGAATGGAATGGAATGGAATTGAATTGAATCAACCCGAGTACAGCGGAATGGAATGGAATGGAATGGA
The DNA here is from genome assembly GCF_029281585.2 of Gorilla gorilla gorilla. Taxonomy (NCBI): domain Eukaryota; kingdom Metazoa; phylum Chordata; class Mammalia; order Primates; family Hominidae; genus Gorilla; species Gorilla gorilla. The sequence goes on along the minus strand of NC_073224.2, from coordinate 112,375,003 downwards.
ATGGAATGGAATGGAATGGAATGGAATGGAATTCAATGGAATGGAATGGAAAGGATTGTAAAGGAATGGAGTGGTGTGAAATGGAATAGAATGGAATTGAATAAACCCGAGAAGAACGGAATGGAATGGAATGGAACGGACCGGAAAGGAACGCAACGGAATGGAATAGAATGGAATTGAATCAACCTGAGTAGAACAGAATGGAATGGAATGCAATGGAATGGAATGGAATGGAATGGAATAGAATGGAATTGAATCAACCCGATTAAAACAGAATGGAATGGAATGGAACGGAATGGAATGGAATGGAATGAAATGGAATGGAATGGAATGGAATGGAGTCAACACGAGTAGAACAGAATGGAATGGAATGTAATCGAATGGAATGGAATGGAATTTAATAGAATGGAATTGAATCAACCCGAGTAGAACGGAAGGGAATGGAACGGAACGGAACGGTACGGAATGTAATGGAATGGAATTGAATCAACTTGAGTAGAATGGAATGGAAGGGAATGGAATGGAAAGGAATGGAATGGAATTGAATGGAATTGAACGGAATGGAATGGAATGGAATGGAATGGAATGGAAAGGAATGGAATGGAATGGAATGGAATGGAATGGAATGGAATGGAATGGAATGGAATGGAATGGAGTGGAATGGAATTGAACGGAATGGAATGGAATGGAAAGGAATGGAATGGAATGGAATGGAATGGAATGGAATGGAATGGAATGGAATGGAATGGTATGGAATGGAATTAACCTGACTTGAAAGGAATGGAATGGAATGGAATGGAATGGAAAGTAACTGAATGGAATGGAATAAAATGGAATTGTATCAACCAGAGTAGAAGGGAATGGAATGGAATGGAATGGAATGGAATGGAATGGAATGGAATGGAATGGAATGGAATGGAACGGAATCAACCCGAGTAGAAGTGACTGGAATGGAATGGAAGGGAATGGAATCGAATGGAGTGGAATAGAATGGAATAGAATGGAATAGTATCAACCCGGGTAGAACTTAACGGAATGGATCGGAATGGAACGGAACGGAATGGAATGGAATGGAATAGAATGGAATTGAATCAACCCGAGTAGAACATAAAGGAATGGAAAGGGATGGAATGGAATTTAATGGTATGGAATGGAATGGAATGCTATAATATGGAATTGAATCAACCTGAGTGGAATGGAATGGAATGGAATGGAATGGAACGGAATGGAATGGAATAGAACGGAATTCAATCAACCAGAGTGGAAGGGAATGGAATGGAATGGAATGGAGTGGAATGGAATGGAATGGAATGGAATGGAATGGAGTGGAATGGAATGGAATGGAATGGAATGGAATTGATTGGAATGGAATGGAATGGTATGGAAGTGAATCAACCCGAGTGGAGTGGGTTGGAATGGAATGGAATGGAATGGAACGGAATGGAATTGAATGGAATAGTTTGGAATTGAATCAACCCGAGTGGAGTGGAATGAAATGGAATGGAATGGAATGGAATGGAATGGAATGGAATGGAATGGAATGGAATGGAATGGAATCAACCTGAGTAGAAGTGATTGGAATGGAATGGAATGGAATGGAAGGGAATGGAATCAAATGGAGTGGCATAGAATGGAATAGAATGGAATAGTATCAACCCGGGTAGACCTTAACGGAATATATCAGAATGGAACGGAACGGAACGGAATGAAATGGAATAGAATGGAATTGAATCAAACCGAGTAGAATATAAAGGAATGGTAAGGGATGGAATGGAATTTAATGGTATGGAATGGAATGGAATGGTATAATATGGAATTGAATCAACCTGAGTGGAATGGAAAGGAAAGGAATGGAATGGAATGGAATGGAATGGAATGGAATGGAATGGAATGGAATGGAATGGAATCAACCCCAGTAGAACACAACAGAATGGAAAGGAATGGAACAGAACGGAACAGAACGGAATGGAATAGAATGGAATTGAATCAACCCGAGTTGAACGGAATGAAATGGAATGGAATGGAATGGAATGCAATGGAATTGAATGGCAAAGAATGGAATTCAAAGTAATTGAATCAACACGACTAGAACGGAGTGCAATGGAATAGAATGGAATGGAATGGAATCAACCCGAGAAAAATGGAATGGAATGGAACGGAATTGAATGGAATTGAATGGAATGGAATGGAACGAAATGGAATGGAATGGAAACAACGTGAGAAGAACGGAATGGAATGGAACGGAATGGAATGGAAGGGTATGGAATGGAACAGAATGGAATGGAATGGAATGGAAGAGAATGGAATTGAATCAAACCGAGTACAACGGAACGGAAGGGAATGAAACGGAATGGAACGGAATGGAATGGAATGGAATAGAATGGAATTGAATTAACCTGAGTAGAACAGGATGGAATGGAATGGAATGGAATGGAATGGCTAGGAATGGAATGGAATGGAATAATACGGAATTGAATCAACCCGAGTGTAGTGGAATGGAATGGAATGGAATGGAATGGAATGGAATGGAATGGAATGGAATGGAATGGAATGGAATGGAATGGAATGGAGTGGAATCAACCGGAGTAGAAAGGAATGGAATGGAATAAATGGAATGGAAATGAATGGAATGGTATGGAGTGGAATGGAGTGCAATTGAATGGGGTTGAATCAACCCGAGTAGAACGGAATGGAATGGAAGAGAACGGAATGGAACGGATGTGAATGGAATGGAATAGAATGGAATTGAATAAACTAGAGTAGAACGAAAGGGAATGGAATGGAATGGAATGGAATAGAATGGAATGGAATGGAACAGAATGGAATGGAACGGAATGGAATCAAATGAAATGGAATAGAACGGAATTAAATCAACCCGAATAGAAAGTAACGGATAGGAAGGGAATAGAAAGTAACGGAACTGAATGGAATGAAATTGAATGGAATTGAATCAACCCAAGTAGAACGGAATGAAATGGAATGGAATGGAATGGAGTGGAAAGGAATAGAATGCAATTGAATCAACCCGAGTAGAGTGGAATGGAATGGAATGGAATGGAATGGAATGGAATGGAATGGAATGGAACGGAATTGAATGGAATGGAATGGAATTGAATCAACCCGAGTAGAGCGATGTAGAACGGTGCGGAATGGAATAAAACGGAATGGAATGCAATAGAATGGAATTGAGTCAACCCGATTAGAACGGAATGGAATGGAATGGAATGGAAGGGAGCGGAATGGAATGGAATGGAATGGAATGGAATGGAATGGAATGGAATGGAATGCAATGGAATCAACCCGAGTTGAACGGAATGGAATGGAATGGAATGCAATGGAATGGAATGGAATGGAATGGAATGGAGAGAAATGGAATGGAATGGAATGGTATAATATGGAATTGAATCAACCTGAGTGTAGTGGAAAGGAATGGAATAGAATGGAATGGAATGGAATGGAATGGAATGGAATTGAATGGAATGGAATGGAATGGAATCAACCCGAGTAGAGCACAACGGAACGGAAAGGAACGGAATGGAACGGAACAGAACGGAATGGAATAGAATGGAAATGAATAAAGCCGATCAGAATGGAAAGAGATGGAATGGAATGGAATGGAATGCAATGGAATGGAACGGCATGGAATGGAATAGAATGGAATTGAATCAATCCGAGTAGAATGGAATGGAATTGAATGGACTTGAATCAACCCGAGTAGAACGGAATGGAATAGAATGGAATGGAATGGAATGGAATGGAAAGGAATGGAATGGAATGGAATGGAATGGAATGGAATGGAATGGAATTGAATCAACCTGAGTACAACCGAATGGAATGGTATGGAATGGAATGGAATGGTAGGGAATGGTAGGGAATGGAATGGAATGGAATGGAATGGAATGGAATGGAATGGAATGGAATGGAATGGAATGGAGTGGAATGGAATGAAATGGAGTGGAATGGAATGGAGTGGAATGGAATGGAATCAACCCGAGTACAACGGAATGGAATGGAATGGAATGGAATGGAATGGAATGGAATGGAATGGAATGGAATGGAATGGATTGGAATGGAATGGAGTGGAGTGAAATGGAATAGAATGGAATTGAATCAACCCGAGTAGAACGGAACGGAATGCAATGGAACGGAACGGAAAGGAACGGAATGGAATGGAATAGAATGGAATTGAATCAACCTGAGTAGAACGGAATGGAATGGAATGGAATGGAATGGAATGGAATGGAATGGAATGGAATAGAATGGAATTGAATCAACCCGAGTAAAACAGAATGGAATGGAATGGAATGGAAAGGAATGGAATGGAATGGAATGGAATGCAATGGAATGGAATGGAAAGGAAAAAGCCTGAGAAAAACAGAGTGGAATGGAATGGAAAGGAACCGAATTGAATGGAATGGAATGGAATGGAATGAAATGGAATGGAATGGAATGGAATGGAATGGAATGGAATGGAATGGAATGGAATGGAGTCAACCTGAGTAGAACAGAATGGAATGGAATGGAATGGAATGGAATGGAATGGAATGGAATGGAATGGAAAGGAATTTAATAAAATGGAATTGAATCAACCCGAGTAGAACGGAAGGGAACGGAACGGAAAGTACGGTATGTAATAGAATAGAATTGAATCAACCCGAGTATAATGGAATGGAAGGGAATGGAATGGAAAGTAATGAAATGGAATAGAATGGAATGGAATGGAATCAACCGGAGTAGAACGGAAAGGAAAGGAATGGAATGGAATGGAATGGAATGGAATGGAATGGAATGGAATGGAATGGAATGGAATGGAATGGAATGGAATGGAATGGAATGGAATCAAACCGAGTAGAACACAATGGAATGAAAGAGAACGGAACGGAACGCAACGGAACGGAACGGAACGGAACGGAAAGGAATGGAATGGAATTGAATTGAATCAAACCGAGTACAACGGAATGGAATGGAAAGGAATGGAATGGAATGGAATAGAATGGAATGGAATGGAACGGAATGGAATGAAGTGGAAAGGAATGGAGTGTAATGGAATGGAATCAACACGAGTACAATGGAATGGAATGGAATAGAATGGAATGGAATGGAATGGAATTCAATGGAATGGAATGGAAAGGATTGTAATGGAATGGAGTGGTGTGAAATGGAATAGAATGGAATTGAATAAACCCGAGAAGAACGGAACAGAATGGAATGGAACGGACCGGAAAGGAACACAACGGAATGGAATAGAATGGAATTGAATCAACCTGAGTAGAACAGAATGGAATGGAATGCAATGGAATGGAATGGAATGGAATGGAATAGAATGGAATTGAATCAACCCGAGTAAAACAGAATGGAATGGAATGGAACGTTATGGAATGGAATGGAATGGAATGGAATCAACCTGTGAAAAACAGAGTGGAATGGAATGGAATGGAATGGAATTGAATGAAATGGAATGGAATGGAATGGAATGGAATCAACACGAGTAGAACAGAATGGAAAGGAATGTAATCGAATGGAATGGAATGGAATTTAATAGAATGGAATTGAATCTACATGAGTAGAACGGAGGGGAATGGAACGGAACGGAACGGTACGGTATGTAATGGAATGGAATTGAATCAACTTGAGTAGAATGGAATGGAAGGGAATGGAATGGAAAGGAATGGAATGGAATTGAATGGAATTGAACGGAATGGAATGGAATGGAATGGAATGGAATGGAATGGAATGGAATGGAATGGAATGGAATGGAATGGAATGGAATGGAATGGAATCAACCTGACTTGAAAGGAATGGAATGGAATGGAATGGAATGGAATGGAATGGAATGGAAAGTAACTGAGTGGAATGGAATAGAATGGAATTCTATCAACCAGAGTAGAAGGGAATGGAATGGAATGGAATGGAATGGAATGGAATGGAATGGAATGGAATGGAATGGAATGGAACGGAATCAACCCGAGTAGAAGTGACTGGAATGGAATGGAAGGGAATGGAATCGAATGGAGTGGAATAGAATGGAATAGAATGGAATTGTATCAACCCGGGGAGAACTTAACGGAATGGATTGGAATGGAACGGAACGGAATGGAATGGAATGGAATAGAATGGAATTGAATCAACCCGAGTAGAACATAAAGGAATGGAAAGGGATGGAATGGAATTTAATGGTATGGAATGGAAAGGAATGCTATAATATGGAATTGAATCAACCTGAGTGGAATGCAATGGAATGGAATGGAATGGAACGGAATGGAATGGAATAGAATGGAATTCAATCAACCAGAGTGGAAGGGAATGGAATGGAATGGAATGGAGTGGAATGGAATGGAATGGAATGGAATGGAATTGATTGGAATGGAATGGAATGGTATGGAAGTGAATCAACCCGAGTGGAGTGGGTTGGAATGGAATGGAATGGAATGGAATGGAACGGAATGGAATTGAATGGAATAGTTTGGAATTGAATCACCCGAGTGGAGTGGAATGAAATGGAATGGAATGGAATGGAATGGAATGGAATGGAATGGAATGGAACGAAATTGAATGGAATGGAATGAAATGGAATGGAATGGAATCAACGTGAGAAGAACGGAATGGAATGGAAGGGAATGGAATGGAACAGAATGGAATGGAATAGAATGGAATGGGATAGAATGGAATTGAATCAAACAGAGTACAATGGAACGGAAGGGAACGAAACGGAACGGAATGGAATGGAATGGAATGGAATAGAGTGGAATTGAATTAACCTGAGTAGAACAGAATGGAATGGAATGGAATGGAATGGAATGGCTAGGAATGGAATGGAATGGAATAATATGGGATTGAATCAACCCGAGTGGAGTGGAATGGATTGGAATGGAATGGAATTGGATGGAATGGAATGGATTGGAAAGGAATCAACCCGAGTAGAACGGAATGGATTGGAATGGAATGGAATGGAATGGAACGGAACGGAATGGAAAGGAATGGAATGGAATGGAATGGAAAGGAAAGGAATGGGATGGAATGGAATGGAATGGAATGGAATGGAATGGAATGGAATGGAATGGAATGGAACGGAATGGAATGAAATGGAATGGAATGGAACGGAATGGAATGGAATGGAATGGAATTGAATGGAATTGAATCAACCTGAGTACAAGCTAATGGAATGGAATGGAATGGTATGGAATGGAATGGAATGGTAGGGAATGGAATGGAATGGAATGGAATGGAATGAAATGGAATGGAGTGGAATGGAATGGAGTGGAATGGAATGGAATCAACCCGAGTACAACGGAATGGAATGGAATGGAATGGAATGGAATGGAATGGAATGGAATGGAATGGAATGGATTGGAATGGAATGGAGTGGAGTGAAATGGAATAGAATGGAATTGAATCAACCCGAGTAGAATGGAACGGAATGCAATGGAACGGAACGGAAAGGAACAGAATGGAATGGAATGGAATTGAATTGAATCAACCCGAGTACAGCGGAATGGAATGGAATGGAATGGAATGGAATAGAATGGAATGGAATGGAACGGAATGGAATGAAGTGGAAAGGAATGGAGTGTAATGGAATGGAATCAACCCGAGTACAACGGAATGGAATGGAATGGAATGGAATGGAATGGAATGGAATGGAATGGAATGGAATGGAATGGAATGGAATTCAATGGAATGGAATGGAAAGGATTGTAAAGGAATGGAGTGGAGTGAAATGGAATAGAATGGAATTGAATAAACCCGAGAAGAACGGAATGGAATGCAATGGAACGGAACGGAAAGGAACGGAATGGAATGGAATGGAATTGAATTGAATCAACCCGAGTACAGCGGAATGGAATGGAATGGAATGGAATGGAATGGAATGGAATGGAATGGAATGGAATGGAATGGAATTCAATGGAATGGAATGGAAAGGATTGTAAAGGAATGGAGTGGTGTGAAATGGAATAGAATGGAATTGAATAAACCCGAGAAGAACGGAATGGAATGGAATGGAACGGACCGGAAAGGAACGCAACGGAATGGAATAGAATGGAATTGAATCAACCTGAGTAGAACAGAATGGAATGGAATGCAATGGAATGGAATGGAATGGAATGGAATAGAATGGAATTGAATCAACCCGATTAAAACAGAATGGAATGGAATGGAACGTAATGGAATGGAATGGAATGGAATGGAACCAACCTGTGAAAAACAGAGTGGAATGGAATGGAATGGAATGGAATGGAATGGAATGGAATGGAATGGAATGGAATGAAATGGAATGGAATGGAATGGAATGGAGTCAACACGAGTAGAACAGAATGGAATGGAATGTAATCGAATGGAATGGAATGGAATTTAATAGAATGGAATTGAATCTACCCGAGTAGAACGGAAGGGAATGGAACGGAATGGAACGGTACGGTATGTAATGGAATGGAATTGAATCAACCTGAGAAGAATGGAATGGAAGGGAATGGAATGGAAAGGAATGGAATGGAATTAAATGGAATTGAACGGAATGGAATGGAATGGAATGGAATGGAAAGGAATGGAATGGAATGGAATGGAATGGAATGGAATGGAATGGAATGGAATGGAATGGAATGGAATGGAATGGAATGGAGTGGAATGGAATTGAACGGAATGGAATGGAATGGAAAGGAATGGAATGGAATGGAATGGAAAGGAATGGAATGGAATGGAATGGAATGGTATGGAATGGAATTAACCTGACTTGAAAGGAATGGAATGGAATGGAATGGAATGGAAAGTAACTGAATGGAATGGAATAAAATGGTATTGTATCAACCAGAGTAGAATGGAATGGAATGGAATGGAATGGAATGGAATGGAACGGAATCAACCCGAGTAGAAGTGACTGGAATGGAATGGAAGGGAATGGAATCGAATGGAGTGGAATAGAATGGAATAGAATGGAATAGTATCAACCCGGGTAGAACTTAACGGAATGGATCGGAATGGAACGGAACGGAATGGAATGGAATGGAATAGAATGGAATTGAATCAACCCGAGTAGAACATAAAGGAATGGAAAGGGATGGAATGGAATTTAATGGTAAGGAATGGAATGGAATGCTATAATATGGAATTGAATCAACCTGAGTGGAATGGAATGGAATGGAATGGAATGGAACGGAATGGAATGGAATAGAATGGAATTCAATCAACCAGAGTGGAAGGGAATGGAATGGAATGGAATGGAGTGGAATGGAATGGAATGGAATGGAATGGAATTGATTGGAATGGAATGGAATGGTATGGAAGTGAATCAACCCGAGTGGAGTGGGTTGGAATGGAATGGAATGGAATGGAACGGAATGGAATTGAATGGAATAGTTTGGAATTGAATCAACCCGAGTGGAGTGGAATGAAATGGAATGGAATGGAATGGAATGGAATGGAATGGAATGGAATGGAATCAACCTGAGTAGAAGTGACTGGAATGGAATGGAATGCAATGGAAGGGAATGGAATCAAATGGAGTGGCATAGAATGGAATAGAATGGAATAGTATCAACCCGGGTAGACCTTAACGGAATATATCAGAATGGAACGGAACGGAACGGAATGAAATGGAATAGAATGGAATTGAATCAAACCGAGTAGAATATAAAGGAATGGTAAGGGATGGAATGGAATTTAATGGTATGGAATGGAATGGAATGGTATAATATGGAATTGAATCAACCTGAGTGGAATGGAAAGGAAAGGAATGGAATGGAATGGAATGGAATGGAATGGAATGGAATGGAATGGAATGGAATCAACCCCAGTAGAACACAACAGAATGGAAAGGAATGGAACAGAACGGAACAGAACGGAATGGAATAGAATGGAATTGAATCAACCCGAGTTGAACGGAATGAAATGGAATGGAATGGAATGGAATGCAATCGAATTGAATGGCAAAGAATGGAATTCAATGTAATTGAATCAACACGACTAGAACGGAGTGCAATAGAATAGAATGGAATGGAATGGAATCAACCCGAGAAAAATGGAATGGAATGGAATGGAATTGAATGGAATTGAATGGAATGGAATGGAACGAAATGGAATGGAATGGAAACAACGTGAGAAGAACGGAATGGAATGGAACGGAATGGAATGGAAGGGTATGGAATGGAACAGAATGGAATGGAATGGAATGGAAGAGAATGGAATTGAATCAAACCGAGTACAACGGAACGGAAGGGAATGAAACGGAATGGAACGGAATGGAATGGAATGGAATAGAATGGAATTGAATTAACCTGAGTAGAACAGGATGGAATGGAATGGAATGGAATGGAATGGCTAGGAATGGAATGGAATGGAATAATACGGAATTGAATCAACCGGAGTGTAGTGGAATGGAATGGAATGGAATGGAATGGAATGGAATGGAATGGAATGGAGTGGAATCAACCGGAGTAGAAAGGAATGGAATGGAATAAATGGAATGGAAATGAATGGAATGGTATGGAGTGGAATGGAGTGCAATTGAATGGGGTTGAATCAACCCGAGTAGAACGGAATGGAATGGAAGAGAACGGAATGGAACGGATGTGAATGGAATGGAATAGAATGGAATTGAATAAACTAGAGTAGAACGAAAGGGAATGGAATGGAATGGAATGGAATAGAATGGAATTGAACAAACTAGAGTAGAACGAAAGGGAATGGAATGGAATGGAATGGAATAGAATGGAATGGAATGGAACAGAATGGAATGGAACGGAATGGAATCAAATGAAATGGAATAGAACGGAATTAAATCAACCCGAATAGAAAGTAACGGATAGGAAGGGAATAGAAAGTAACGGAACTGAATGGAATGAAATTGAATGGAATTGAATCAACCCAAGTAGAACGGAATGAAATGGAATGGAATGGAATGGAGTGGAAAGGAATAGAATGCAATTGAATCAACCCGAGTAGAGTGGAATGGAATGGAATGGAATGGAATGGAATGGAATGGAATGGAATGGAATGGAATTGAATCAACCCGAGTAGAGCGATGTAGAACGGTGCGGAATGGAATAAAACGGAATGGAATGCAATAGAATGGAATTGAATCAACCCGATTAGAACGGAATAGAATGGAATGGAATGGAAGGGAGCGGAATGGAATGGAATGGAATGGAATGGAATGGAATGGAATGGAATGCAATGCAATGGAATCAACCCGAGTTGAACGGAATGGAATGGAATGGAATGCAATGGAATGGAATGGAATGGAATGGAATGGAGAGAAATGGAATGGAATGGAATGGTATAATATGGAATTGAATCAACCTGAGTGTAGTGGAAAGGAATGGAATAGAATGGAATGGAATGGAATGGAATGGAATGGAATTGAATGGAATGGAATGGAATGGAATCAACCCGAGTAGAGCACAACGGAACGGAAAGGAACGGAATGGAACGGAACAGAACGGAATGGAATAGAATGGAAATGAATAAAGACGATCAGAATGGAAAGAGATGGAATGGAATGGAATGGAATGCAATGGAATGGAACGGCATGGAATGGAATAGAATGGAATTGAATCAATCCGAGTAGAATGCAATGGAATTGAATGGACTTGAATCAACCCGAGTAGAACGGAATGGAATAGAATGGAATGGAATGGAATGGAATGGAAAGGAATGGAATGGAATGGAATGGAATGGAATGGAATGGAATGGAATTGAATGGAATTGAATCAACCTGAGTACAACCGAATGGAATGGTATGGAATGGAATGGAATGGTAGGGAATGGTAGGGAATGGAATGGAATGGAATGGAATGGAATGGAATGGAATGGAATGGAATGGAATGGAATGAAATGGAGTGGAATGGAATGGAGTGGAATGGAATGGAATCAACCCGAGTACAACGGAATGGAATGGAAAGGAATGGAATGGAATGGAATGGAATGGAATGGAATGGAATGGAAAGGAATTTAATAAAATGGAATTGAATCAACCCGAGTAGAACGGAAGGGAACGGAACGGAAAGTACGGTATGTAATAGAATAGAATTGAATCAACCCGAGTAGAATGGAATGGAAGGGAATGGAATGGAAAGGAATGAAATGGAATAGAATGGAATGGAATGGAATCAACCGGAGTAGAACGGAAAGGAAAGGAATGGAATGGAATGGAATGGAATGGAATGGAATGGAATGGAATGGAATGGAATCAAACCGAGTAGAACACAATGGAATGAAAGAGAACGGAACGGAACGCAACGGAACGGAACGGAACGGAACAGAAAGGAATGGAATGGAATTGAATTGAATCAAACCGAGTACAACGGAATGGAATGGAATGGAATGGAATGGAATGGAATAGAATGGAATGGAATGGAACGGAATGGAATGAAGTGGAAAGGAATGGAGTGTAATGGAATGGAATCAACACGAGTACAATGGAATTGAATGGAATGGAATGGAATGGAATGGAATGGAATGGAATGGAATGGAATTCAATGGAATGGAATGGAAAGGATTGTAATGGAATGGAGTGGTGTGAAATGGAATAGAATGGAATTGAATAAACCCGAGAAGAACGGAACAGAATGGAATGGAACGGACCGGAAAGGAACACAACGGAATGGAATAGAATGGAATTGAATCAACCTGAGTAGAACAGAATGGAATGGAATGCAATGGAATGGAATGGAATGGAATGGAATAGAATGGAATTGAATCAACCCGAGTAAAACAGAATGGAATGGAATGGAACGTTATGGAATGGAATGGAATGGAATGGAATCAACCTGTGAAAAACAGAGTGGAATGGAATGGAATGGAATGGAATTGAATGAAATGGAATGGAATGGAATGGAATGGAATCAACACGAGTAGAACAGAATGGAATGGAATGTAATCGAATGGAATGGAATGGAATTTAATAGAATGGAATTGAATCTACATGAGTAGAACGGAAGGGAATGGAACGGAACGGAACGGTACGGTATGTAATGGAATGGAATTGAATCAACTTGAGTAGAATGGAATGGAAGGGAATGGAATGGAAAGGAATGGAATGGAATTGAATGGAATTGAACGGAATGGAATGGAATGGAATGGAATGGAATGGAATGGAATGGAATGGAATGGAATGGAATCAACCTGACTTGAAAGGAATGGAATTTAATGGAATGGAATGGAATGGAATGGAATGGAATGGAATGGAAAGTAACTGAGTGGAATGGAATAGAATGGAATTGTATCAACCAGAGTAGAAGGGAATGGAATGGAATGGAATGGAATGGAATGGAATGGAATGGAATGGAATGGAATGGAATGGAACGGAATCAACCCGAGTAGAAGTGACTGGAATGGAATGGAAGGGAATGGAATCGAATGGAGTGGAATAGAATGGAATAGAATGGAATAGTATCAACCCGGGGAGAACTTAACGGAATGGATCGGAATGGAACGGAACGGAATGGAATGGAATGGAATAGAATGGAATTGAATCAACCCGAGTAGAACATAAAGGAATGGAAAGGGATGGAATGGAATTTAATGGTATGGAATGGAATGGAATGCTATAATATGGAATTGAATCAACCTGAGTGGAATGCAATGGAATGGAATGGAATGGAACGGAATGGAATGGAATAGAATGGAATTCAATCAACCAGAGTGGAAGGGAATGGAATGGAATGGAATGGAGTGGAATGGAATGGAATGGAATGGAATGGAATTGATTGGAATGGAATGGAATGGTATGGAAGTGAATCAACCCGAGTGGAGTGGGTTGGAATGGAATGGAATGGAATGGAATGGAACGGAATGGAATTGAATGGAATAGTTTGGAATTGAATCACCCGAGTGGAGTGGAATGAAATGGAATGGAATGGAATGGAATGGAATGGAATGGAATGGAATGGAATGGAATGGAACGGAATGGAATGGAATGGAACGAAATGGAATGGAATGGAACGAAATGGAATGGAACGGAATCAACGTGAGAAGAACGGAATGGAATGGAAGGGAATGGAATGGAACAGAATGGAATGGAATAGAATGGAATGGGATAGAATGGAATTGAATCAAACAGAGTACAATGGAACGGAAGGGAACGAAACGGAACGGAATGGAATGGAATGGAATGGAATAGAGTGGAATTGAATTAACCTGAGTAGAACAGAATGGAATGGAATGAAATGGAATGGAATGGCTAGGAATGGAATGGAATGGAATAATATGGGATTGAATCAACCCGAGTGGAGTGGAATGGATTGGATTGGAATGGAATTGGATGGAATGGAATGGATTGGAAAGGAATCAACCCGAGTAGAACGGAATGGATTGGAATGGAATGGAATGGAATGGAACGGAACGGAATGGAAAGGAATGGAATGGAATGGAATGGAAAGGAAAGGAATGGGATGGAATGGAATGGAATGGAATGGAATGGAATGGAATGGAACGGAATGGAATGAAATGGAATGGAATGGAACGGAATGGAATGGAATGGAATGGAATTGAATGGAATTGAATCAACCTGAGTACAACCTAATGGAATGGAATGGAATGGTATGGAATGGAATGGAATGGAATGGAATCAACCTGTGAAAAACAGAGAGGAATGGAATGGAACTTTATGGAATGGAATGGAATGGAATGGAATCAACCTGTGAAAAACAGAGTGGAATGGAATGGAATGGAATGGAATTGAATGAAATGGAATGGAATGGAATGGAATGGAATCAACACGAGTAGAACAGAATGGAATGGAATGTAATCGAATGGAATGGAATGGAATTTAATAGAATGGAATTGAATCTACATGAGTAGAACGGAAGGGAATGGAACGGAACGGAACGGTATGGTATGTAATGGAATGGAATTGAATCAACTTGAGTAGAATGGAATGGAAGGGAATGGAATGGAAAGCAATGGAATGGAATTGAATGGAATTGAACGGAATGGAATGGAATGGAATGGAATGGAATGGAATGGAATGGAATGGAATGCAATGGAATGGAATCAACCTGACTTGAAAGGAATGGAATGGAATGGAATGGAATGGAATGGAATGGAAAGTAACTGAGTGGAATGGAATAGAATGGAATTGTATCAACCAGAGTAGAAGGGAATGGAATGGAATGGAATGGAACGGAATCAACCCGAGTAGAAGTGACTGGAATGGAATGGAAGGGAATGGAATCGAATGGAGTGGAATAGAATGGAATAGAATGGAATAGTATCAACCCGGGGAGAACTTAACGGAATGGATCGGAATGGAACGGAACGGAATGGAATGGAATGGAATAGAATGGAATTGAGTCAACCCGAGTAGAACATAAAGGAATGGAAAGGGATGGAATGGAATTTAATGGTATGGAATGGAATGGAATGCTATAATATGGAATTGAATCAACCTGAGTGGAATGGAATGGAATGGAATGGAATGGAACGGAATGGAATGGAATAGAATGGAATTCAATCAACCAGAGTGGAAGGGAATGGAATGGAATGGAATGGAGTGGAATGGAATGGAATGGAATGGAATGGAATTGATTGGAATGGAATGGAATGGTATGGAAGTGAATCAACCCGAGTGGAGTGGGTTGGAATGGAATGGAATGGAATGGAATGGAACGGAATGGAATTGAATGGAATAGTTTGGAATTGAATCAACCCGAGTGGAGTGGAATGAAATGGAATGGAATGGAATGGAATGGAATGGAATGGAATGGAATGGAATGGAATGGAATGGAATGGAATGGAATCAACCTGAGTAGAAGTGACTGGAATGGAATGGAATGGAATGGAAGGGAATGGAATCAAATGGAGTGGCATAGAATGGAATAGAATGGAATAGTATCAACCCGGGTGGACCTTAACGGAATATATCAGAATGGAACGGAAGGGAACGGAATGAAATGGAATAGAATGGAATTGAATCAAACCGAGTAGAATATAAAGGAATGGTAAGGGATGGAATGGAATTTAATGGTATGGAATGGAATGGAATGGTATAATATGGAATTGAATCAACCTGAGTGGAATGGAAAGGAATGGAATGGAATGGAATGGAATGGAATGGAATGGAATGGAATGGAATCAACCCCAGTAGAACACAACAGAATGGAAAGGAATGGAACAGAACGGAACAGAACGGAATGGAATAGAATGGAATTGAATCAACCCGTGTTGAACGGAATGAAATGGAATGGAATGGAATGGAATGCAATGGAATTGAATGGCAAAGAATGGAATTCAATGTAATTGAATCAACACGACTAGAACGGAGTGCAATGGAATAGAATGGAATGGAATGGAATCAACCCGAGAAAAATGGAATGGAATGGAACGGAATTGAATGGAATTGAATGGAATGGAATGGAACGAAATGGAATGGAATGGAAACAACGTGAGAAGAACGGAATGGAATGGAACGGAATGGAATGGAAGGGTATGGAATGGAACAGAATGGAATGGAATGGAATGGAAGTGAATGGAATTGAATCAAACCGAGTACAACGGAACGGAAGGGAATGAAACGGAATGGAACGGAATGGAATGGAATGGAATAGAATGGAATTGAATTAACCTGAGTAGAACAGGATGGAATGGAATGGAATGGAATGGAATGGCTAGGAATGGAATGGAATGGAATAATACGGAATTGAATCAACCCGAGTGTAGTGGAATGGAATGGAATGGAATGGAATGGAATGGAATGGAATGGAATGGAATGGAATGGAATGGAGTGGAATCAACCGGAGTAGAAAGGAATGGAATGGAATAAATGGAATGGAAATGAATGGAATGGTATGGAGTGGAATGGAGTGCAATTGAATGGGGTTGAATCAACCCGAGTAGAACGGAATGGAATGGAAGAGAACGGAATGGAACGGATGTGAATGGAATGGAATAGAATGGAATTGAATAAACTAGAGTAGAACGAAAGGGAATGGAATGGAATGGAATGGAATAGAATGGAATTGAATAAACTAGAGTAGAACGAAAGGGAATGGAATGGAATGGAATGGAATAGAATGGAATGGAATGGAATGGAATGGAATAGAATGGAATGGAATGGAACAGAATGGAATGGAACGGAATGGAATCAAATGAAATGGAATAGAACGGAATTAAATCAACCCGAATAGAAAGTAACGGATAGGAAGGGAATAGAAAGTAACGGAACTGAATGGAATGAAATAGAATGGAATTGAATCAACCCAAGTAGAACGGAATGAAATGGAATGGAATGGAATGGAGTGGAAAGGAATAGAATGCAATTGAATCAACCCGAGTAGAATGGAATGGAATGGAATGGAATGGAATGGAATGGAATGGAATGGAATGGAATGGAATGGAATGGAATTGAATCAACCCGAGTAGAGCGATGTAGAACGGTGCAGAATGGAATAAAACGGAATGGAATGCAATAGAATGGAATTGAATCAACCCGATTAGAACGGAATGGAATGGAATGGAATGGAAGGGAGTGGAATGGAATGGAATGGAATGGAATGGAATGGAATGGAATGGAATGGAATGGAATGCAATGGAATCAACCCGAGTTGAACGGAATGGAATGGAATGGAATGCAATGGAATGGAATGGAATGGAATGGAATGGAGTGAAATGGAATGGAATGGAATGGTATAATATGGAATTGAATCAACCTGAGTGTAGTGGAAAGGAATGGAATAGAATGGAATGGAATGGAATGGAATGGAATGGAATGGAATGGAATGGAATCAACCTGAGTAGAGCACAACGGAATGGAAAGGAACGGAATGGAACGGAACAGAACGGAATGGAATAGAATGGAAATGAATAAACCCGATCAGAATGGAAAGAGATGGAATGGAATGGAATGGAATGCAATGGAATGGAACAGCATGGAATGGAATAGAATGGAATTGAATCAATCCGAGTAGAATGGAATGGAATTGAATGGACTTGAATCAACCCGAGTAGAACGGAATGGAATAGAATGGAATGGAATGGAATGGAATGGAAAGGAATGGAATGGAATGGAATGGAATGGAATGGAATGGAATGGAATGGAATGGAATTGAATGGAATTGAATCAACCTGAGTACAACCGAATGGAATGGTATGGAATGGAATGGAATGGTAGGGAATGGTAGGGAATGGAATGGAATGGAATGGAATGGAATGGAATGGAATGGAATGGAATGGAATGGAATGGAGTGGAATGGAATGGAGTGGAATGGAATGGAATCAACCCGAGTACAACGGAATGGAATGGAATGGAATGGAATGGAATGGAATGCAATGGAATGGAATGGAATGGAATTGAATGGAATGGAATGGATTGGAATGGAATGGAGTGGAGTGAAATGGAATAGAATGGAATTGAATCAACCCGAGTAGAACGGAACGGAATGCAATGGAACGGAACGGAAAGGAACGGAATGGAATGGAATAGAATGGAATTGAATCAACCTGAGTAGAACGGAATGGAATGGAATGGAATGGAATGGAATGGAATGGAATGGAATGGAATGGAATGGAATGGAATGGAATGGAATAGAATGGAATAGAATCAACCCGAGTAAAACAGAATGGAATGGAATGGAATGGAAAGGAATGGAATGGAATGGAATGGAATGGAATGGAATGGAATGGAATGGAATGGAATGGAAAAAGCCTGAGAAAAACAGAGTGGAATGGAATGGAAAGGAACCGAATTGAATGGAATGGAATGGAATGGAATGAAATGGAATGGAATGGAATGGAATGGAATGGAATGGAATGGAGTCAACCTGAGTAGAACAGAATGGAATGGAATGGAATGGAATGGAATGGAATGGAATGGAATGGAATGGAATGGAATGGAATGGAATGGAATGGAATGGAATGGAAAGGAATTTAATAAAATGGAATTGAATCAACCCGAGTAGTACGGAAGGGAAAGGAACGGAAAGTAGGGTATGTAATAGAATAGAATTGAATCAACCCGAGTAGAATGGAATGGAAGGGAATGGAATGGAAAGGAATGAAATGGAATAGAATGGAATGGAATGGAATCAACCGGAGTAGAACGGAAAGGAAAGGAATGGAATGGAATGGAATGGAATGGAATGGAATGGAATGGAATGGAATGGAATCAAACCGAGTAGAACACAATGGAATGAAAGAGAACGGAACGGAACGCAACGGAACGGAACGGAACGGAACGGAAAGGAATGGAATGGAATTGAGTTGAATCAAACCGAGTACAACGGAATGGAATGGAAAGGAATGGAATGGAATGGAATAGAATGGAATGGAATGGAACGGAATGGAATGAAGTGGAAAGGAATGGAGTGTAATGGAATGGAATCAACACGAGTACAATGGAATGGAATGGAATGGAATGGAATGGAATGGAATGGAATGGAATGGAATGGAATGGAATGGAATTCAATGGAATGGAATGGAAAGGATTGTAATGGAATGGAGTGGTGTGAAATGGAATAGAATGGAATTGAATAAACCCGAGAAGAACGGAACAGAATGGAATGGAACGGACCGGAAAGGAACACAACGGAATGGAATAGAATGGAATTGAATCAACCTGAGTAGAACAGAATGGAATGGAATGCAATGGAATGGAATGGAATGGAATGGAATAGAATGGAATTGAATCAACCCGAGTAAAACAGAATGGAATGGAATGGAACGTTATGGAATGGAATGGAATGGAATGGAATCAACCTGTGAAAAACAGAGTGGAATGGAATGGAATGGAATGGAATGGAATGAAATGGAATGGAATGGAATGGAATGGAATCAACACGAGTAGAACAGAATGGAATGGAATGTAATCGAATGGAATGGAATGGAATTTAATAGAATGGAATTGAATCTACATGAGTAGAACGGAAGGGAATGGAACGGAACGGAACGGTACGGTAAGTAATGGAATGGAATTGAATCAACTTGAGTAGAATGGAATGGAAGGGAATGGAATGGAAAGGAATGGAATGGAATTGAATGGAATTGAACGGAATGGAATGGAATGGAATGGAATGGAATGGAATGGAAAGGAATGGAATGGAATGGAATTTAATGGAATGGAATGGAATGGAATGGAATGGAATGGAATGGAATGGAATGGAACGGAATCAACCCGAGTAGAAGTGACTGGAATGGAATGGAAGGGAATGGAATCGAATGGAGTGGAATAGAATGGAATAGAATGGAATAGTATCAACCCGGGGAGAACTTAATGGAATGGATCGGAATGGAACGGAACGGAATGGAATGGAATGGAATAGAATGGAATTGAATCAACCCGAGTAGAACATAAAGGAATGGAAAGGGATGGAATGGAATTTAATGGTAAAAATGGAATGGAATGCTATAATATGGAATTGAATCAACCTGAGTGGAATGCAATGGAATGGAATGGAATGGAACGGAATGGAATGGAATAGAATGGAATTCAATCAACCAGAGTGGAAGAGAATGGAATGGAATGGAATGGAGTGGAATGGAATGGAATGGAATGGAATGGAATTGATTGGAATGGAATGGAATGGTATGGAAGTGAATCAACCCGAGTGGAGTGGGTTGGAATGGAATGGAATGGAATGGAATGGAACGGAATGGAATTGAATGGAATAGTTTGGAATTGAATCACCCGAGTGGAGTGGAATGAAATGGAATGGAATGGAATGGAATGGAATGGAATGGAATGGAATGGAATGGAATGGAATGGAACGAAATGGAATGGAATGGAACGAAATGGAATGGAACGGAATCAACGTGAGAAGAACGGAATGAAATGGAAGGGAATGGAATGGAACAGAATGGAATGGAATAGAATGGAATGGGATAGAATGGAATTGAATCAAACAGAGTACAATGGAACGGAAGGGAACGAAACGGAACGGAATGGAATGGAATGGAATGGAATAGAGTGGAATTGAATTAACCTGAGTAGAACAGAATGGAATGGAATGGAATAGAATGGAATGGCTAGGAATGGAATGGAATGGAATAATATGGGATTGAATCAACCTGAGTGGAGTGGAATGGATTGGAATGGAATGGAATTGGATGGAATGGAATGGATTGGAAAGGAATCAACCCGAGTAGAACGGAATGGATTGGAATGGAATGGAATGGAATGGAACGGAACGGAATGGAAAGGAATGGAATGGAATGGAATGGAAAGGAAAGGAATGGGATGGAATGGAATGGAATGGAATGGAATGGAATGGAATGGAATGGAACGGAATGGAATGAAATGGAATGGAATGGAACGGAATGGAATGGAATGGAATGGAATTGAATGGAATTGAATCAACCTGAGTACAACCTAATGGAATGGAATGGAATGGTATGGAATGGAATGGAATGGTAGGGAATGGAATGGAATGGAATGGAATGGAATGGAATGGAATGGAGTGGAATGGAATGGAGTGGAATGGAATGGAATCAACCCGAGTACAACGGAATGGAATGGAATGGAATGGAATGGAATGGAATGGAATGGAATGGAATTCAATGGAATGGAATGGAGTGGAGTGAAATGGAATAGAATGGAATTGAATCAACCCGAGTAGAACGGAACGGAATGCAATGGAACGGAACGGAAAGGAACGGAATGGAATGGAATGGAATTGAATTGAATCAACCCGAGTACAGCGGAATGGAATGGAATGGAATGGAATGGAATAGAATGGAATGGAATGGAACGGAATGGAATGAAGTGGAAAGGAATGGAATGTAATGGACTGGAATCAACCCGAGTACAACGGAATGGAAAGAAATGGAATGGAATGGAATGGAATGGAATGGAATGGAATGGAATGGAATTCAATGGAATGAAATGGAAAGGATTGTAAAGGAATGGAGTGGTGTGAAATGGAATAGAATGGAATTGAATAAACCCGAGAAGAACGGAATGGAATGGAATGGAACGGACCGGAAAGGAACGCAACGGAATGGAATAGAATGGAATTGAATCAACCTGAGTAGAACAGAATGGAATGGAATGCAACGGAATGGAATGGAATGGAATGGAATAGAATGGAATTGAATCAACCCGATTAAAACAGAATGGAATGGAATGGAACGTAATGGAATGGAATGGAATGGAATGGAACCAACCTGTGAAAAACAGAGTGGAATGGAATGGAATGGAATGGAATGAAATGGAATGGAATGGAATGGAATGGAATCAACACGAGTAGAACAGAATGGAATGGAATGTAATCGAATGGAATGGAATGGAATTTAATAGAATGGAATTGAATCTACCCGAGTAGAACGGAAGGGAATGGAACGGAACGGAACGGTACGGTATGTAATGGAATGGAATTGAATCAACTTGAGTAGAATGGAATGGAAGGGAATGGAATGGAAAGGAATGGAATGGAATTGAATGGAATTGACTGGAATGGAATTTAGTGGAATTGAACGGAATGGAATGGAATGGAATGGAATGGAATGGAAAGGAATGGAATGGAATGGAATGGAATGGAATGGAATGGAATGGAATTGAACGGAATGGAATGGAATGGAAAGGAAAGGAATGGAATGGAATGGAATGGAATGGAATGGAATGGAATGGAATGGAGTGGAATGGAATTAACCTGACTTGAAAGGAATGGAATGGAATGGAATGGAATGGAAAGTAACTGAATGGAATGGAATAAAATGGAATTGTATCAACCAGAGTAGAAGGGAATGGAATGGAATGGAATGGAATGGAATGGAATGGAATGGAATGGAATGGAATGGAATGGAATGGAACGGAATCAACCCGAGTAGAAGTGACTGGAATGGAATGGAAGGGAATGGAATCGAATGGAGTGGAATAGAATGGAATAGAATGGAATAGTATCAACCCGGGTAGAACTTAACGGAATGGATCGGAATGGAACGGAACGGAATGGAATGGAATGGAATAGAATGGAATTGAATCAACCCGAGTAGAACATAAAGGAATGGAAAGGGATGGAATGGAATTTAATGGTATGGAATGGAATGGAATGATATAATATGGAATTGAATCAACCTGAGTGGAATGGAATGGAATGGAATGGAACGGAATGGAATGGAATAGAATGGAATTCAATCAACCAGAGTGGAAGGGAATGGAATGGAATGGAATGGAGTGGAATGGAATGGAATGGAATGGAATGGAATTGATTGGAATGGAATGGAATGGTATGGAAGTGAATCAACCCGAGTGGAGTGGGTTGGAATGGAGTGGAATGGAATGGAACGGAATGGAATTGAATGGAATAGTTTGGAATTGAATCAACCCGAGTGGAGTGGAATGAAATGGAATGGAATGGAATGGAATGGAATGGAATGGAATGGAATGGAATGGAATGGAATGGAATGGAATGGAATGGAATGGAATGGAATAGAATGGAATTGAATCAACCTGAGTAGAAGTGACTGGAATGGAATGGAATGGAATGGAAGGGAATGGAATCAAATGGAGTGGCATAGAATGGAATAGAATGGAATAGTATCAACCCGGGTAGACCTTAACGGAATATATCAGAATGGAACGGAATGGAACGGAATGAAATGGAATAGAATGGAATTGAATCAAACCGAGTAGAATATAAAGGAATGGTAAGGGATGGAATGGAATTTAATGGTATGGAATGGAATGGAATGGTATAATATGGAATTGAATCAACCTGAGTGGAATGGAAAGGAATGGAATGGAATGGAATGGAATGGAATGGAATGGAATGGAATGGAATGGAATCAACCCCAGTAGAACACAACAGAATGGAAAGGAATGGAGCAGAACGGAACAGAACGGAATGGAATAGAATGGAATTGAATCAACCCGAGTTGAACGGAATGAAATGGAATGGAATGGAATGGAATTGAACGGAATGGAATGGAATGGAAAGGAAAGGAATGGAATGGAATGGAATGGAATGGAATGGAATGGAATGGAATGGAATTAACCTGACTTGAAAGGAATGGAATGGAATGGAATGGAATGGAAAGTAACTGAATGGAATGGAATAAAATGGAATTGTATCAACCAGAGTAGAAGGGAATGGAATGGAATGGAATGGAATGGAATTTAATGGAATGGAATGGAACGGAATCAACCCGAGTAGAAGTGACTGGAATGGAATGGAAGGGAATGGAATCGAATGGAGTGGAATAGAATGGAATAGAATGGAATAGTATCAACCCAGGTAGAACTTAACGGAATGGATCAGAATGGAACGGAACGGAATGGAATGGAATGGAATAGAATGGAATTGAATCAACCCGAGTAGAACATAAAGGAATGGAAAGGGATGGAATGGAATTTAATGGTATGGAATGGAATGGAATGCTATAATATGGAATTGAATCAACCTGAGTGGAATGGAATGGAATGGAATGGAATGGAACGGAATGGAATGGAATAGAATGGAATTCAATCAACCAGAGTGGAAGGGAATGGAATGGAATGGAATGGAGTGGAATGGAATGGAATGGAATGGAATGGAATTGATTGGAATGGAATGGAATGGTATGGAAGTGAATCAACCCGAGTGGAGTGGGTTGGAATGGAGTGGAATGGAATGGAACGGAATGGAATTGAATGGAATAGTTTGGAATTGAATCAACCCGAGTGGAGTGGAATGAAATGGAATGGAATGGAATGGAATGGAATGGAATGGAATGGAATGGAATGGAATGGAATGGAATGGAATGGAATGGAATCAACCTGAGTAGAAGTGACTGGAATGGAATGGAAGGGAATGGAATCAAATGGAGTGGCATAGAATGGAATAGAATGGAATAGTATCAACCCGGGTAGACCTTAACGGAATATATCAGAATGGAACGGAACGGAACGGAATGAAATGGAATAGAATGGAATTGAATCAAACCGAGTAGAATATAAAGGAATGGTAAGGGATGGAATGGAATTTAATGGTATGGAATGGAATGGAATGGTATAATATGGAATTGAATCAACCTGAGTGGAATGGAAAGGAATGGAATGGAATGGAATGGAATGGAATGGAATGGAATGGAATGGAATGGAATCAACCCCAGTAGAACACAACAGAATGGAAAGGAATGGAGCAGAACGGAACAGAACGGAATGGAATAGAATGGAATTGAATCAACCCGAGTTGAACGGAATGAAATGGAATGGAATGGAATGGAATGCAATGGAATTGAATGGCAAAGAATGGAATTCAATGTAATTGAATCAACACGACTAGAACGGAGTGCAATGGAATAGAATGGAATGGAATGGAATCAACCCGAGAAAAATGGAATGGAATGGAACGGAATTGAATGGAATTGAATGGAATGGAATGGAACGAAATGGAATGGAATGGAAACAACGTGAGAAGAACGGAATGGAATGGAACGGAATGGAATGGAAGGGTATGGAATGGAACAGAATGGAATGGAATGGAATGGAAGAGAATGGAATTGAATCAAACCGAGTACAACGGAACGGAAGGGAATGAAACGGAATGGAACGGAATGGAATGGAATGGAATAGAATGGAATTGAATTAACCTGAGTAGAACAGGATGGAATGGAATGGAATGGAATAGAATGGCTAGGAATGGAATGGAATGGAATAATACGGAATTGAATCAACCCGAGTGTAGTGGAATGGAATGGAATGGAATGGAATGGAATGGAATGGAATGGAATGGAATGGAATGGAGTGGAATCAACCGGAGTAGAAAGGAATGGAATGGAATAAATGGAATGGAAATGAATGGAATGGTATGGAGTGGAATGGAGTGCAATTGAATGGGGTTGAATCAACCCGAGTAGAACGGAATGGAATGGAAGAGAACGGAATGGAACGGATGTGAATGGAATGGAATAGAATGGAATTGAATAAACTAGAGTAGAACGAAAGGGAATGGAATGGAATGGAATGGAATAGAATGGAATTGAATAAACTAGAGTAGAACGAAAGGGAATGGAATGGAATGGAATGGAATAGAATGGAATGGAATGGAACAGAATGGAATGGAACGGAATGGAATCAAATGAAATGGAATAGAACGGAATTAAATCAACCCGAATAGAAAGTAACGGATAGGAAGGGAATAGAAAGTAACGGAACTGAATGGAATGAAATAGAATGGAATTGAATCAACCCAAGTAGAACGGAATGAAATGGAATGGAATGGAATGGAGTGGAAAGGAATAGAATGCAATTGAATCAACCCGAGTAGAATGGAATGGAATGGAATGGAATGGAATGGAATGGAATGGAATGGAATGGAATGGAATGGAATGGAATGGAATGGAATCAACCCGAGTAGAGCGATGTAGAACGGTGCGGAATGGAATAAAACGGAATGGAATGCAATAGAATGGAATTGAATCAACCCGATTAGAACGGAATGGAATGGAATGGAATGGAAGGGAGTGGAATGGAATGGAATGGAATGGAATGGAATGGAATGGAATGGAATGGAATGGAATGCAATGGAATCAACCCGAGTTGAACGGAATGGAATGGAATGGAATGCAATGGAATGGAATGGAATGGAATGGAATGGAGTGAAAAGGAATGGAATGAAATGGTATAATATGGAATTGAATCAACCTGAGTGTAGTGGAAAGGAATGGAATAGAATGGAATGGAATGGAATGGAATGGAATGGAATGGAATGGAATGGAATGGAATCAACCCGAGTAGAGCACAACGGAACGGAAAGGAACGGAATGGAACGGAACAGAACGGAATGGAATAGAATGGAAATGAATAAACCCGATCAGAATGGAAAGAGATGGAATGGAATGGAATGGAATGCAATGGAATGGAACGGCATGGAATGGAATAGAATGGAATTGAATCAATCCGAGTAGAATGGAATGGAATTGAATGGACTTGAATCAACCCGAGTAGAACGGAATGGAATAGAGTGGAATGGAATGGAATGGAATGGAAAGGAATGGAATGGAATGGAATGGAATGGAATGGAATGGAATGGAATGGAATGGAATGGAATGGAATCAACCTGAGTACAACCGAATGGAATGGTATGGAATGGAATGGAATGGTAGGGAATGGTAGGGAATGGAATGGAATGGAATGGAATGGAATGGAATGGAATGGAATGGAATGGAATGGAGTGGAATGGAATGGAGTGGAATGGAATGGAATCAACCCGAGTACAACGGAATGGAATGGAATGGAATGGAATGGAATGGAATGGATTGGAATGGAATGGATTGGAATGGAATGGAGTGGAGTGAAATGGAATAGAATGGAATTGAATCAACCCGAGTAGAACGGAACGGAATGCAATGGAACGGAACGGAAAGGAACGGAATGGAATGGAATAGAATGGAATTGAATCAACCTGAGTAGAACGGAATGGAATGGAATGGAATGGAATGGAATGGAATGGAATGGAATGGAATGGAATAGAATGCAATTGAATCAACCCGAGTAAAACAGAATGGAATGGAATGGAATGGAAAGGAATGGAATGGAATGGAATGGAAAGGAATGGAATGGAATGGAATGGAATGGAATGGAATGGAATGGAATGGAATGGAATGGAAAAAGCCTGAGAAAAACAGAGTGGAATGGAATGGAAAGGAACCGAATTGAATGGAATGGAATGGAATGGAATGAAATGGAATGGAATGGAATGGAATGGAATGGAATGGAATGGAATGGAATGGAGTCAACCTGAGTAGAACTGAATGGAATGGAATGGAATGGAATGGAATGGAATGGAATGGAATGGAAAGGAATTTAATAGAATGGAATTGAATCAACCCGAGTAGAACGGAAGGGAACGGAATGGAAAGTACGGTATGTAATAGAATAGAATTGAATCAACCCGAGTAGAATGGAATGGAAGGGATTGGAATGGAAAGGAATGAAATGGAATAGAATGGAATGGAATGGAATCAACCGGAGTAGAACGGAAAGGAAAGGAAAGGAATGGAATGGAATGGAATGGAATGGAATGGAATGGAATGGAATGGAATCAAACCGAGTAGAACACAATGGAATGAAAGAGAACGGAACGGAACGCAACGGAACGGAACGGAACGGAACGGAAAGGAATGGAATGGAATTGAATTGAATCAAACCGAGTACAACGGAATGGAATGGAAAGGAATGGAATGGAATGGAATTGAATGGAATGGAATGGAACGGAATGGAATGAAGTGGAAAGGAATGGAGTTTAATGGAATGGAATCAACACGAGTACAATGGAATGGAATGGAATGGAATGGAATGGAATGGAATGGAATGGAATGGAATGGAATTCAATGGAATGGAATGGAAAGGATTGTAATGGAATGGAGTGGTGTGAAATGGAATAGAATGGAATTGAATAAACCCGAGAAGAACGGAACAGAATGGAATGGAACGGACCGGAAAGGAACACAACGGAATGGAATAGAATGGAATTGAATCAACCTGAGTAGAACAGAATGGAATGGAATGCAATGGAATGGAATGGAATGGAATGGAATAGAATGGAATTGAATCAACCCGAGTAAAACTGAATGGAATGGAATGGAACGTTATGGAATGGAATGGAATGGAATGGAATCAACCTGTGAAAAACAGAGTGGAATGGAATGGAATGGAATGGAATTGAATGAAATGGAATGGAATGGAATGGAATGGAATCAACATGAGTAGAACAGAATGGAATGGAATGTAATCGAATGGAATGGAATGGAATTTAATAGAATGGAATTGAATCTACACGAGTAGAACGGAAGGGAATGGAACGGAACGGAACGGTACGGTATGTAATGGAATGGAATTGAATCAACTTGAGTAGAATGGAATGGAAGGGAATGGAATGGAAAGGAATGGAATGGAATTGAATGGAATTGAACGGAATGGAATGGAATGGAATGGAATGGAATGGAATGGAATGGAATGGAATGGAATGGAATCAACCTGACTTGAAAGGAATGGAATGGAATGGACTGGAATGGAATGGAATGGAATGGAAAGTAACTGAGTGGAATGGAATAGAATGGAATTGTATCAACCAGAGTAGAAGGGAGTGGAATGTAATGGAATGGAATGGAATGGAATGGAATGGAATGGAATGGAATGGAACGGAATCAACCCGAGTAGAAGTGACTGGAATGGAATGGAAGGGAATGGAATCGAATGGAGTGGAATAGAATGGAATAGAATGGAATAGTATCAACCCGGGGAGAACTTAACGGAATGGATCGGAATGGAACGGAACGGAATGGAATGGAAT
This sequence comes from Gorilla gorilla gorilla, assembly GCF_029281585.2. Lineage (NCBI taxonomy): Eukaryota > Metazoa > Chordata > Mammalia > Primates > Hominidae > Gorilla > Gorilla gorilla. The sequence goes on along the minus strand of NC_073224.2, from coordinate 112,345,808 downwards.
GGAATAGAATGGAATTGAATCAACCCGAGTAGAACATAAAGGAATGGAAAGGGATGGAATGGAATTTAATGGTATGGAATGGAATGGAATGCTATAATATGGAATTGAATCAACCTGAGTGGAATGCAATGGAATGGAATGGAATGGAATGGAATGGAATGGAATAGAATGGAATTCAATCAATCAGAGTGGAAGGGAATGGAATGGAATGGAATGGAGTGGAATGGAATGGAATGGAATGGAATGGAATTGATTGGAATGGAATGGAATGGTATGGAAGTGAATCAACCCGAGTGGAGTGGGTTGGAATGGAATGGAATGGAATGGAATGGAACGGAATGGAATTGAATGGAATAGTTTGGAATTGAATCACCCGAGTGGAGTGGAATGAAATGGCATGCAATGGAATGGAATGGAATGGAATGGAATGGAATGGAATGGAATGGAATGGAATGGAATCAACCTGAGTAGAAGTGACTGGAATGGAATGGAATGGAATGGAAGGGAATGGAATCAAATGGAGTGGCATAGAATGGAATAGAATGGAATAGTATCAACCAGCGTAGAACTTAAAGGAAAATATCAGAATGGAACGGAACGGAACGGAATGAAATGGAATAGAATGGAATTGAATCAAACCGAGTAGAATATAAAGGAATGGAAAGGGATGGAATGGAATTTTATGGTGTGGAATGGAATGGAATGGTATAACATGGAATTGAATCAACCTGAGTGGAATGGAATGGAATGGAATGGAATGGAATGGAATGGAATGGAATGGAATGGAATGGAATCAACCCCAGTAGACCACAACAGAGAGGAAAGGAATGGAACAGAACGGAACAGAACGGAATGGAATAGAATGGAATTGAATCAACCCGAGTTGAATGGAATGAAATGGAATGGAATGGAATGGAATGCAATGGAATTGAATGGCAAGGAATGGAATACAATGTAATTGAATCAACACTACTAGAACGGAGTGCAATGGAATAGAATGGAATGGAATGGAATCAACCCGAGAAAAATGGAATGGAATGGAACGGAATTGAATGGAATGGAATGGAATGGAATGGAACGAAATGGAATGGAACGGAAACAACGTGAGAAGAACGGAATGGAATGGAACGGAATGGAATGGAAGGGTATGGAATGGAACAGAATGGAATGGAATGGAATGGAAGAGAATGGAATTGAATCAAACCGAGTGCAATGGAACGGAAGGGAATGAAACGGAATGGAACGGAATGGAATGGAATGGAATAGAATGGAATTGAATTAACCTGAGTAGAACAGGATGGAATGGAATGGAATGGAATGGAATGGCTAGGAATGGAATGGAATGGAATAATACGGAATTGAATCAACCCGAGTGTAGTGGAATGGAATGGAATGGAATGGAATGGAATGGAATGGAATGGAGTGGAATCAACCGGAGTAGAAAGGAATGGAATGGAATAAATGGAATGGAAATGAATGGAATGGTATGGAGTGGAATGGAGTGCAATTGAATGGGGTTGAATCAACCCGAGTAGAACGGAATGGAATGGAAGAGAACGGAATGGAACGGATGTGAATGGAATGGAATAGAATGGAATTGAATAAACTAGAGTAGAACGAAAGGGAATGGAATGTAATGGAATGGAATAGAATGGAATTGAATAAACTAGAGTAGAACGAAAGGGAATGGAATGGAATGGAATGGAATAGAATGGAATGGAATGGAACAGAATGGAAAGGAACGGAATGGAATCAAATGAAATGGAATAGAACGGAATTAAATCAACCCGAATAGAAAGTAACGGATAGGAAGGGAATAGAAAGTAACGGAACTGAATGGAATGAAATAGAATGTAACTGAATCAACCCAAGTAGAACGGAATGAAATGGAATGGAATGGAATGGAGTGGAAAGGAATAGAATGCAATTGAATCAACCCGAGTAGAATGGAATGGAATGGAATGGAGTGGAAAGGAATAGAATGCAATTGAATCAACCCGAGTAGAATGGAATGGAATGGAATGGAATGGAATGGAATGGAATGGAATGGAATGGAATGGAATGGAATGGAATGGAATGGAATGGAATCTAATGGAATGCAATGGAATCAACCCGAGTTGAACGGAATGGAATGGAATGGAATGCAATGGAATGGAATGGAATGGAATGGAAAGGAGCGAAATGGAATTTAATGGAATGGTATAATATGGAATTGAATCAACCTGAGTGTAGTGGAAAGGAATGGAATTGAATGGAATGGAATGCAGTGGAATGGAATGGAATGGAATGGAATGGAATGGAATCAACCCGAGTAGAGCACAACGGAACGGAAAGGAACGGAATGGAACGGAACAGAACGGAATGGAATAGAATGGAAATGAATAAACCCGATCAGAATGGAAAGAGATGGAATGGAATGGAATGGAATGCAATGGAATGGAACGGAATGGAATGGAATAGAATGGAATTGAATCAATCTGAGTAGAATGGAATGGAATTGAATGGAATTGAATCAACCCGAGTAGAACGGAATGGAAAAGAATGGAATGGAACGGAAAGGAATGGAATTGAATGGAATGGAATGCAATGGAATTGAACGGAATGGAATGGAATGGAATGGAATGGAATCAACCCGAGTGGAATAGAATGGAATGGAATGGATTGGAAGGGAATGGAATCAACCCAAGTGGAATGGCATGGAATGGAATGGAATGGAATGGAATGGAATGGAATGGAATAGAATGGAATCAACCCGAGTAGAAAGGAATGGAATGGAATGGAATGAAATCAACGCGATTAGAATCGAATGGAATGGAATGGAATGGAATGGAATGGAATGGAATGGAATGGAATGGAATGGAATGGAATGGAACGGAATGCAATGGAATGGAATGGAATGGAATGGAATGGAATGGAATGGAATGGAATGGAATGGAATGGAATGGAATCAATCCGAGAAGAACAGAATGGAATGGAATGGAATGGAATGGAATGGAATGGAATGGAATGGAATGGAATGGAATCAACTTGAGAAGAACGGAATGGAATGGAACGGAATGGAATGGAAGGGAAGGGAATGGAATGGAATGGAATAGAATGGAATTGAATCAAACCGAGTAGAATGGAACGGAATTGAACGAAACGGAACGGAATGAATGGAATGGAATTTAATAGAATGGAATTGAATTAACCCGAGTAGAACAGAATGGAATGGAATGGAGTGGAAAGGAATGGAATGGAATGGAATGGAATGGAAAGGAAAGGAATGGAATGGAATAATATGAAATTGGATCAACCCGAGTGGAGTGGAATGGAATGGAATTTGATGGAATGGAATGGAATGGAAAGGAATGGAATGGAATGGAATGGAATGGAATGGAACGGAATGGATTTCATTGGAATCAACCCGAATAGAGCGGAATGGATTGAAACGGATTGGAATGGACTGGAATGAAATGGAATGGAATTGAATGGAATGGAATGGAATGGAATGGATTGGAAAGGAATGGAATGGAATGGAATGGAATTGAATCAACCCGAGTACAACGGAATGGAATGGAATGGAATGGAATGGAATGGAATGGAATGGAATGGAATGGAATGGAACGGAATGGAATGAAGTGGAAAGGAATGGAATGTAATGGAATGGAATCAACCCGAGTACAACGGAATGGAATGGAATGGAATGGAATGGAATGGAATGGAATGGAATGGAATTCAGTGGAATGGAATGGAAAGGATTGTAATGGAATGGAGTGGTGTGAAATGGAATAGAATGGAATTGAATAAACCCGAGAAGAACGGAACGGAATGGAATGGAACGGACCGGAAAGGAACGCAACGGAATGGAATATAATGGAAGTGAATCAAACTGAGTAGAACACAATGGAATGGAATGCAATGGAATGGAATGGAATGGAATGGAATGGAATGGAATGGAATGGAATGGAATCAACGTGAGAAGAACGGAATGGAATGGAACGGAATGGAATGGAAGGGAAGGGAATGGAATGGAATGGAATAGAATGGAATTGAATCAAACCGAGTAGAATGGAACGGAATTGAACGAAACGGAACGGAATGAATGGAATGGAATTTAATAGAATGGAATTGAATTAACCCGAGTAGAACAGAATGGAATGGAATGGAATGGAAAGGAATGGAATGGAATGGAATGGAATGGAAAGGAAAGGAATGGAATGGAATAATATGAAATTGGATCAACCCGAGTGGAGTGGAATGGAATGGAATTTGATGGAATGGAATGGAATGGAATGGAATGGAATGGAATGGAATGGAATGGAATGGAATGGAATGGAACGGAATGGATTTGATTGGAATCAACCCGAATAGAGCGGAATGGATTGGAACGGATTGGAATGGACTGGAATGAAATGGAATGGAATTGAATGGAATGGAATGGAATGGAATGGATTGGAAAGGAATGGAATGGAATGGAATTGAAATGAATCAACCCGAGTACAACGGAATGGAATGGAATGGAATGGAATGGAATGGAATGGAATGGAACGGAATGGAATGAAGTGGAAAGGAATGGAATGTAATGGAATGGAATCAACCCGAGTACAACGGAATGGAATGGAATGGAATGGAATGGAATGGAATGGAATGGAATGGAATGGAATGGAATGGAATGGAATGGAATGGAATTCAGTGGAATGGAATGGAAAGGATTGTAATGGAATGGAGTGGTGTGAAATGGAATAGAATGGAATTGAATAAACCCGAGAAGAACGGAACGGAATGGAATGGAACGGACCGGAAAGGAATGCAAAGGAATGGAATAGAATGGAAGTGAATCAAACTGAGTAGAACACAATGGAATGGAATGCAATGGAATGGAATGGAATGGAATGGAATAGAATGGAGTTGAATCAACCCGTGTAAAACAGAATGGAATGGAATGGAACGTAATGGAATGGAATGGAATGGAATGGAATGGAATGGAATGGAATGGAATGGAATGGAATGGAATGGAATGGAATCAACCTGAGAAAAACAGAGTTTAATGGAATGGAAGGGAATGGAATTGAATGAAATGGGATGGAATGGAATGGAATGGAATCAACACGAGTAGAACAGAATGGAATGGAAAGTAATCGAATGGAATGGAATGGAATTTAATAGAATGGAATTGAATCAACCCGAGTAGAACGGAAGGGAATGGAACGGAACGGAACGGTACGGTATGTAATGCAATGGAATTGAATCAACTTGAGTAGAATGGAATGGAAGGGAATGGAATGGAAAGGAATGGAATGGAATGGAATGGAATGGAATGGAATGGAAAGGAATGGAATGGAAAAATGGAATGGAATGGAATGGAATGGAATGGAATGGAACGGAATGGAATCAACCTGAGTTGAAAGGAATGGAATGGAATGGAATAGAATGGAATGGAATGGAATGGAATGGAATGGAATGGAAAGTAACTGAGTGGAATGGAATAGAATGGAATTGTATCAACCAGAGTAGAAGGGAATGGAATGGAATGGAATGGAATGGAATGGAATGGAATGGAAAGGAACGGAATCAACCCGAGTAGAAGTGACTGGAATGGAATGGAAAGGAATGGAATCGAATGGAGTGGAATAGAATGGAATAGAATGGAATAGTATCAACCCGGGTAGAACTTAACGGAATGAATCGGAATGGAACGGAACGGAATGGAATGGAATGGAATAGAATGGAATTGAATCAACCCGAATAGAACACAAAGGAATGGAAAGGGATGGAATGGAATTTATTGGTATGGAATAGAATGGAATGCTATAATATGGAATTGAATCAACCTGAGTGGAATGGAATGGAATGGAATGGAATGGAATGGAACGGAATGGAATGGAATAGAATGGAATTCAATCAACCAGAGTGGAAGGGAATAAAATTGAATGGAATGGAGTTAAATGGAATGTAATGAAATGGAATGGAATTGATTGGAATGGAATGGAATGGTATGGAAGTGAATCAACCCGAGTGGAGTGGGTTGGAATGGAATGGAATGGAATGGAACGGAATGGAATTGAATGGAATAGTTTGGAATTGAATCAACCCGAGTGGAGTGGAATGAAATGGAATGGAATGGAATGGAATGGAATGGAATGGAATGGAATGGAATGGAATGGAATGGAATGGAACGGAATCAACCTGAGTAGAAATGACTGGAATGGAATGGAATGGAATGGAAGGGAATGGAATCGAATTGAGTGGCATAGAATGGAATAGAATGGAATAGTATCAACCCGGGTAGAACTTAACGGAATGGATCAGAATGGAACGGAACGGAACGGAATGAAATGGAATAGAATGGAATTGAATCAAACCGAGTAGAATATAAAGGAATGGAAAGGGATGGAATGGAATTTAATGGTATGGAATGGAATGGAATGGTATAATATGGAATTGAATCAACCTGAGTGGAATGGAATGGAATTAATTTAATGGAAAGGAATGGAATGGAATGGAATGGAATTCAATGGAATGGAATGGGATCAACCCGAGTAGAACACAACAGAATGGAAAGGAATGGAACAGAACGGAACAGAACAGAATGGAATAGAATGGAACTGAATCAACCCGAGTTGAACGGAATGAAATGGAATGGAATGGAATGGAATGCAATGGAATTGAATGGCAAGGAATGGAATACAATGTAATGGAATCAACACGACTAGAACGGAGTGCAATGGAATAGAATGGAATGGAATGGAATTTAATGGTATGGAATGGAATGGAATGGTATAATATGGAATTGAATCAACCTGAGTGGAATGGAATGGAATGGAATGGAATGGAATGGAATGGAATGGAATGGGATCAACCCCAGTAGAACACAACAGAATGGAAAGGAATGGAACAGAACGGAACAGAGCGGAATGGAATAGAATGGTATTGAATCAACCCGAGTTGAACGGAATGAAATGGAATGGAATGGAATGGAATGCAATGGAATTGAATGGCAAGGAATGGAATACAATGTAATTGCATCAACACGACTAGAACGGAGTGCAATGGAATAGAATGGAATGGAATGGTATCAACCCGAGAAAAATGGAATGGAATGGAACGGAATTGAATGGAATGGAATGGAATGGAATGGAATGGAACGAAATGGAATGGAATGGAATCAACGTGAGAAGAACGGAATGGAATGGAACGGAATGGAATGGAAGGGTATGGAATGGAACAGAATGGAATGGAATGGAATGGAAGAGAATGGAATTGAATCAACCCGAGTACAATGGAACGGAAGGGAATGAAACGGAATGGAACGGAATGGAATGGAATGGAATAGAATGGAATTGAATTAACCTGAGTAGAACAGGATGGAATGGAATGGAATGGAATGGAATGGAATGGCTAGGAATGGAATGGAATGGAATAATACGGAATTGAATCAACCCGAGTGTAGTGGAATGGATTGGAATGGAATGGAATGGAATGGAATGGAATGGAATGGAATGGAATGGAATGGAGTGCAATTCAATGTGGTTGTATCAACCCGAGTAGAACGGAACGGAATGGAAGAGAACGGAATGGAACGGATGCGAATGGAATGGAATAGAATGGAATTGAATAAACTAGAGTAGAACGAAAGGGAATGGAATGGAATGGAATGGAATAGAATGGAATTGAATAAACTAGAGTAGAACGAAAGGGAATGGAATGGAATGGAATGCAGTAGAATGGAATGGAATGGAACAGAATGGAATGGAATGGAATGGAATCAAATGAAATGGAATAGAACGGAATTAAATCAACCCGAATAGAAAGTAACGGATAGGAAGGGAATAGAAAGTAACGGAACTGAATGGAATGGAATAGAGTGGAATTGAATCAACCCAAGTAAAACGGAATGAAATGGAATGGAATGGAATGGAATGGAAAGGAATAGAATGCAATTGAATCAACCCGAGTAGAATGGAATGGAATGGAATGGAATGGAATGGAATGGAATGGAATGGAATGGAATGGAATGGAATGGAATTGAATTGAATCAACCCGAATAGAGCGATGCAGAACGGTGCGGAATGGAATGAAACGGAATGGAATGCAATATAATGGAATTGAATCAACCCGATTAGAACGGAATGAAATGGAATGGAATGGAAGGGAGTGGAATGGAATGGAATGGAATGGAATGCAATGCAATGGAATCAACCCGAGTTGAACGGAATGGAATGGAATGGAATGAAACGGAATGGAATGGAATGGAATGGAGTGAAATGGAATGGAATGGAATGGTATAATATGGAATTGAATCAACCTGATTGTAGTGGAAAGGAATGGAATAGAATGGAATGGAATGGAATGGAATGGAATGGAATGGAATGGAATGGAATGGAATCAACCCGAGTAGAGCACAACGGAACGGAAAGGAACGGAATGGAATGGAACAGAACGGAATGGAAAAGAATGGAAATGAATAAACCCGATCAGAATGGAAAGAGATGGAATGGAATGGAAGGGAATGCAATGGAATGGAACGGCATGGAATGGAATAGAATGGAATTGAATCAAACCCAGTAGAATGGAATGGAACTGAATGGACTTGAATCAACCCGAGTAGAACGGAATGGAATAGAATGGAATGGAATGGAATGGAATGGAATGGAATGGAATGGAATGGAATGGAATGGAATGGAATGGAATGGAATGGAATCAACCCGAGTGGAATAGAATTGAATGGAATGGATTGGAATGGAATGGAATCAACCCAAGTGGAATGGCATGGAATGGAATGGAATGGAAAGGAATGGAATGGAATGGAATGGAATGGAATGGAATGGAATGGAATGGAATGGAATGGAATCAACCCGAGTAGAAAGGAATGGAATAGAATGGAATGAAATCAACGCGATTAGAATGGAATGGAATGGAATGGAATGGAATGGAATGGAATGGAATGGAATGGAATGGAATGGAATGGTATGGAATCAATCCGAGAAGAACAGAATGGAATGGAATGGAATGGAATGGAATGGAATGGAATCAACGTGAGAAGAACGGAATGGAATGGAAAGGAATGGAATGGAATGGAAAGGAATGGAATGGAATGGAATAGAATGGAATTGAATCAAACCGAGTGGAATGGAATGGAATTGAACGAAACGGAACGGAATGAATGGAATGGAATGGAATAGAATGGAATTGAATTAAACCGAGTAGAACAGAATGGAATGGAATGGAATGGAAAGGAATGGAATGGTATGGAATGGAATGGAAAGGAAAGGAATGGAATGGAATAATATGAAATTGCATCAACCGGAGTGGAGTGGAATGCAATGGAATTTGATAGAATGGAATGGAATGGAATGGAATGGAATGGAATGGAATGGAACGGAATGGATTCGATTGGAATCAACCCGAGTAGAGCGGAATGTATTGGAACGGATTGGAATGGACTGGAATGAAATGGAATGGAATTGAATGGAATGGAATGGAATGGAAAGGATTGGAAAGGAATGGAATGGAATGGAATGGCATGGAATTGAATAAACCCGAGCTGAACAGAACAGAAAGGAATGGAACGGAACGCAATGGAATGGAATGGATTAGATTGCTATTGAATCACCACGAGTACAACAGAATGGAATGGAATGGAATGGCATGGAATGGAATGGAATGGAATGGAACGGAATGGAATGGAATGGAATGAAATGGAGTGGAATGGAATAGGATGGAATTGAATCAACCCGAGTAGAACGGAATGGAATGGAATGGAATGGATTGGAAAGGAAAGGAATGGAATAGTATGGAATGGAATCAACCCTAGTTTAGTGGAATGGAATGGAATGGAACGGAATTGAATGGAGTGGAATGGAATCAACCCGAGTAGTACAGAACGGAATGGAATGGAATGGAATGGAATGGAATGGAATGGAATGGACCCAAGTAGAGTCAAATGGAATGGAATGGAATGGAATGGAATGGAATGGAATGGAATGGAATCAACCCTAGAAGAACGAAATGGAATGGAATGGAATGGAATGGAATGCAATGGAAAGGAATGGAATGGAATGGAATGGAATGGAATCAACGTGAGAAGAACGGAATGGAACGGAACGGAATGGAAAGGAAGGGAATGGAATGGAATAGAATGGAATTGAATGGAATGGAATCAAACAGAGTAGAACGGAACAGAAGTGAATGAAACGGAACGGAATAGAATGGAATGGAATAGAATGGAATGGAATGGAATGGATTGCAATGGTATGGAATGCAATGGAATGGAACAGAATGCAATGGAATAGAATACAACTGAATCAATCAGAGTAGAACGGAATGGAATGGAATGGAATGGAATGGAATGGAATGGAATGGAATGGAATGGAATGGAATGGAATGGAATCAACCCGAGTGGAGTCGGTTGGAATGGAATGGAATGGAATGGAATGGAAGAGTATGGAATTGAATCAACCAGAGTGGTGTGGAATTCAATGGAATGGAAAGGAATGGAATAGAATATAATGGAACGGAATAGAATGGAACGGAATCAACCCGAATAGAACTGACTGGAATGGAATGGAATGGATCAGAAGGGAATGGAATGCAATGGAGTGGAATAGAATGGAATAGAATGGAATAGAATCAACCAGAGTAGAACGGAACGGAATGGATCGGAACGGAACGGAAAAAAAACGGATTGGAATGGAATAGAATGGAATTGAATCAACCCGAGTAGTATGCAATGGAATGGAAACTGATGAAATGGAATCGAATGGTTTGGAATGGAATGGAATGGTATAATATGGAATTGAATCAAGCTGAGTGGAGTGGAATGGAATGGAATGGAATGGAATGGAGTGGAATGGAATGGAATGGAATGGAATGGAATGGAATGGAATGGAATGCAATGGAATGGAATGGAATGAAATGGAATGGAATCAACCCTAGAAGAACGAAATGGAATGGAATGGAATGGAATGGAATGCAATGGAATGGAATGGAATGGAAAGGAATGGAATCAACGTGAGAAGAACGGAATGGAACGGAACGGAATGGAAAGGAAGGGAATGGAATGGAATAGAATGGAATTGAATGGAATTGAATCAAACAGAGTAGAACGGAACAGAAGTGAATGAAACGGAACGGAACGGAACGGAATGGAATGGAATAGAATGGAAAGGAATGGAATGGATTGGAATGGTATGGAATGGAATGGAACGGAATAGTATGGAATTGAATCAACCTCAGTGGAGTGGAAAGGAATGGAATGGAATGGAATTGGATGTAATTGAATGGAATGGAATGGAATGGAATGGAATGGAATGGAATGGAATGGAATGGAATGGAATGGAATGGAATGGAACGGAATGGATTGGAAAAGATTCAACCCGAGTAGAACGGAATGGATTTTAATGGAATGGAATGGAATGGAATGGAGTGGAATGGAATGGAATGGAATGGAATAGAATGGAATTGAATCAAACCGAGTAGAACGGAATTGAATGGAATTGAATGGAATTGAATGGAATGGAATGAAATGGAATGGAATCGAATCAAACTGAGAAAAACAGAGCGGAATGTAATGGAATGGAATGGATTGGAATGGAATGGAATGGAATGGAATTGAATGGAATGGAATTGAATCAACCCTAGTAGAACATAATGGCATGGAAATGAATGGAATGGAATGGAATGGAATGGAATGGAATGGAATGGAATGGAATGGAATGGAACGGAATGGAATGGAATTTAATAGAATGCAATTGAATCAACCCGAACAGAATGGAAGGGAACGGAACGGAACGGAACGGTACGGAATGTAATAGAAGGGAATTGAATCAACCCGTGTAGAATGGAATGGAATGGAATGGAATGGAATGGAAAGGAATGGAATGGAATAGAACGGAATGGAATGGAATGGAATGGAAAGGAATGGAATGGAATCAACCCGAGTAGAACAGAAAGGAATGGAATGGAATGGAATGGAATGTAATGGAATGGAATGGAATGGAATGGAATGGAATGGAATTGAACCACCCTGAGTGGAAAGATGCGGAATGGAGCTGAACGGAACGGAACTGAATGGAATGGAATAGAATGGAATTGAATCAACCCGATTAGAATGTATGGCAATGGAAAGGAATGGAATGGAATGGAATGGAAAGGAATGGAATGGAATAAACACGAGTAGAAAGGAATGGAATGGATCGAATGGAATGCAATGGAATAGAATGGAATTGAATCAACACGAGTAGAACCACACGGAATGGAGCGGAACGGAATGGAATGGAATGGAATGGAATAGAATGGAATTGATTCAACCTGAGTACAACGGAAGGGAATGGAATGGAATGGGATGGAATGGAATGGAATGGAATGGAATGGAATGGAATCAACCCGAGATGAACAGAATGGAATGGAATGCAATGGAATGGACTGGAATGGAATGGAAAGGAATGGAATGGAATGGAATGGAATGGAATCAACCCGAGTAGAACGGAATGGAATTGAATGGAATGGAGTGCAATGGAATGGAATGGAAATGAATGGAATGAAATGGAATGGAATGGAATGGATAGGAATGGAATAGAATGGAATTGAATCAACACGAGTAGAACGGAACGGAATGGAATGGAACGGAACGGAACGGAACCGAATGGAATGGAATAGAATGGAGTTGAATCAACGAGAGTAGAACGAAAGGGAATGGAATGGAATAGAATGGAATTGAATGGAATGGAATTTAATCAACCCAAGAAGAACGGAAAGGAATGGAATGAAATGGAATGGAATGGAATGGAATGAACCCGCGTAGAACAGAATGGAAAGGAATGGAATGGAATGGAATGGAATGGAATGGAATGGAATAGAATGGAATTGAATCCACAGAAATAGAATGGAACGGCAGGGAACGGAACAGAACAGAACGGAATGGAATCGAATAGAATGGAATTGAATCAACACCAGTAGAATGGAAAGGAATGTAATAGAATGGAATTTAATGGAATGTAATGGAATGGAATGGAATAGAATGGAATGGAATCAACATGAGTAGAACAGAACGGAAGGGAATGGAATAGAATGGAAGGGAATGGAATATAATACAATGGAATTGAATCAACTGGAGTAGAATGGAATGGAATGGAATGCAATGGAATGAAATAGAATGGAATGGACTTGAACGGAATGGAGTGAAATGGAATGGAATGGAATGGAATGGAATGGAATCAAATCGAGTAGAATGGAATGGAATGGAATGGAATGGAGTGGAATGGATTGGAATGGAATAGAATGGAATTGAATCAACCCGAGTAGAATGGAACAGAATTTAATGGAAAGGAACGAAATGGAATGGAATGGAAAGGAATAGAATGGAATGGAATGGAATGGAATGGAATGGAATGGAATGGAATGGAATGGAATGGAATGGAATTGAAAGGAATGGAACTGAATCAACCCGAGTAGAACGGAATGGAATGGAATGGAGTGGAGTGGAATTGAAAGGAATGGAATGGTATGGAGTGGAGTGGAGTGCAATTGAATGGGGTTGAATCAACCCAAGTAGAACGGAACAGAAAGGAACAGAACGGAATGGAACGGAACCGAATTGAATGGAATAGAATGGAATTGAGTCAACCAGAGTAGAAAGAAAGGGAATGGAATGGAATGGAATGGAAATGAATGGAATGGTATGAAGTGGAGTGGAGTGCAATTGAATGGGATTGAATCAACCCGAGTAGAACGGAACAGAAAGGAACAGAACGGAATGGAACGGAACCGAATGGAATGGAATAGAATGGAATTGAATCAACCAGAGTAGAAAGAAAGGGAATGGAATGGAATGGAATGGAATGGAAATAAATGGAATGGTATGAAGTGGAGTGGAGTGCAATTGAATGGGATTGAATCAACCCGAGTAGAACGGAACGGAATGTAACAGAACGGAATGGAACGGAACCGAATGGAATGGAATAGAATGGAATTGAATCAACCAGAGTAGAACGAAAGGGAATGGAATGGAATGGAAAGGAATAGAATGGAATGGAATGGAACGAAATGGAATGGAATGGAATGGAATCAAATGAAATGGGATAGAACGGAATTGAATCAACACGAATAGAAAGTAATGGGCAGGAAGGGAATAGAACGGAACGGAACTGAATGGAATGGAATAGAATGGAATTGAATCAACCCGAGTAGAACGGAATGGAATGGAATGTAATGGAATGGAACTTAATGGAATGGAATGGAATGGAATGGAATGGAATGGAATGGAATGGAATGGAATGGAATGGAATAGAAAGGAATGGAATGGAATGGAAAGGAATGGAACTGAATCAACCCGAGTAGAACGGAATGGAATGGAATGAAATGCAGTGGAATGGAAAGGAATGGAATGGTATGGAGTGGAGTGGAGTGCAATTGAATGGGATTGAATCAACCCGAGTAGAACGGAACAGAAAGGAACAGAACGGAATGGAACGGAACCGAATGGAATGGAATAGAATGGAATTGAATCAACCAGAGTAGAAAGAAAGGGAATGGAATGGAATGGAATGGAATGGAAATGAATGGAATGGTATGAAGTGGAGGGGAGTGCAATTGAATGGGACTGAATCAACCCGAGTAGAACGGAACAGGAAGGAACAGAACGGAATGGAACGGAACCGAATGGAATGGAATAGAATGGAATTGAATCAACCAGAGTAGAAAGAAAGGGAATGGAATGGAATAGAATGGAATGGAAATGAATGGAATGGTATGAAGTGGAGTGGAGTGCAATTGAATGGGATTGAATCAACCCGAGTAGAACGGAACTGAATGTAACAGAACGGAATGGAACGGAACCGAATGGAATGGAATAGAATGGAATTGAATCAACCAGAGTAGAACGAAAGGGAATGGAATGGAATAGAATGGAATTGAATGAAATGGAATTTAATCAACCCAAGGAGAACGGAAAGGAATGGAATGAAATGGAATGGAATTGAATGGAATGAACCCGCGTAGAACAGAATGGAAAGGAATGGAATGGAATGGAATGGAATGGAATGGAATGGAATGGAATGGAATGGAATGGAATGGAATTGAATCCACAGAAATAGAATGGAACGGCAGGGAACGGAGCGGAATGGAACGGAATGCAATAGAATGGAATAGAATGGAATTGAATCAACACGAGTAGAATGGAAAGGAATGTAATAGAATGGAATTTAATGGAATGTAATGGAATGGAATGGAATAGAATGGAATGGAATCAACATGAGTAGAACAGAACGGAACGGAATGGAATGTAACGGAAGGGAATGGAATGTAATACAATGGAATTGAATCAACCGGAGTAGAATGGAATGGAATGGAATGGAATGGAATGAAATGGAATGGAATGGACTTGAACGGAATGGAGTGAAATGGAATGGAATGGAATGGAATGGAATCAAATCGAGTAGAATGGAATGGAATGGAATGGAATGGAGTGGAATGGATTGGAATGGAATAGAATGGAATTGAATCAACCCGAGTAGAATGGAACAGAATTTAATAGAAAGGAACGGAATGGAATGGAATGGAAAGGAATAGAATGGAATGGAATGGAATGGAATGGAATGGAATAGAAAGGAATGGAATGGAATGGAAAGGAATGGAACTGAATCAACCCGAGTAGAACGGAATGGAATGGAATGGAGTGGAGTGGAATGGAAAGGAATGGAATGGTATGGAGTGGAGTGGAGTGCAATTGAATGGGATTGAATCAACCCGAGTAGAACGGAACAGAAAGGAACAGAACGGAATGGAACGGAACCGAATGGAATGGAATAGAATGGAATTGAATCAACCAGAGTAGAAAGAAAGGGAATGGAATGGAATGGAATGGAATGGAAATGAATGGAATGGTATGAAGTGGAGTGGAGTGCAATTGAATGGGACTGAATCAACCCGAGTAGGACGGAACAGAAAGGAACAGAACGGAATGGAAAGGAACCGAATGGAATGGAATAGAATGGAATTGAATCAACCAGAGTAGAAAGAAAGGGAATGGAATGGAATGGAAAGGAATAGAATGGAATGGAATGGAACGAAATTGAATGGAATGGAATGGAATCAAATGAAATGGGATAGAACGGAATTGAATCAACACGAATAGAAAGTAATGGGCAGGAAGGGAATAGAACGGAACAGAACTGAATGGAATGGAATAGAATGGAATTGAATCAACCCGAGTAGAACGGAATGGAATGGAATGGAATGGAATGGAATGGAATGGAATGGAATGGAATGGAATGGAATGGAATGGAATAGAAAGGAATGGAATGGAATGGAAAGGAATGGAACTGAATCAACCCGAGTAGAACGGAATGGAATGCAATGAAGTGGAGTGGAATGGAAAGGAATGGAATGGTATGGAGTGGAGTGGAGTGCAATTGAATGGGATTGAATCATCCCGAGTAAAACGGAACAGAAAGGAACAGAACGGAATGGAACGGAACCGAATGGAATGGAATAGAATGGAATTGAATCAACCAGAGTAGAAAGAAAGGGAATGGAATGGAATGGAATGGAATGGAAATGAATGGAATGGTATGAAGTGGAGGGGAGTGCAATTGAATGGGACTGAATCAACCCGAGTAGAACGGAACAGAAAGGAACAGAACGGAATGGAACGGAACCGAATGGAATGGAATAGAATGGAATTGAATCAACCAGAGTAGAAAGAAAGGGAATGGAATGGAATGGAAAGGAATAGAATGGAATGGAATGGAATGGAATGGAATGGAATGGAATGGAATGGAATAGAAAGGAATGGAATGGAATGGAAAGGAATGGAACTGAATCAACCCGAGTAGAACGGAATGGAATGGAATGGAGTGGAGTGGAATGGAAAGGAATGGAATGGTATGGAGTGGAGTGGAGTGCAATTGAATGGGATTCAATCAACCCGAGTAGAACGGAACAGAAAGGAACAGAACGGAATGGAACGGAACCGAATGGAATGGAATAGAATGGAATTGAATCAACCAGAGTAGAAAGAAAGGGAATGGAATGGAATGGAATGGAATGGAAATGAATGGAATGGTATGAAGTGGAGTGGAGTGCAATTGAATGGGACTGAATCAACCCGAGTAGGACGGAACAGAAAGGAACAGAACGGAATGGAAAGGAACCGAATGGAATGGAATAGAATGGAATTGAATCAACCAGAGTAGAACAAAAGGGAATGGAATGGAATGGAAAGGAATAGAATGGAATGGAATGGAACGAAATGGAATGGAATGGAATGGAATCAAATGAAATGGGATAGAACGGAATTGAATCAACACGAATAGAAAGTAATGGGCAGGAAGGGAATAGAACGGAACGGAACTGAATGGAATGGAATAGAATGGAATTGAATCAACCCGAGTAGAACGGAATGGAATGGAATGTAATGGAATGGAACTTAATGGAATGGAATGGAATGGAATGGAATGGAATGGAATGGAATGGAATGGAATGGAATGGAATGGAATAGAAAGGAATGGAATGGAATGGAAAGGAATGGAACTGAATCAACCCGAGTAGAACGGAATGGAATGGAATGAAATGCAGTGGAATGGAAAGGAATGGAATGGTATGGAGTGGAGTGGAGTGCAATTGAATGGGATTGAATCAACCCGAGTAGAACGGAACAGAAAGGAACAGAACGGAATGGAACGGAACCGAATGGAATGGAATAGAATGGAATTGAATCAACCAGAGTAGAAAGAAAGGGAATGGAATGGAATGGAATGGAATGGAAATGAATGGAATGGTATGAAGTGGAGGGGAGTGCAATTGAATGGGACTGAATCAACCCGAGTAGAACGGAACAGGAAGGAACAGAACGGAATGGAACGGAACCGAATGGAATGGAATAGAATGGAATTGAATCAACCAGAGTAGAAAGAAAGGGAATGGAATGGAATAGAATGGAATGGAAATGAATGGAATGGTATGAAGTGGAGTGGAGTGCAATTGAATGGGATTGAATCAACCCGAGTAGAACGGAACTGAATGTAACAGAACGGAATGGAACGGAACCGAATGGAATGGAATAGAATGGAATTGAATCAACCAGAGTAGAACGAAAGGGAATGGAATGGAATAGAATGGAATTGAATGAAATGGAATTTAATCAACCCAAGGAGAACGGAAAGGAATGGAATGAAATGGAATGGAATTGAATGGAATGAACCCGCGTAGAACAGAATGGAAAGGAATGGAATGGAATGGAATGGAATGGAATGGAATGGAATGGAATGGAATGGAATGGAATGGAATTGAATCCACAGAAATAGAATGGAACGGCAGGGAACGGAGCGGAATGGAACGGAATGCAATAGAATGGAATAGAATGGAATTGAATCAACACGAGTAGAATGGAAAGGAATGTAATAGAATGGAATTTAATGGAATGTAATGGAATGGAATGGAATAGAATGGAATGGAATCAACATGAGTAGAACAGAACGGAACGGAATGGAATGTAACGGAAGGGAATGGAATGTAATACAATGGAATTGAATCAACCGGAGTAAAATGGAATGGAATGGAATGGAATGGAATGAAATGGAATGGAATGGACTTGAACGGAATGGAGTGAAATGGAATGGAATGGAATGGAATGGAATCAAATCGAGTAGAATGGAATGGAATGGAATGGAATGGAGTGGAATGGATTGGAATGGAATAGAATGGAATTGAATCAACCCGAGTAGAATGGAACAGAATTTAATAGAAAGGAACGGAATGGAATGGAATGGAAAGGAATAGAATGGAATGGAATGGAATGGAATGGAATGGAATAGAAAGGAATGGAATGGAATGGAAAGGAATGGAACTGAATCAACCCGAGTAGAACGGAATGGAATGGAATGGAGTGGAGTGGAATGGAAAGGAATGGAATGGTATGGAGTGGAGTGGAGTGCAATTGAATGGGATTGAATCAACCCGAGTAGAACGGAACAGAAAGGAACAGAACGGAATGGAACGGAACCGAATGGAATGGAATAGAATGGAATTGAATCAACCAGAGTAGAAAGAAAGGGAATGGAATGGAATGGAATGGAATGGAAATGAATGGAATGGTATGAAGTGGAGTGGAGTGCAATTGAATGGGACTGAATCAACCCGAGTAGGACGGAACAGAAAGGAACAGAACGGAATGGAAAGGAACCGAATGGAATGGAATAGAATGGAATTGAATCAACCAGAGTAGAAAGAAAGGGAATGGAATGGAATGGAAAGGAATAGAATGGAATGGAATGGAAGGAAATTGAATGGAATGGAATGGAATCAAATGAAATGGGATAGAACGGAATTGAATCAACACGAATAGAAAGTAATGGGCAGGAAGGGAATAGAACGGAACAGAACTGAATGGAATGGAATAGAATGGAATTGAATCAACCCGAGTAGAACGGAATGGAATGGAATGGAATGGAATGGAATGGAATGGAATGGAATGGAATGGAATGGAATGGAATGGAATAGAAAGGAATGGAATGGAATGGAAAGGAATGGAACTGAATCAACCCGAGTAGAACGGAATGGAATGCAATGAAGTGGAGTGGAATGGAAAGGAATGGAATGGTATGGAGTGGAGTGGAGTGCAATTGAATGGGATTGAATCATCCCGAGTAAAACGGAACAGAAAGGAACAGAACGGAATGGAACGGAACCGAATGGAATGGAATAGAATGGAATTGAATCAACCAGAGTAGAAAGAAAGGGAATGGAATGGAATGGAATGGAATGGAAATGAATGGAATGGTATGAAGTGGAGGGGAGTGCAATTGAATGGGACTGAATCAACCCGAGTAGAACGGAACAGAAAGGAACAGAACGGAATGGAACGGAACCGAATGGAATGGAATAGAATGGAATTGAATCAACCAGAGTAGAAAGAAAGGGAATGGAATGGAATGGAAAGGAATAGAATGGAATGGAATGGAATGGAATGGAATGGAATGGAATGGAATGGAATAGAAAGGAATGGAATGGAATGGAAAGGAATGGAACTGAATCAACCCGAGTAGAACGGAATGGAATGGAATGGAGTGGAGTGGAATGGAAAGGAATGGAATGGTATGGAGTGGAGTGGAGTGCAATTGAATGGGATTCAATCAACCCGAGTAGAACGGAACAGAAAGGAACAGAACGGAATGGAACGGAACCGAATGGAATGGAATAGAATGGAATTGAATCAACCAGAGTAGAAAGAAAGGGAATGGAATGGAATGGAATGGAATGGAAATGAATGGAATGGTATGAAGTGGAGTGGAGTGCAATTGAATGGGACTGAATCAACCCGAGTAGGACGGAACAGAAAGGAACAGAACGGAATGGAAAGGAACCGAATGGAATGGAATAGAATGGAATTGAATCAACCAGAGTAGAACAAAAGGGAATGGAATGGAATGGAAAGGAATAGAATGGAATGGAATGGAACGAAATGGAATGGAATGGAATGGAATCAAATGAAATGGGATAGAACGGAATTGAATCAACACGAATAGAAAGTAATGGGCAGGAAGGGAATAGAACGGAACGGAACTGAATGGAATGGAATAGAATGGAATTGAATCAACCCGAGTAGAACGGAATGGAATGGAATGTAATGGAATGGAACTTAATGGAATGGAATGGAATGGAATGGAATGGAATGGAATGGAATGGAATGGAATGGAATGGAATGGAATAGAAAGGAATGGAATGGAATGGAAAGGAATGGAACTGAATCAACCCGAGTAGAACGGAATGGAATGGAATGAAATGCAGTGGAATGGAAAGGAATGGAATGGTATGGAGTGGAGTGGAGTGCAATTGAATGGGATTGAATCAACCCGAGTAGAACGGAACAGAAAGGAACAGAACGGAATGGAACGGAACCGAATGGAATGGAATAGAATGGAATTGAATCAACCAGAGTAGAAAGAAAGGGAATGGAATGGAATGGAATGGAATGGAAATGAATGGAATGGTATGAAGTGGAGGGGAGTGCAATTGAATGGGACTGAATCAACCCGAGTAGAACGGAACAGGAAGGAACAGAACGGAATGGAACGGAACCGAATGGAATGGAATAGAATGGAATTGAATCAACCAGAGTAGAAAGAAAGGGAATGGAATGGAATAGAATGGAATGGAAATGAATGGAATGGTATGAAGTGGAGTGGAGTGCAATTGAATGGGATTGAATCAACCCGAGTAGAACGGAACTGAATGTAACAGAACGGAATGGAACGGAACCGAATGGAATGGAATAGAATGGAATTGAATCAACCAGAGTAGAACGAAAGGGAATGGAATGGAATAGAATGGAATTGAATGAAATGGAATTTAATCAACCCAAGGAGAACGGAAAGGAATGGAATGAAATGGAATGGAATTGAATGGAATGAACCCGCGTAGAACAGAATGGAAAGGAATGGAATGGAATGGAATGGAATGGAATGGAATGGAATGGAATGGAATGGAATTGAATCCACAGAAATAGAATGGAACGGCAGGGAACGGAGCGGAATGGAACGGAATGCAATAGAATGGAATAGAATGGAATTGAATCAACACGAGTAGAATGGAAAGGAATGTAATAGAATGGAATTTAATGGAATGTAATGGAATGGAATGGAATAGAATGGAATGGAATCAACATGAGTAGAACAGAACGGAACGGAATGGAATGTAACGGAAGGGAATGGAATGTAATACAATGGAATTGAATCAACCGGAGTAGAATGGAATGGAATGGAATGGAATGGAATGAAATGGAATGGAATGGACTTGAACGGAATGGAGTGAAATGGAATGGAATGGAATGGAATGGAATCAAATCGAGTAGAATGGAATGGAATGGAATGGAATGGAGTGGAATGGATTGGAATGGAATAGAATGGAATTGAATCAACCCGAGTAGAATGGAACAGAATTTAATAGAAAGGAACGGAATGGAATGGAATGGAAAGGAATAGAATGGAATGGAATGGAATGGAATGGAATGGAATAGAAAGGAATGGAATGGAATGGAAAGGAATGGAACTGAATCAACCCGAGTAGAACGGAATGGAATGGAATGGAGTGGAGTGGAATGGAAAGGAATGGAATGGTATGGAGTGGAGTGGAGTGCAATTGAATGGGATTGAATCAACCCGAGTAGAACGGAACAGAAAGGAACAGAACGGAATGGAACGGAACCGAATGGAATGGAATAGAATGGAATTGAATCAACCAGAGTAGAAAGAAAGGGAATGGAATGGAATGGAATGGAATGGAAATGAATGGAATGGTATGAAGTGGAGTGGAGTGCAATTGAATGGGACTGAATCAACCCGAGTAGGACGGAACAGAAAGGAACAGAACGGAATGGAAAGGAACCGAATGGAATGGAATAGAATGGAATTGAATCAACCAGAGTAGAAAGAAAGGGAATGGAATGGAATGGAAAGGAATAGAATGGAATGGAATGGAACGAAATTGAATGGAATGGAATGGAATCAAATGAAATGGGATAGAACGGAATTGAATCAACACGAATAGAAAGTAATGGGCAGGAAGGGAATAGAACGGAACAGAACTGAATGGAATGGAATAGAATGGAATTGAATCAACCCGTGTAGAACGGAATGGAATGGAATGGAATGGAATGGAATGGAATGGAATGGAATGGAATGGAATGGAATGGAATGGAATGGAATGGAATAGAAAGGAATGGAATGGAATGGAAAGGAATGGAACTGAATCAACCCGAGTAGAACGGAATGGAATGCAATGAAGTGGAGTGGAATGGAAAGGAATGGAATGGTATGGAGTGGAGTGGAGTGCAATTGAATGGGATTGAATCATCCCGAGTAAAACGGAACAGAAAGGAACAGAACGGAATGGAACGGAACCGAATGGAATGGAATAGAATGGAATTGAATCAACCAGAGTAGAAAGAAAGGGAATGGAATGGAATGGAATGGAATGGAAATGAATGGAATGGTATGAAGTGGAGGGGAGTGCAATTGAATGGGACTGAATCAACCCGAGTAGAACGGAACAGAAAGGAACAGAACGGAATGGAACGGAACCGAATGGAATGGAATAGAATGGAATTGAATCAACCAGAGTAGAAAGAAAGGGAATGGAATGGAATGGAAAGGAATAGAATGGAATGGAATGGAATGGAATGGAATGGAATGGAATGGAATGGAATAGAAAGGAATGGAATGGAATGGAAAGGAATGGAACTGAATCAACCCGAGTAGAACGGAATGGAATGGAATGGAGTGGAGTGGAATGGAAAGGAATGGAATGGTATGGAGTGGAGTGGAGTGCAATTGAATGGGATTCAATCAACCCGAGTAGAACGGAACAGAAAGGAACAGAACGGAATGGAACGGAACCGAATGGAATGGAATAGAATGGAATTGAATCAACCAGAGTAGAAAGAAAGGGAATGGAATGGAATGGAATGGAATGGAAATGAATGGAATGGTATGAAGTGGAGTGGAGTGCAATTGAATGGGACTGAATCAACCCGAGTAGGACGGAACAGAAAGGAACAGAACGGAATGGAAAGGAACCGAATGGAATGGAATAGAATGGAATTGAATCAACCAGAGTAGAAAGAAAGGGAATGTAATGGAATGGAAAGGAATAGAATGGAATGGAATGGAACGAAATGGAATGGAATGGAATGGAATCAAATGAAATGGGATAGAACGGAATTGAATCAACACGAATTGAAAGTAATGGGCAGGAAGGGAATAGAACGGAACGGAACTGAATGGAATGGAATAGAATGGAATTGAATCAACCCGAGTAGAACGGAATGGAATGGAATGGAATGAAATGGAATGGAATGGAATGGAATGGAATGGAATGGAATGGAATGGAATGGAATGGAATAGAAAGGAATGGAATGGAATGGAAAGGAATGGAACTGAATCAACCCGAGTAGAACGGAATGGAATGCAATGAAGTGGAGTGGAATGGAAAGGAATGGAATGGTATGGAGTGGAGTGGAGTGCAATTGAATGGGATTGAATCAACCCTAGTAGAACGGAACAGAAAGGAAGAGAACGGAATGGAACGGAACCGAATGGAATGGAATAGAATGGAATTGAATCAACCAGAGTAGAAAGAAAGGGAATGGAATGGAATGGAATGGAATGGAAATGAATGGAATGGTATGAAGTGGAGGGGAGTGCAATTGAATGGGACTGAATCAACCCGAGTAGAACGGAACAGAAAGGAAGAGAACGGAATGGAACGGAACCGAATGGAATGGAATAGAATGGAATTGAATCAACCAGAGTAGAAAGAAAGGGAATGGAATGGAATAGAATGGAATGGAAATGAATGGAATGGTATGAAGTGGAGTGGAGTGCAATTGAGTGGGATTGAATCAACCCGAGTAGAACGGAACTGAATGTAACAGAACGGAATGGAACGGAACCGAATGGAATGGAATAGAATGGAATTGAATCAACCAGAGTAGAACGAAAGGGAATGGAATGGAATAGAATGGAATTGAATGGAATGGAATTTAATCAACCCAAGGAGAACGGAAAGGAATGGAATGAAATGGAATGGAATTGAATGGAATGAACCCGCGTAGAACAGAATGGAATGGAATGGAATGGAATGGAATGGAATGGAATGGAATGGAATGGAATGGAA
Organism: Gorilla gorilla gorilla; assembly: GCF_029281585.2. Classification (NCBI taxonomy): domain Eukaryota; kingdom Metazoa; phylum Chordata; class Mammalia; order Primates; family Hominidae; genus Gorilla; species Gorilla gorilla. The sequence goes on along the minus strand of NC_073224.2, from coordinate 112,321,157 downwards.
TGGAATCCACAGAAATAGAATGGAACGGCAGGGAACGGAACAGAACAGAACGGAATGGAATCGAATAGAATGGAATTGAATCAACACGAGTAGAATGGAAAGGAATGTAATAGAATGGAATTTAACGGAATGTAATGGAATGGAATGGAATAGAATGGAATGGAATCAACATCAGTAGAACAGAACGGAACGGAATGGAATGGAACGGAAGGGAATGGAATGTAATACAATGGAATTGAATCAACTGGAGTAGAATGGAATGGAATGGAATGCAATGGAATGAAATGGAATGGAATGGACTTGAACGGAATGGAGTGAAATGGAATGGAATGGAATGGAATGGAATCAAATCGAGTAGAATGGAATGGAATGGAATGGAATGGAGTGGAATGGATTGGAATGGAATAGAATGGAATTGAATCAACCCGAGTAGAATGGAACAGAATTTAATGGAAAGGAACGGAATGGAATGGAATGGAAAGGAATAGAATGGAATGGAATGGAATGGAATGGAATGGAATGGAATGGAATGGAATGGAATGGAACGGAATAGAAAGGAATGGAATGGATTGGAAAGGAATGGAACTGAATCAACCCGAGTAGAAGGGAATGGAATGGAATGGAGTGGAGTGGAATGGAAAGGAATGGAATGGTATGGAGTGGAGTGGAGTGCAATTGAATGGGATTGAATCAACCCGAGTAGAACGGAACAGAAAGGAACAGAACGGAATGGAACGGAACCGAATGGAATGGAATAGAATGGAATTGAATCAACCAGAGTAGAAAGAAAGGGAATGGAATGGAATGGAATGGAATGGAAATGAATGGAATGGTATGAAGTGGAGTGGAGTGCAATTGAATGGGACTGAATCAACCCGAGTAGGAAGGAACAGAAAGGAACAGAACGGAATGGAATGGAACCGAATGGAATGGAATAGAATGGAATTGAATCAACCAGAGTAGAAAGAAAGGGAATGGAATGGAATGGAATGGAATGGAAATGAATGGAATGGTATGAAGTGGAGTGGAGTGCAATTGAATGGGATTGAATCAACCCGAGTAGAACGGAACGGAATGTAACAGAACGGAATGGAACGGAACCGAATGGAATGGAATAGAATGGAATTTAATCAACCAGAGTAGAACGAAAGGGAATGGAATGGAATGGAAAGGAATAGAATGGAATGGAATGGAACGAAATGGAATGGAATGGAATGGAATCAAATGAAATGGGATAGAACGGAATTGAATCAACACGAATAGAAAGTAATGGGCAGGAAGGGAATAGAACGGAACGGAACTGAATGGAATGGAATAGAATGGAATTGAATCAACCCGAGTAGAACGGAATGGAATGGAATGGAATGGAATGGAATGGAATGGAATGGAATGGAATGGAATGGAAAGGAATGGAACTGAATCAACCCGAGTAGAACGGAATGGAATGGAATGGAGCGGAGTGGAATGGAAAGGAATGGAATGGTATGGAGTGGAGAGGAGTGCAATTGAATGGGATTGAATCAACCCGAGTAAAACGGAACAGAAAGGGACAGAACGGAATGGAACGGAACCGAATGGAATGGAATAGAATGGAATTGAATCAACCAGAGTAGAAAGAAAAGGAATGGAATGGAATGGAATGGAATGGAAATGAATGGAGTGGTATGAAGTGGAGGGGAGTGCAATTGAATGGGACTGAATCAACCCGAGTAGAACGGAACAGAAAGGAACAGAACGGAATGGAACGGAACCGAATGGAATGGAATAGAATGGAATTGAATCAACCAGTGTAGAAAGAAAGGGAACGGAATGGAATGGAATGGAATGGAAATGAATGGAATGGTATGAAGTGGAGTGGAGTGCAATTGAATGGGATTGAATCAACCCGAGTAGAATGGAACGGAATGTAACAGAACGGAGTGGAACGGAACCGAATGGAATGGAATAGAATGGAATTGAATCAACCAGAGTAGAACAAAAGGGAATGGAATGGAATGGAAAGGAATAGAATGGAATGGAATGGAACGAAATGGAATGGAATGGAATGGAATCAAATGAAATGGGATAGAACGGAATTGAATCAACACGAATAGAAAGTAATGGGCAGGAAGGGAATAGAACGGAACGGAACTGAATGGAATGGAATAGAAAGGAATTGAATCCACCCGAGTAGAACGGAATGGAATGGAATGGAATGGAATGGAATGGAAAGGAATGGAAAGGAATGGAATGGAATGGAATGGCACGGAATGGAATGGAATGGAATGGAATTGAATAGAATGGAATTGAATCAACCCGAGTGGAAAGGAACGGATCGGAACGGAACAGAACGGTATGGAATGTAATAGAATGGAATTGAATCAACCCGAGTAGAATGGAATGGAAGAGAATGGAAAGGATAGTAATAGAATGGAATTGAGTGGCATGGAATGGAATGGAATAGAATCAACCCGAGTAGAACAGAAAGGATTGGAATGGAATGGAATAGAATGGAATGGAATGGAATGGATTGGAATGGAATGGAATGGAATAGAATGGAATGGAATCAACCTGAGTGGAAAGACGCGGAAAGGAGCGGAGAGGAACTTAACGCAATGGAATGTAATAGAATGGAATTGAATCAACCCGAGTAGAACGGAAGGGAATGGAATTGAATGGAATGGAATGGAGTGAAATGGAATGGAGTGGAATGGAAAGGAATCAACCCGATTTGAAAGGAATGGAATGGAATGGAATGGAATGGAATGGAATGGAATGGAATGGAATGGAATGGAATGGAATGGAATGGAATGGAATGGAATGGATTGGAATGGAATGGAATGGATTGGAGGGGAATAGAATGGAATGTATTGGAATGGAATGGAATGGAATGGAATGGTATGGAATCAACCAGAGTAGGACGAAATGGAATGCAATGGAATGGAAGGGAAAGGAATGGAATGGATTGGAGTGGATTGGAATGTAATGGAATGCAATAGAATCAACCCGAGCAGCATGGAACGGAATGGAACAGAAGGGCATGGAATGGAACTGAACAGAACGGAATGGAATGGAATGGAATAGAATGGAAACGATTCAACCCGACTAGAATGGAAGGAAATGGAATGGAATGGAATGCAATATAATGGAACGGAATGGAATAGAATGGAATGGAATGGAATGCAATGGAATGCAATGGAATGGAATGGAACGGAATGGAATAAACACGAGTAGAATGGAATGGAACGGATCGAGTGGAATGGAATGGAATAGAATGGAATTGAATCAACACGGGTGGAGCCATGCGGAACGGAGCGGAACGGAACGGAATGCAATAGAATGGAATAGAATGGAATTGATTCAACCTGACTAGAACGGAAGGGAATGGAATGGAATGGAATGCAATGGAACGGAATGGAATGCAATGGAATGGAATGGAAAGGAATCAACCCGAGATGAACGGAATGGAATGGAATGGAATGGAATGGAATGGACTGGAATGCAATGGAATGGAATGGAATGGAATGGAATGGACTTGAATGGAATGGAACGGAATGGAATGGAATGGAATGGAATGGAATGGAATGGAATAGAATCAACCCGAGCAGAAAGGAATGGAATGGAATGGAATGGAATGGAATGGAATGGAATGGAATCAACCCGAGTAGAAAGGAATGGAATGCAATGGAATGGAATGGAATGGAATGGAATGGAATGGAATGGAAAGGAATGGAATGGAATGGAATGGAATGGAATGGAATGGAATTGAATCAACCCGAGTAGAAAGGAATGGAATGCAATGGAATGGAATGGAATGGAATGGAATGGAATGGAATGGAATGGAATGGATTGGAATGTAATAGAATGGAATTCAATCAACTCGAGTAGAACGTAATGGAATGGAATGGAACGGAACGAAAAGGAACAGAACCCAATGGAATGGAATAGAATGGAGTTGAATCAACATGAGTAGAACGAAAGAGAATGGAATGGAATAGAATGGAATTGAATCAACCCGAGTTGAACGGAATGAAATGGAATGGAATGGAATGGAATGCAATGGAATTGAATGGCAAGGAATGGAATACAATGTAATTGAATCAACACGACTAGAACGGAGTGCAATGGAATAGAATGGAATGGAATGGAATCAACCAGAGAAAAATGGAATGGAATGGAACGGAATTGAATGGAATGGAATGGAATGGAATGGAATGAAACGAAATGGAATGGAATGGAATCAACGTGAGAAGAACGGAATGGAATGGAAAGGAATGGAATGGAGGGGTATGGAATGGAACAGAATGGAATGGAATGGAATGGAAGAGAATGGAATTGAATCAACCCGAGTACAATGGAACGGAAGGGAATGAAACGGAATGGAACGGAATGGAATGGAATGGAATAGAATGGAATTGAATTAACCTGAGTAGAACAGGATGGAATGGAATGGAATGGAATGGAATGGAATGGCTTGGAGTGGAATGGAATGGAATAATACTGAATTGAATCAACCCGAGTGTTGTGGAATGGATTGGAATGGAATGGAATGGAATGGAATGGAATGAAATGGAATGGAATGGAATGGAGTGAAATTCAATGGGGTTGAATCAACCCGAGTAGAACGGAACGGAATGGAAGAGAACGGAATGGAACGGATGCGAATGGAATGGAATAGAATGTAATTGAATAAACTAGAGTAGAACGACAGGGAATGGAATGGAATGGAATGGAGTAGAATGGAATGGAATGGAACAGAATGGAATGGAACGGAATGGAATCAAATGAAATGGAATAGAACGGAATTAAATCAACCCGAATAGAAAGTAACGGATAGGAAGGGAATAGAAAGTAACGGAACTGAATGGAATGGAATAGAATGGAATTGAATCAACCCAAGTAGAAAGGAATGAAGTGGAATGGAATGGAATGGAGTGGAAAGGAATAGAATGCAATTGAATCAACCCGAGTAGAATGGAACGGAATGGAATGGAATGGAATGGAATTGAATCAACCCGAATAGAGCGATGCAGAACGGTGCGGAATGGAATGAAACGGAATGGAATGCAATAGAATGGAATTGAATCAACCCGATTAGAACAGAATGGAATGGAATGGAATGGAAGGGCGTGGAATGGAATGGAATGGAATGGAATGGAATGCAATGCAATGGAATCAACCCGAGTTGAACGGAATGGAATGGAAGGGAATGCAATGGAATGGAATGGAATGGAATGGAGTGAAATGGAATGGAATGGAATGGTATAATATGGAATTGAATCCACCTGAGTGTAGTGGAAAGGAATGGAATAGAATGGAATGGAATGGAATGGAATGGAATGGATTGGAATGGAATGGAATGGAATGGAATCAACCCGAGTAGAGCACAACGGAACGGAAAGGAACGGAATGGAATGGAACAGAACGGACTGGAAAAGAATGGAAATGAATAAACCCGATCAGAATGGAAAGAGATGGAATGGAATGGAATGGAATGCAATGGAATGGAACGGCATGGAATGGAATAGAATGGAATTGAATCAACCCCAGTAGAATGTAATGGAACTGAATGGACTTGAATCAACCCGAGTAGAATGGAATGGAATAGAATGGAATGGAATGGAATGGAATGGAATGGAATGGAATGGAATGGAATGGAATGGAATGGAATCAACACGAGTGGAATAGAATGGAATGGAATGGATTGGAATGGAATGGAATCAACCCAAGTGGAATGGCATGGAATGGAATGGAATGGAATGGAATGGAATGGAATGGAATCAACCCGAGTAGAAAGGAATGGAATAGAATGGAATGAAATCAACGCGATTAGAATGGAATGGAATGGAATGGAATGGAATGGAATGGAATGGAATGGAATGGAATGGAATGGAATGGAATGGAATCAATCCGAGAAGAACAGAATGGAATGGAATGGAATGGAATGGTTTGGAATGGAATGGAATGGAATGGAATGGAATGGAATGGAATGGAATGGAATGGAATGGAATCAATCCGAGAAGAACATAATGGAATGGAATGGAATGGAATGGTTTGGAATGGAATGGAATGGAATGGAATGGAATGGAATGGAATGGAATGGAATGGAATGGAATCAACGTGAGAAGAACAGAATGGATTGGAACAGAATGGAATGGAATGGAAGGGAATGGAATGGAATGGAATAGAATGGAATTGAATCAAACCGAGTGGAACGGAATGGAATTGAACGAAACGGAACGGAATGAATGGAATGGAATGGAATAGAATGGAATTGAATTAAGCCGAGTAGAACAGAATGGAATGGAATGGAATGGAAAGGAATGGAATGGTATGGAATGGAACGGAAAGGAAAGGAATGGAATGGAATAATATGAAACAGGATCAACCGGAGTGGAGTGGAATGCAATGGAATTTGATGGAATGGAATGGAATGGAATGGAACGGAATGGATTCGATTGGAATCAACCCGAGTAGAGCGGAATGGATTGGAACGGATTGGAATGGACTGGAATCAAATGGAATGGAATTGAATGGAATGGAATGGAATGGAAAGGATAGGAAAGGAATGGAATGGAATGGAATGGAATGGAATGGAATGGAATGGAATGGAATGGAATGGAATGGAATGGAGTGGAATGGAATAGGATGGAATTGAATCAACCCGAGTAGAACGGAATGGAATGGATTGGACAGGAAAGGAATGGAATAGTATGGAATGGAATCAACCCTAGTTTAGTGGAATGGAATGGAATGGAACGGAATTGAATGGAGTGGAATGGAATCAACCCGAGTAGTACAGAACGGAATGGAATGGAAAGGAATGGAATGGACCCAAGTAGAGTCGAATGGAATGGAATGGAATGGAATGGAATGGAATGGAATGGAATGGAATGGAATGGAATGGAATGGAATGGTATGGAGTGGAATAGAATGGAATTGAAACAATCAGAGTAGAATGAATGGAATGGAATGGAATGGAATGGAATGGAATGGAATGGAACGGACGCAAGTAGAATGGAATGGAATGGAATGGAATGGACAGAAGTTAAATCGAATGGAATGGAATGGAACGGAAAGGAATGCAATAGAATGCAATGGAATCAACCTGAGTAGAACGGAATGGAATGGAATGGAATGGAATGGACCCAAGTAGAATGGAATGGAATGGAATGGAATAGAATGGAATGGAATGGAATGGAATGGAATGGAATGGAATCAACCAGAGTAGAACGGAATGGAATGGAATGCAGTGGAATGGACCCAAGTAGAATGGAATGGAATGGAATGGAATGGAATGGAATGGAATGGAATGGAATAGTATGGAATTGAATCAACCCAAGTGGAGTCGAATGGGGTGGAATTGAATGGAGTGGAATGGAATGGAATGGAATGGAATGGTATAATATGGAATTGAATCAACCTGAGTGGAGTGGAATGGATCGGAATGGAATGGAATGGAATGGAATGGAATGGAATGGAATGGAATGGAATGGAATGGAATGGATTCAACCCCATTAGAACGGAACGGAGTGGAACGGAGCGGAACGGAATGGAATGGAATGGAATAGAAAGGAATTGAATCAACCTGAGTAGAAAGGAATGGATTGGAATGGAATAAAATGAAACGGAATGGAATGGAATAGAATGGAATAGAGTCAACCCCAGTTGAATAAAATGAATGGAATGGAATGGAAAAGAATGGAATGGAATAAAATGGAATGGAATGGAATGGAATGGAATGGAATGGAATGGAATGGAGTGGAATGGAATCAACCGGAGTAGAACGGAGTGGAATGGAATGGAATGGAATGGAATGGAATGGAATGGAATGGAATGGAATGGAATGGAATGGAATGGAATGGAATGGAGTGGAATGGAATCAACCGGAGTAGAACGGAATGGAATGGAATGGAAAGAAATGGAATGGAATGGAATGGAATGGAATGGAATGGAATGGAATGGAATGGAATCGAATGGAATCGAATGGAACGGAATGGAATGGAGTAGAATGGAACAGATTCAACCCGAGTAGAACGACGCGGAAAGCAGTGGAACGGAACGGAAGAGAATGGAATGGAATAGAATTGAATTGATTCAACCCAAGTAGAACGGAAGGGAAAGGAAAGGAATGGAATGGAAGGGAATGAAATGCAATGGAATGGAATGGAATGGAATCAACCCGAGTTGAATGGAATGGAATGGAATGGAATGGAAAGGAATGGAATGGAATTGAATTGGGTAAATCCGAGTAGAACCGAATGGAATGGAATGGAACGGATTGCAGTGGGATAGAATAGAATTGAATCAAACCGAGTAGAACGGAATTTAATTTACTGGAATGGAATGGAATGGAATGGAATGGAATGGAATGGAGAGAATGGAATGGAATGCAATAGATTTAACCTGAGTAGAACGGAATGGAATGGAATGGAATGGAACGGAACGGAATGGAATGGCTTAGAATGGAATTGAATCAACGCGAGTAGAACGGAATGGATTGAAATGCAATGGAATGGAAAGGAATGGAATGGAAGAGAATAGAATTGAATCCACCCGAGTAGAACGGAATGCAATGAAATAGAATGGAATAGAATGGAATGGAATGGAATGGAATGGAATGGAATGGAAGGGAATGGAATGGAATGGAATGAAATAGAATTGAAATTAATCAACCAGAGTAGAACGGAATGGAATGTAATGGAATGGAATGGACCCAAGTAGAATGGAATGGAATGGAATGGAATGCAATGGAATGGAACAGAATGCAATGGAATAGAATACAACTGAATCAATCAGAGTAGAATGGAATGGAATGGAATGGAATGGAATGGAATGGAATGGAATGGAATGGAATGGAATGGAATGGAATGGAATGGAATGGATTGGTATGGAAGTGAATCAACCCGAGTGGAGTGGGTTGGAATGGAATGGAAGGGAATGGAATGGAATGGAATGGAATGGAATAGTATCAAATTGAATCAACCCGAGTGGTGTGGAATGGAATGGAATGGAAAGGAATGGAATAGAATGGAATGGAACGGAATAGAATGGAACGGAATCAAGCCGAATAGAACTGACTGGAATGGAATGGAATGGATCAGAAGGGAATGGAATGCAATGTAGTGGAATAGAATGGAATAGAATGGAATAGAATCAACCAGAGTAGAACGGAACGGAATGGATCGGAATGGAACGGAAAAAAACGGATTGGGATGGAATAGAATGGAATTGAATCAACCCGAGTAGTACGCAATGGAATGGAAACTGATGAAATGGAATGGAATGGTTTGGAATGGAGTGGAATGGTATAATATGGAATTGAATCAAGCTGAGTGGAGTGGAATGGAATGGAAAGAAATGGAATGGAATGCAATGGAATGGAATGGAACGGAATGCAATGGAATGGAATGGAATGGAATGCAATGGAATGGAATGGAATGGAATGCAATGGAATGGAATGGAATGGAATGGAATGGAATGGAATGGAATGGAATGGAATGGAATGGAATGGAATGGAATGGAATCAACCCTAGAAGAACGAAATGGAATGGAATGGAATGCAATGGAATGGAATGGAATGGAATGCAATGGAATGCAATGGAATGGAATGGAATGGAATGGAATGCAATGGAATGGAATGGAATGGAATGGAATGGAATGGAATGGAATCAAGGTGAGAAGAACGGAACGGAACGGAACGGAATGGAAAGGAAGGGAATGGAATGGAATAGAATGGAATTGAATGTAATGGAATCAAACAGAGTAGAACGGAACAGAAGTGAATGAAACGGAACGGAATAGAATGGAATGGAATAGAATGGAATGGAATGGAATGGATTGGAATGGTATGGAATGGAATGGAATGGAATAGTATGGAATTGAATCAACCACAGTGGAGTGGAATGGAATGGAATGGAATGGAATTGGATGTAATGGAATGGAATGGAATGGAATGGAAAAGATTCAACCCAAGTAGAACGGAATGGATTTTAATGGAATGGAATGGAATGGAATGGAATGGAATTCAATGGAATGGAAATCAATGGAATGGAATGGAAAGGATTGTAATGGAATGGAGTGGTGTGAAATGGAATAGAATGGAATTGAATCAAACCGAGTAGAACGGAATGGAATGGATTTGAATGGAATTGAATGGAATGGAATGAAATGGAATGGAATCGAATCAAACTGAGAAAAACAGAGCGGAATGTAATGTAATGTAATGGAATGGAATGGAATGGAAGGGAATGGAATGGAATGGAATGGAATGGAATTTAATAGAATGGAATTGAATCAACCAGAACAGAATGGAAGGGTATGGAACGGAACGGAACGGTACGGAATGTAATAGAATGGAATTGAATCAACCCGAGTAGAATGGAATGGAATGGAAAGGAATGGAATGGAATTGAACGGAATGGAATGGAATGGAATGGAAAGGAATGGAATGTAATCAACCCGAGTAGAACAGAAAGGAAAGGAATGGAATGGAATGGAATGGAATGGAATGGAATGGAATGGAATGGAATCAACCTGAGTGGAAAGATGCGGAATGGAGCTGAACGGAATGGAACGGAATGGAATGGAATAGAATGGAATTGAATCAACCTGATTAGAATGTATGGCAATGGAATGGAATGGAATGGAATGGAATGGAATGGAATGGAATGGAATGGAATGGAATGCAATGGAATCAACCCGAGTTGAACGGAATGGAATGGAATGGAATGCAATGGAATGGAATGGAATAAACACGAGTAGAACGGAATGGAAAGGATCGAATGGAAGGCAATGGAATAGAATTGAATTGAATTAACACGAGTAGAACCACACGGAATGGAGCGGAACGGAATGGAACGGAATGGAATGGAATAGAATGGAATTGATTCAACCTGAGTACAACGGAAGGGAATGGAATGGAATGGAATGGAATGGAATGGAATGGAATGGAATGGAATGGAATCAAACCGGGATGAACAGAATGGAATGGAATGCAATGGAATGGACTGGAATGGAATGGAATGGAATGGAATGGAATGGAATGGAATGGAATCAACCCGAGTAGAACGGAATGGAATGGAATGGAATGGAGTGCAATGGAATGGAATGGAAATGAATGGAATGAAATGGAATGGAATGGAATGGATTGGAATGGAATAGAATGGAATTGAATCAACACGAGTAGAACGGAACTGAATGGAATGGAACGGAACGGAACGGAACCGAATGGAATGGAATAGAATGGAGTTGAATCAACGAGAGTAGAACGAAAGGGAATGGAATGGAATACAATGGAATTGAATGGAATGGAATTTAATCAACCCAAGGAGAACGGAAAGGAATGGAATGAAATGGAATGGAATGGAATGGAATGGAATGAACCCGCGTAGAACAGAATGGAAAGGAATGGAATGGAATGGAATGGAATGGAATGGAATGGAATGGAATGGAATGGAATGGAATGGAATAGAATGGAATTTAATCCACAGAAATAGAATGGAATGGCAGGGAACGGAACAGAACGGAACGGAATGGAATCGAATAGAATGGAATTGAATCAACACGAGTAGAATGGAAAGGAATGTAATAGAATGGAATTTAATGGAATGTAATGGAATGGAATGGAATAGAATGGAATGGAATCAACATGAGAAGAACAGAACGGAAGGGAATGGAATGGAACGGAAGGGAATGGAATATAATACAATGGAATTGAATCAACCGGAGTAGAATGGAATGGAATGGAATGCAATGGAATGAAATGGAACGGAATGGACTTGAACGGAATGGAGTGAAATGGAACGGAATGGAATGGAATGGAATCAGATCGAGTAGAATGGAATGGAATGGAATGGAATGGAGTGGAATGGATTGGAATGGAATAGAATGGAATTGAATCAACCCGAGTAGAACGGAATGGATTGAAATGGAATAAAATGAAACGGAAATTAATGGAATAGAATGGAATAGAGTCAACCCCAGTTGAATGAAATGAATGGAATGGAATGGAATAGAATGGAATGGAATGGAATGGAATGGAATGGAATGGAATGGAATGGAATGGAATGGAATGGAATGGAATGGAGTGGAATGGAATCAACCGGAGTAGAACGGAATGGAATGGATTGGAATGGAATGGAATGGAATGGAATGGAATGGAATCGAATGGAACGGAATGGAATGGAGTAGAATGGAACAGATTCAACCCGAGTAGAACGACGCGGAAAGCAGTGGAACGGAACGGAAGAGAATGGAATGGAATAAAATTGAATTGAATCAACCCGAGTAGAACGGAAGGGAAAGGAAAGGAATGGAATGGAAGGGAATGAAATGCAATGGAATGGAATGGAATGGAATCAACCCAAGTTGAACGGAATGGAATGGAATGGAATGGAATGTAATGGAATGGAATGGAATGGAATGGAAAGGAATGGAATGGAATTGAATTGGGTAAATCCGAGTAGAACGGAACGGAATGGAATGGAACGGATTGCAGTGGGATAGAATAGAATTGAATCAAACCGAGTAGAACGTAATTTAATTTACTCTAATGGAATGGAATGGAATGGAATGGAATGGAATGGAATGGAATGGAGAGAATGGAATGGAATGGAATGGATTTAACCTGAGTAGAACGGAATGGAATGGAATGGAACGGAAGGGAATGGAATGGCATAGAATGGAATTGAATCAACGCGAGTAGAACGGAATGGATTGGAATGCAATGGAATGGAAAGGAATGGAATAGAATAGAATAGAATTGTATCCACCCGAGTAGAACAGAATGCAATGAAATAGAATGGAATAGAATGGAATGGAATGGAATGGAATAGAATGCAATGATATGGAACGGAATGGAATGGAATCAAACCGAGAAGAACGGAATGGAATGGAACGGAATGGAATAGAAAGACTTGGAATGGAATGGAATGGAGTCAACGCGAGAAGAACGTAATGGAATGGAATGCAATGGAATGGTATGGAAGGGAATATAATGGAATTGAAACAAACCGTGTAGAACGGAACGGAAGGGAATGAAAAGGATCGCAAAGGAATGGAATGGAACGGAATAGAATGGAATTGATTCAACCCAAGTGGAAGAGAATGGAATGGAATGGAATGGAATGGAATGGAATGGAATGGAATGGAATCAACCCGAGTAGAATGGAATGAAATGGAATGGAATGGAATGGACCCAAGTAGATTCGAATGGAATTTAATGGAATGGAATGGAATGGAATGGAAGGGAATGGAATGGAATGGAATGGAAGGGAATGGAATGGAATGGAATGAAATAGAATTGAAATTAATCAACCAGAGTAGAACGGAATGGAATGTAATTGAATGGAATGGACCCAAGTAGAATGGAATGGAATGGAATGGAATGGAAGGGAATGGAATGGAATGGAATGGAATGGAATGGAATGGAATTTAATAGAATGGAATTGAATCAACCAGAACAGAATGGAAGGGTACGGAACGGAACGGAACGGTACGGAATGTAATAGAATGGAATTGAATCAACCCGAGTAGAATGGAATGGAATGGAAAGGAATGGAATGGAATTGAACGGAATGGAATGGAATGGAATGGAAAGGAATGGAATGTAATCAACCCGAGTAGAACAGAAAGGAAAGGAATGGAATGGAATGGAATGGAATGGAATGGAATGGAATGGAATGGAATGGAATGGAATCAACCTGATTAGAATGTATGGCAATGGAAAGGAATGGAATGGAATGGAATGGAATGGAATGGAATGGAATGGAATGGAATGGAATGGAATGCAATGGAATCAACCCGAGTTGAACGGAATGGAATGGAATGGAATGCAATGGAATGGAATGGAATAAACACGAGTAGAACGGAATGGAAAGGATCGAATGGAAGGCAATGGAATAGAATTGAATTGAATTAACACGAGTAGAACCACACGGAATGGAGCGGAACGGAATGGAATGGAATGGAATGGAATAGAATGGAATTGATTCAACCTGAGTACAATGGAAGGGAATGGAATGGAATGGAATGGAATGGAATGGAATGGAATGGAATGGAATCAAACCGGGATGAACAGAATGGAATGGAATGCAATGGAATGAACTGGAATGGAATGGAATGGAATGGAATGGAATGGAATGGAATGGAATGGAATCAACCCGAGTAGAATGGAATGGAATGGAATGGAATGGAGTGCAATGGAATGGAATGGAAATGAATGGAATGAAATGGAATGGAATGGAATGGATTGGAATGGAATAGAATGGAATTGAATCAACACGAGTAGAACGGAACTGAATGGAATGGAACGGAACGGAACGGAACCGAATGGAATGGAATAGAATGGAGTTGAATCAACGAGAGTAGAACGAAAGGGAATGGAATGGAATACAATGGAATTGAATGGAATGGAATTTAATCAACCCAAGGAGAACGGAAAGGAATGGAATGAAATGGAATGGAATGGAATGGAATGGAATGAACCCGCGTAGAACAGAATGGAAAGGAATGGAATGGAATGGAATGGAATGGAATGGAATGGAATGGAATAGAATGGAATTTAATCCACAGAAATAGAATGGAACGGCAGGGAACGGAACAGAACGGAACGGAATGGAATCGAATAGAATGGAATTGAATCAACACGAGTAGAATGGAAAGGAATGTAATAGAATGGAATTTAATGGAATGTAATGGAATGGAATGGAATAGAATGGAATGGAATCAACATGAGAAAAACAGAACGGAAGGGAATGGAATGGAACGGAAGGGAATGGAATATAATACAATGGAATTGAATCAACCGGACTAGAATGGAATGGAATGGAATGCAATGGAATGAAATGGAACGGAATGGACTTGAACGGAATGGAGTGAAATGGAGCGGAATGGAATGGAATGGAATCAAATCGAGTAGAATGGAATGGAATGGAATGGAATGGAGTGGAATGGATTGGAATGGAATAGAATGGAATTGAATCAACCCGAGTAGAACGGAATGGATTGAAATGGAATAAAATGAAACGGAAAGGAATGGAATAGAATGGAATAGAGTCAACCCCAGTTGAATGAAATGAATGGAATGGAATGGAATAGAATGGAATGGAATGGAATGGAATGGAATGGAATGGAATGGAATGGAATGGAATGGAATGGAATGGAATGGAATGGAATGGAGTGGAATGGAATCAACCGGAGTAGAACGGAATGGAATGGAATGGAATGGAATGGAATGGAATGGAATGGAATGGAATCGAATGAAACGGAATGGAATGGAGTAGAATGGAACAGATTCAACCCGAGTAGAACGACGCGGAAAGCAGTGGAACGGAACGGAAGAGAATGGAATGGAATAAAATTGAATTGAATCAACCCGAGTAGAACGGAAGGGAAAGGAAAGGAATGGAATGGAAGGGAATGAAATGCAATGGAATGGAATGGAATGGAATCAACCCAAGTTGAACGGGATGGAATGGAATGGAATGGAATGGAATGGAATGGAATGGAATGGAATGGAATGGAACGGAATCAACCCGAGTAGAAGTGACTGGAATGGAATGGATCGGAATGGAACGGAACGGAATGGAATGGAATGGAATAGAATGGAATTGAATCAACCCGAGTAGAACATAAAGGAATGGAAAGGGATGGAATGGAATTTAATGGTATGGAATGGAATGGAATGCTATAATATGGAATTGAATCAACCTGAGTGGAATGGAATGGAATGGAATGGAATGGAACGGAATGGAATGGAATAGAATGGAATTCAATCAACCAGAGTGGAAGGGAATGGAATGGAATGGAATGGAGTGGAATGGAATGGAATGGAATGGAATGGAATTGATTGGAATGGAATGGAATGGTATGGAAGTGAATCAACCCGAGTGGAGTGGGTTGGAATGGAATGGAATGGAATGGAACGGAATGGAATTGAATGGAATAGTTTGGAATTGAATCAACCCGAGTGGAGTGGAATGAAATGGAATGGAATGGAATGGAATGGAATGGAATGGAATGGAATGGAATGGAATGGAATGGAATGGAATGGAATCAACCCTAGTAGAACACAACAGAATGGAAAGGAATGGAACAGAACGGAACAGAACGGAATTTAATAGAATGGAATTGAATCAACCCGAGTTGAACGGAATGAAATGGAATGGAATGGAATGGAATGCAATGGAATTGAATGGCAAAGAATGGAATTCAATGTAATTGAATCAACACGACTAGAACGGAGTGCAATGGAATAGAATGGAATGGAATGGAATGGAATGGAATGGAATGGAACGGAATCAACCCGAGTAGAAGTGACTGGAATGGAATGGATCGGAATGGAACGGAACGGAATGGAATGGAATGGAATAGAATGGAATTGAATCAACCCGAGTAGAACATAAAGGAATGGAAAGGGATGGAATGGAATTTAATGGTATGGAATGGAATGGAATGCTATAATATGGAATTGAATCAACCTGAGTGGAATGGAATGGAATGGAATGGAATGGAACGGAATGGAATGGAATAGAATGGAATTCAATCAACCAGAGTGGAAGGGAATGGAATGGAATGGAATGGAGTGGAATGGAATGGAATGGAATGGAATGGAATTGATTGGAATGGAATGGAATGGTATGGAAGTGAATCAACCCGAGTGGAGTGGGTTGGAATGGAATGGAATGGAATGGAACGGAATGGAATTGAATGGAATAGTTTGGAATAGAATCAACCCGAGTCGAGTGGAATGAAATGGAATGGAATGGAATGGAATGGAATGGAATGGAATGGAATGGAATGGAATGGAATGGAATGGAATCAACCCCAGTAGAACACAACAGAATGGAAAGGAATGGAACAGAACGGAACAGAACGGAATGGAAGAGAATGGAATTGAATCAACCCGAGTTGAACGGAATGAGATGGAATGGAATGGAATGGAATGCAATGGAATTGAATGGCAAAGAATGGAATTCAACGTAATTGAATCAACACGACTAGAATGGAGTGCAATGGAATAGAATGGAATGGAATGGAATCAACCCGAGAAAAATGGAATGGAATGGAACGGAATTGAATGGAATGGAATGGAATGGAATGGAACGAAATGGAATGGAATGGAAACAACGTGAGAAGAACGGAATGAAATGGAACGGAATGGAATGGAAGGGTATGGAATGGAACAGAATGGAATGGAATGGAATGGAAGAGAATGGAATTGAATCAAACCGAGTACAACGGAACGGAAGGGAATGAAACGGAATGGAACGGAATGGAATGGAATGGAATAGAATGGAATTGAATTAACCTGAGTAGAACATGATGGAATGGAATGGAATGGAATGGAATGGAATGGCTAGGAATGGAATGGAATGGAATAATACGGAATTGAATCAACCCGAGTGTAGTGGAATGGAATGGAATGGAATGGAATGGAATGGAATGGAATGGAATGGAATGGAATGGAATGGAATGGAATGGAGTGGAATCAACCGGAGTAGAAAGGAATGGAATGGAATAAATGGAATGGAAATGAATGGAATGGTATGGAGTGGAATGGAGTGCAATTGAATGGGGTTGAATCAACCCGAGTAGAACGGAATGGAATGGAAGAGAACGGAATGGAACGGATGTGAATGGAATGGAATAGAATTTAATTGAATAAACTAGAGTAGAACGAAAGGGAATGGAATGGAATGGAATGGAATAGAATGGAATTGAATAAACTAGAGTAGAACGAAAGGGAATGGAATGGAATGGAATGGAATAGAATGGAATGGAATGGAACAGAATGGAATGGAACGGAATGGAATCAAATGAAATGGAATAGAACGGAATTAAATCAACCCGAATAGAAAGTAACGGATAGGAAGGGAATAGAAAGTAACGGAACTGAATGGAATGAAATAGAATGGAATTGAATCAACCCAAGTAGAACGGAATGAAATGGAATGGAATGGAATGGAGTGGAAAGGAATAGAATGCAATTGAATCAACCCGAGTAGAATGGAATGGAATGGAATGGAATGGAATGGAATGGAATGGAATGGAATGGAATTGAATCAACCCGAGTAGAGCGATGTAGAACGGTGCGGAATGGAATGAAACGGAATGGAATGCAATAGAATGGAATTGAATCAACCCTATTAGAACGGAATGGAATGGAATGGAATGGAAGGGAGTGGAATGGAATGGAATGGAATGGAATGGAATGGAATGGAATGGAATGGAAGGGAATGGAATGGAATGGAATGGAATGGAATGGAATGGAATGGAATGGAATCAACCTGAGTAAAACAGAATGGAATGGAATGGAATGGAAAGGAATGGAATGGAATGGAATGGAATGGAATGGAATGGAATGGAATGGAATGCAATGCAATGGAATCAACCCGAGTTGAACGGAATGGAATGGAATGGAATGCAATGGAATGGAATGGAATAAACACGAGTAGAACGGAATGGAAAGGATCGAATGGAAGGCAATGGAATAGAATTGAATTGAATTAACACGAGTAGAACCACACGGAATGGAGCGGAACGGAATGGAATGGAATGGAATGGAATAGAATGGAATTGATTCAACCTGAGTACAACGGAAGGGAATGGAATGGAATGGAATGGAATGGAATGGAATGGAATGGAATGGAATGGAATGGAATGGAATGGAATGGAATGGAATGGAATCAAACCGGGATGAACAGAATGGAATGGAATGCAATGGAATGGACTGGAATGGAATGGAATGGAATGGAATGGAATGGAATGGAATGGAATGGAATCAAATCGAGTAGAATGGAATGGAATGGAATGGAATGGAGTGAAATGGAATGGAATGGAATGGTATAATATGGAATTGAATCAACCTGATTGTAGTGGAAAGGAATGGAATAGAATGGAATGGAATGGAATGGAATGGAATGGAATGGAATGGAATGGAATGGAATCAACCCGAGTAGAGCACAACGGAACGGAAAGGAACGGAATGGAATGGAACAGAACGGAATGGAAAAGAATGGAAATGAATAAACCCGATCAGAATGGAAAGAGATGGAATGGAATGGAAGGGAATGCAATGGAATGGAACGGCATGGAATGGAATAGAATGGAATTGAATCAAACCCAGTAGAATGGAATGGAACTGAATGGACTTGAATCAACCCGAGTAGAACGGAATGGAATGGAATGGAATGGAATGGAATGGAATGGAATGGAATGGAATGGAATGGAATGGAATGGAATGGAATGGAATCAACCCGAGTGGAATAGAATTGAATGGAATGGATTGGAATGGAATGGAATCAACCCAAGTGGAATGGCATGGAATGGAATGGAATGGAAAGGAATGGAATGGAATGGAATGGAATGGAATGGAATGGAATGGAATGGAATGGAATGGAATCAACCCGAGTAGAAAGGAATGGAATAGAATGGAATGAAATCAACGCGATTAGAATGGAATGGAATGGAATGGAATGGAATGGAATGGAATGGAATGGAATGGAATGGTATGGAATCAATCCGAGAAGAACAGAATGGAATGGAATGGAATGGAATGGAATGGAATGGAATCAACGTGAGAAGAACGGAATGGAATGGAAAGGAATGGAATGGAATGGAAAGGAATGGAATGGAATGGAATAGAATGGAATTGAATCAAACCGAGTGGAATGGAATGGAATTGAACGAAACGGAACGGAATGAATGGAATGGAATGGAATAGAATGGAATTGAATTAAACCGAGTAGAACAGAATGGAATGGAATGGAATGGAAAGGAATGGAATGGTATGGAATGGAATGGAAAGGAAAGGAATGGAATGGAATAATATGAAATTGCATCAACCGGAGTGGAGTGGAATGCAATGGAATTTGATAGAATGGAATGGAATGGAATGGAATGGAATGGAATGGAATGGAACGGAATGGATTCGATTGGAATCAACCCGAGTAGAGCGGAATGTATTGGAACGGATTGGAATGGACTGGAATGAAATGGAATGGAATTGAATGGAATGGAATGGAATGGAAAGGATTGGAAAGGAATGGAATGGAATGGAATGGCATGGAATTGAATAAACCCGAGCTGAACAGAACAGAAAGGAATGGAACGGAACGCAATGGAATGGAATGGATTAGATTGCTATTGAATCACCACGAGTACAACAGAATGGAATGGAATGGAATGGCATGGAATGGAATGGAATGGAATGGAACGGAATGGAATGGAATGGAATGAAATGGAGTGGAATGGAATAGGATGGAATTGAATCAACCCGAGTAGAACGGAATGGAATGGAATGGAATGGATTGGAAAGGAAAGGAATGGAATAGTATGGAATGGAATCAACCCTAGTTTAGTGGAATGGAATGGAATGGAACGGAATTGAATAGAGTGGAATGGAATCAACCCGAGTAGTACAGAACGGAATGGAATGGAATGGAATGGAATGGAATGGAATGGAATGGACCCAAGTAGAGTCAAATGGAATGGAATGGAATGGAATGGAATGGAATGGAATGGAATGGAATGGAATCAACCCTAGAAGAACGAAATGGAATGGAATGGAATGGAATGGAATGCAATGGAAAGGAATGGAATGGAATGGAATGGAATGGAATCAACGTGAGAAGAACGGAATGGAACGGAACGGAATGGAAAGGAAGGGAATGGAATGGAATAGAATGGAATTGAATGGAATGGAATCAAACAGAGTAGAACGGAACAGAAGTGAATGAAACGGAACGGAATAGAATGGAATGGAATAGAATGGAATGGAATGGAATGGATTGCAATGGTATGGAATGCAATGGAATGGAACAGAATGCAATGGAATAGAATACAACTGAATCAATCAGAGTAGAACGGAATGGAATGGAATGGAATGGAATGGAATGGAATGGAATGGAATGGAATGGAATGGAATGGAATGGAATGGAATGGAATGGAATGGAATCAACCCGAGTGGAGTCGGTTGGAATGGAATGGAATGGAATGGAATGGAAGAGTATGGAATTGAATCAACCAGAGTGGTGTGGAATTCAATGGAATGGAAAGGAATGGAATAGAATATAATGGAACGGAATAGAATGGAACGGAATCAACCCGAATAGAACTGACTGGAATGGAATGGAATGGATCAGAAGGGAATGGAATGCAATGGAGTGGAATAGAATGGAATAGAATGGAATAGAATCAACCAGAGTAGAACGGAACGGAATGGATCGGAACGGAACGGAAAAAAAACGGATTGGAATGGAATAGAATGGAATTGAATCAACCCGAGTAGTATGCAATGGAATGGAAACTGATGAAATGGAATCGAATGGTTTGGAATGGAATGGAATGGTATAATATGGAATTGAATCAAGCTGAGTGGAGTGGAATGGAATGGAATGGAATGGAATGGAGTGGAATGGAATGGAATGGAATGGAATGGAATGGAATGGAATGGAATGCAATGGAATGGAATGGAATGAAATGGAATGGAATCAACCCTAGAAGAACGAAATGGAATGGAATGGAATGGAATGGAATGCAATGGAATGGAATGGAATGGAAAGGAATGGAATCAACGTGAGAAGAACGGAATGGAACGGAACGGAATGGAAAGGAAGGGAATGGAATGGAATAGAATGGAATTGAATGGAATTGAATCAAACAGAGTAGAACGGAACAGAAGTGAATGAAACGGAACGGAACGGAACGGAATGGAATGGAATAGAATGGAAAGGAATGGAATGGATTGGAATGGTATGGAATGGAATGGAACGGAATAGTATGGAATTGAATCAACCTCAGTGGAGTGGAAAGGAATGGAATGGAATGGAATTGGATGTAATTGAATGGAATGGAATGGAATGGAATGGAATGGAATGGAATGGAATGGAATGGAATGGAATGGAATGGAACGGAATGGATTGGAAAAGATTCAACCCGAGTAGAACGGAATGGATTTTAATGGAATGGAATGGAATGGAATGGAGTGGAATGGAATGGAATGGAATGGAATAGAATGGAATTGAATCAAACCGAGTAGAACGGAATTGAATGGAATTGAATGGAATTGAATGGAATGGAATGAAATGGAATGGAATCGAATCAAACTGAGAAAAACAGAGCGGAATGTAATGGAATGGAATGGATTGGAATGGAATGGAATGGAATGGAATTGAATGGAATGGAATTGAATCAACCCTAGTAGAACATAATGGAATGGAAATGAATGGAATGGAATGGAATGGAATGGAATGGAATGGAATGGAATGGAATGGAATGGAACGGAATGGAATGGAATTTAATAGAATGCAATTGAATCAACCCGAACAGAATGGAAGGGAACGGAACGGAACGGAACGGTACGGAATGTAATAGAAGGGAATTGAATCAACCCGTGTAGAATGGAATGGAATGGAATGGAATGGAATGGAAAGGAATGGAATGGAATAGAACGGAATGGAATGGAATGGAATGGAAAGGAATGGAATGGAATCAACCCGAGTAGAACAGAAAGGAATGGAATGGAATGGAATGGAATGTAATGGAATGGAATGGAATGGAATGGAATGGAATGGAATTGAACCACCCTGAGTGGAAAGATGCGGAATGGAGCTGAACGGAACGGAACTGAATGGAATGGAATAGAATGGAATTGAATCAACCCGATTAGAATGTATGGCAATGGAAAGGAATGGAATGGAATGGAATGGAAAGGAATGGAATGGAATAAACACGAGTAGAAAGGAATGGAATGGATCGAATGGAATGCAATGGAATAGAATGGAATTGAATCAACACGAGTAGAACCACACGGAATGGAGCGGAACGGAATGGAATGGAATGGAATGGAATAGAATGGAATTGATTCAACCTGAGTACAACGGAAGGGAATGGAATGGAATGGGATGGAATGGAATGGAATGGAATGGAATGGAATGGAATCAACCCGAGATGAACAGAATGGAATGGAATGCAATGGAATGGACTGGAATGGAATGGAAAGGAATGGAATGGAATGGAATGGAATGGAATCAACCCGAGTAGAACGGAATGGAATTGAATGGAATGGAGTGCAATGGAATGGAATGGAAATGAATGGAATGAAATGGAATGGAATGGAATGGATAGGAATGGAATAGAATGGAATTGAATCAACACGAGTAGAACGGAACGGAATGGAATGGAACGGAACGGAACGGAACCGAATGGAATGGAATAGAATGGAGTTGAATCAACGAGAGTAGAACGAAAGGGAATGGAATGGAATAGAATGGAATTGAATGGAATGGAATTTAATCAACCCAAGAAGAACGGAAAGGAATGGAATGAAATGGAATGGAATGGAATGGAATGAACCCGCGTAGAACAGAATGGAAAGGAATGGAATGGAATGGAATGGAATGGAATGGAATGGAATAGAATGGAATTGAATCCACAGAAATAGAATGGAACGGCAGGGAACGGAACAGAACAGAACGGAATGGAATCGAATAGAATGGAATTGAATCAACACCAGTAGAATGGAAAGGAATGTAATAGAATGGAATTTAATGGAATGTAATGGAATGGAATGGAATAGAATGGAATGGAATCAACATGAGTAGAACAGAACGGAAGGGAATGGAATAGAATGGAAGGGAATGGAATATAATACAATGGAATTGAATCAACTGGAGTAGAATGGAATGGAATGGAATGCAATGGAATGAAATAGAATGGAATGGACTTGAACGGAATGGAGTGAAATGGAATGGAATGGAATGGAATGGAATGGAATCAAATCGAGTAGAATGGAATGGAATGGAATGGAATGGAGTGGAATGGATTGGAATGGAATAGAATGGAATTGAATCAACCCGAGTAGAATGGAACAGAATTTAATGGAAAGGAACGAAATGGAATGGAATGGAAAGGAATAGAATGGAATGGAATGGAATGGAATGGAATGGAATGGAATGGAATGGAATGGAATGGAATGGAATGGAATTGAAAGGAATGGAACTGAATCAACCCGAGTAGAACGGAATGGAATGGAATGGAGTGGAGTGGAATTGAAAGGAATGGAATGGTATGGAGTGGAGTGGAGTGCAATTGAATGGGGTTGAATCAACCCAAGTAGAACGGAACAGAAAGGAACAGAACGGAATGGAACGGAACCGAATTGAATGGAATAGAATGGAATTGAGTCAACCAGAGTAGAAAGAAAGGGAATGGAATGGAATGGAATGGAATGGAATGGAAATGAATGGAATGGTATGAAGTGGAGTGGAGTGCAATTGAATGGGATTGAATCAACCCGAGTAGAACGGAACAGAAAGGAACAGAACGGAATGGAACGGAACCGAATGGAATGGAATAGAATGGAATTGAATCAACCAGAGTAGAAAGAAAGGGAATGGAATGGAATGGAATGGAATGGAAATAAATGGAATGGTATGAAGTGGAGTGGAGTGCAATTGAATGGGATTGAATCAACCCGAGTAGAACGGAACGGAATGTAACAGAACGGAATGGAACGGAACCGAATGGAATGGAATAGAATGGAATTGAATCAACCAGAGTAGAACGAAAGGGAATGGAATGGAATGGAAAGGAATAGAATGGAATGGAATGGAACGAAATGGAATGGAATGGAATGGAATCAAATGAAATGGGATAGAACGGAATTGAATCAACACGAATAGAAAGTAATGGGCAGGAAGGGAATAGAACGGAACGGAACTGAATGGAATGGAATAGAATGGAATTGAATCAACCCGAGTAGAACGGAATGGAATGGAATGTAATGGAATGGAACTTAATGGAATGGAATGGAATGGAATGGAATGGAATGGAATGGAATGGAATGGAATGGAATGGAATGGAATAGAAAGGAATGGAATGGAATGGAAAGGAATGGAACTGAATCAACCCGAGTAGAACGGAATGGAATGGAATGAAATGCAGTGGAATGGAAAGGAATGGAATGGTATGGAGTGGAGTGGAGTGCAATTGAATGGGATTGAATCAACCCGAGTAGAACGGAACAGAAAGGAACAGAACGGAATGGAACGGAACCGAATGGAATGGAATAGAATGGAATTGAATCAACCAGAGTAGAAAGAAAGGGAATGGAATGGAATGGAATGGAATGGAAATGAATGGAATGGTATGAAGTGGAGGGGAGTGCAATTGAATGGGACTGAATCAACCCGAGTAGAACGGAACAGGAAGGAACAGAACGGAATGGAACGGAACCGAATGGAATGGAATAGAATGGAATTGAATCAACCAGAGTAGAAAGAAAGGGAATGGAATGGAATAGAATGGAATGGAAATGAATGGAATGGTATGAAGTGGAGTGGAGTGCAATTGAATGGGATTGAATCAACCCGAGTAGAACGGAACTGAATGTAACAGAACGGAATGGAACGGAACCGAATGGAATGGAATACAATGGAATTGAATCAACCAGAGTAGAACGAAAGGGAATGGAATGGAATAGAATGGAATTGAATGAAATGGAATTTAATCAACCCAAGGAGAACGGAAAGGAATGGAATGAAATGGAATGGAATTGAATGGAATGAACCCGCGTAGAACAGAATGGAAAGGAATGGAATGGAATGGAATGGAATGGAATGGAATGGAATGGAATGGAATGGAATGGAATGGAATGGAATTGAATCCACAGAAATAGAATGGAACGGCAGGGAACGGAGCGGAATGGAACGGAATGCAATAGAATGGAATAGAATGGAATTGAATCAACACGAGTAGAATGGAAAGGAATGTAATAGAATGGAATTTAATGGAATGTAATGGAATGGAATGGAATAGAATGGAATGGAATCAACATGAGTAGAACAGAACGGAACGGAATGGAATGTAACGGAAGGGAATGGAATGTAATACAATGGAATTGAATCAACCGGAGTAGAATGGAATGGAATGGAATGGAATGGAATGAAATGGAATGGAATGGACTTGAACGGAATGGAGTGAAATGGAATGGAATGGAATGGAATGGAATCAAATCGAGTAGAATGGAATGGAATGGAATGGAATGGAGTGGAATGGATTGGAATGGAATAGAATGGAATTGAATCAACCCGAGTAGAATGGAACAGAATTTAATAGAAAGGAACGGAATGGAATGGAATGGAAAGGAATAGAATGGAATGGAATGGAATGGAATGGAATGGAATAGAAAGGAATGGAATGGAATGGAAAGGAATGGAACTGAATCAACCCGAGTAGAACGGAATGGAATGGAATGGAGTGGAGTGGAATGGAAAGGAATGGAATGGTATGGAGTGGAGTGGAGTGCAATTGAATGGGATTGAATCAACCCGAGTAGAACGGAACAGAAAGGAACAGAACGGAATGGAACGGAACCGAATGGAATGGAATAGAATGGAATTGAATCAACCAGAGTAGAAAGAAAGGGAATGGAATGGAATGGAATGGAATGGAAATGAATGGAATGGTATGAAGTGGAGTGGAGTGCAATTGAATGGGACTGAATCAACCCGAGTAGGACGGAACAGAAAGGAACAGAACGGAATGGAAAGGAACCGAATGGAATGGAATAGAATGGAATTGAATCAACCAGAGTAGAAAGAAAGGGAATGGAATGGAATGGAAAGGAATAGAATGGAATGGAATGGAACGAAATTGAATGGAATGGAATGGAATCAAATGAAATGGGATAGAACGGAATTGAATCAACACGAATAGAAAGTAATGGGCAGGAAGGGAATAGAACGGAACAGAACTGAATGGAATGGAATAGAATGGAATTGAATCAACCCGAGTAGAACGGAATGGAATGGAATGGAATGGAATGGAATGGAATGGAATGGAATGGAATGGAATGGAATGGAATGGAATAGAAAGGAATGGAATGGAATGGAAAGGAATGGAACTGAATCAACCCGAGTAGAACGGAATGGAATGCAATGAAGTGGAGTGGAATGGAAAGGAATGGAATGGTATGGAGTGGAGTGGAGTGCAATTGAATGGGATTGAATCATCCCGAGTAAAACGGAACAGAAAGGAACAGAACGGAATGGAACGGAACCGAATGGAATGGAATAGAATGGAATTGAATCAACCAGAGTAGAAAGAAAGGGAATGGAATGGAATGGAATGGAATGGAAATGAATGGAATGGTATGAAGTGGAGGGGAGTGCAATTGAATGGGACTGAATCAACCCGAGTAGAACGGAACAGAAAGGAACAGAACGGAATGGAACGGAACCGAATGGAATGGAATAGAATGGAATTGAATCAACCAGAGTAGAAAGAAAGGGAATGGAATGGAATGGAAAGGAATAGAATGGAATGGAATGGAATGGAATGGAATGGAATGGAATGGAATGGAATAGAAAGGAATGGAATGGAATGGAAAGGAATGGAACTGAATCAACCCGAGTAGAACGGAATGGAATGGAATGGAGTGGAGTGGAATGGAAAGGAATGGAATGGTATGGAGTGGAGTGGAGTGCAATTGAATGGGATTCAATCAACCCGAGTAGAACGGAACAGAAAGGAACAGAACGGAATGGAACGGAACCGAATGGAATGGAATAGAATGGAATTGAATCAACCAGAGTAGAAAGAAAGGGAATGGAATGGAATGGAATGGAATGGAAATGAATGGAATGGTATGAAGTGGAGTGGAGTGCAATTGAATGGGACTGAATCAACCCGAGTAGGACGGAACAGAAAGGAACAGAACGGAATGGAAAGGAACCGAATGGAATGGAATAGAATGGAATTGAATCAACCAGAGTAGAACAAAAGGGAATGGAATGGAATGGAAAGGAATAGAATGGAATGGAATGGAACGAAATGGAATGGAATGGAATGGAATCAAATGAAATGGGATAGAACGGAATTGAATCAACACGAATAGAAAGTAATGGGCAGGAAGGGAATAGAACGGAACGGAACTGAATGGAATGGAATAGAATGGAATTGAATCAACCCGAGTAGAACGGAATGGAATGGAATGTAATGGAATGGAACTTAATGGAATGGAATGGAATGGAATGGAATGGAATGGAATGGAATGGAATGGAATGGAATGGAATGGAATAGAAAGGAATGGAATGGAATGGAAAGGAATGGAACTGAATCAACCCGAGTAGAACGGAATGGAATGGAATGAAATGCAGTGGAATGGAAAGGAATGGAATGGTATGGAGTGGAGTGGAGTGCAATTGAATGGGATTGAATCAACCCGAGTAGAACGGAACAGAAAGGAACAGAACGGAATGGAACGGAACCGAATGGAATGGAATAGAATGGAATTGAATCAACCAGAGTAGAAAGAAAGGGAATGGAATGGAATGGAATGGAATGGAAATGAATGGAATGGTATGAAGTGGAGGGGAGTGCAATTGAATGGGACTGAATCAACCCGAGTAGAACGGAACAGGAAGGAACAGAACGGAATGGAACGGAACCGAATGGAATGGAATAGAATGGAATTGAATCAACCAGAGTAGAAAGAAAGGGAATGGAATGGAATAGAATGGAATGGAAATGAATGGAATGGTATGAAGTGGAGTGGAGTGCAATTGAATGGGATTGAATCAACCCGAGTAGAACGGAACTGAATGTAACAGAACGGAATGGAACGGAACCGAATGGAATGGAATAGAATGGAATTGAATCAACCAGAGTAGAACGAAAGGGAATGGAATGGAATAGAATGGAATTGAATGAAATGGAATTTAATCAACCCAAGGAGAACGGAAAGGAATGGAATGAAATGGAATGGAATTGAATGGAATGAACCCGCGTAGAACAGAATGGAAAGGAATGGAATGGAATGGAATGGAATGGAATGGAATGGAATGGAATGGAATGGAATGGAATGGAATTGAATCCACAGAAATAGAATGGAACGGCAGGGAACGGAGCGGAATGGAACGGAATGCAATAGAATGGAATAGAATGGAATTGAATCAACACGAGTAGAATGGAAAGGAATGTAATAGAATGGAATTTAATGGAATGTAATGGAATGGAATGGAATAGAATGGAATGGAATCAACATGAGTAGAACAGAACGGAACGGAATGGAATGTAACGGAAGGGAATGGAATGTAATACAATGGAATTGAATCAACCGGAGTAGAATGGAATGGAATGGAATGGAATGGAATGAAATGGAATGGAATGGACTTGAACGGAATGGAGTGAAATGGAATGGAATGGAATGGAATGGAATCAAATCGAGTAGAATGGAATGGAATGGAATGGAATGGAGTGGAATGGATTGGAATGGAATAGAATGGAATTGAATCAACCCGAGTAGAATGGAACAGAATTTAATAGAAAGGAACGGAATGGAATGGAATGGAAAGGAATAGAATGGAATGGAATGGAATGGAATGGAATGGAATAGAAAGGAATGGAATGGAATGGAAAGGAATGGAACTGAATCAACCCGAGTAGAACGGAATGGAATGGAATGGAGTGGAGTGGAATGGAAAGGAATGGAATGGTATGGAGTGGAGTGGAGTGCAATTGAATGGGATTGAATCAACCCGAGTAGAACGGAACAGAAAGGAACAGAACGGAATGGAACGGAACCGAATGGAATGGAATAGAATGGAATTGAATCAACCAGAGTAGAAAGAAAGGGAATGGAATGGAATGGAATGGAATGGAAATGAATGGAATGGTATGAAGTGGAGTGGAGTGCAATTGAATGGGACTGAATCAACCCGAGTAGGACGGAACAGAAAGGAACAGAACGGAATGGAAAGGAACCGAATGGAATGGAATAGAATGGAATTGAATCAACCAGAGTAGAAAGAAAGGGAATGGAATGGAATGGAAAGGAATAGAATGGAATGGAATGGAACGAAATTGAATGGAATGGAATGGAATCAAATGAAATGGGATAGAACGGAATTGAATCAACACGAATAGAAAGTAATGGGCAGGAAGGGAATAGAACGGAACAGAACTGAATGGAATGGAATAGAATGGAATTGAATCAACCCGTGTAGAACGGAATGGAATGGAATGGAATGGAATGGAATGGAATGGAATGGAATGGAATGGAATGGAATGGAATGGAATGGAATGGAATGGAATGGAATGGAATGGAATAGAAAGGAATGGAATGGAATGGAAAGGAATGGAACTGAATCAACCCGAGTAGAACGGAATGGAATGCAATGAAGTGGAGTGGAATGGAAAGGAATGGAATGGTATGGAGTGGAGTGGAGTGCAATTGAATGGGATTGAATCATCCCGAGTAAAACGGAACAGAAAGGAACAGAACGGAATGGAACGGAACCGAATGGAATGGAATAGAATGGAATTGAATCAACCAGAGTAGAAAGAAAGGGAATGGAATGGAATGGAATGGAATGGAAATGAATGGAATGGTATGAAGTGGAGGGGAGTGCAATTGAATGGGACTGAATCAACCCGAGTAGAACGGAACAGAAAGGAACAGAACGGAATGGAACGGAACCGAATGGAATGGAATAGAATGGAATTGAATCAACCAGAGTAGAAAGAAAGGGAATGGAATGGAATGGAAAGGAATAGAATGGAATGGAATGGAATGGAATGGAATGGAATGGAATGGAATGGAATGGAATAGAAAGGAATGGAATGGAATGGAAAGGAATGGAACTGAATCAACCCGAGTAGAACGGAATGGAATGGAATGGAGTGGAGTGGAATGGAAAGGAATGGAATGGTATGGAGTGGAGTGGAGTGCAATTGAATGGGATTCAATCAACCCGAGTAGAACGGAACAGAAAGGAACAGAACGGAATGGAACGGAACCGAATGGAATGGAATAGAATGGAATTGAATCAACCAGAGTAGAAAGAAAGGGAATGGAATGGAATGGAATGGAATGGAAATGAATGGAATGGTATGAAGTGGAGTGGAGTGCAATTGAATGGGACTGAATCAACCCGAGTAGGACGGAACAGAAAGGAACAGAACGGAATGGAAAGGAACCGAATGGAATGGAATAGAATGGAATTGAATCAACCAGAGTAGAAAGAAAGGGAATGTAATGGAATGGAAAGGAATAGAATGGAATGGAATGGAACGAAATGGAATGGAATGGAATGGAATCAAATGAAATGGGATAGAACGGAATTGAATCAACACGAATTGAAAGTAATGGGCAGGAAGGGAATAGAACGGAACGGAACTGAATGGAATGGAATAGAATGGAATTGAATCAACCCGAGTAGAACGGAATGGAATGGAATGGAATGGAATGGAATGGAATGGAATGGAATGGAATGGAATGGAATGGAATGGAATGGAATGGAATGGAATAGAAAGGAATGGAATGGAATGGAAAGGAATGGAACTGAATCAACCCGAGTAGAACGGAATGGAATGCAATGAAGTGGAGTGGAATGGAAAGGAATGGAATGGTATGGAGTGGAGTGGAGTGCAATTGAATGGGATTGAATCAACCCTAGTAGAACGGAACAGAAAGGAAGAGAACGGAATGGAACGGAACCGAATGGAATGGAATAGAATGGAATTGAATCAACCAGAGTAGAAAGAAAGGGAATGGAATGGAATGGAATGGAATGGAAATGAATGGAATGGTATGAAGTGGAGGGGAGTGCAATTGAATGGGACTGAATCAACCCGAGTAGAACGGAACAGAAAGGAAGAGAACGGAATGGAACGGAACCGAATGGAATGGAATAGAATGGAATTGAATCAACCAGAGTAGAAAGAAAGGGAATGGAATGGAATAGAATGGAATGGAAATGAATGGAATGGTATGAAGTGGAGTGGAGTGCAATTGAGTGGGATTGAATCAACCCGAGTAGAACGGAACTGAATGTAACAGAACGGAATGGAACGGAACCGAATGGAATGGAATAGAATGGAATTGAATCAACCAGAGTAGAACGAAAGGGAATGGAATGGAATAGAATGGAATTGAATGGAATGGAATTTAATCAACCCAAGGAGAACGGAAAGGAATGGAATGAAATGGAATGGAATTGAATGGAATGAACCCGCGTAGAACAGAATGGAATGGAATGGAATGGAATGGAATGGAATGGAATGGAATGGAATGGAATGGAATGGAATCCACAGAAATAGAATGGAACGGCAGGGAACGGAACAGAACAGAACGGAATGGAATCGAATAGAATGGAATTGAATCAACACGAGTAGAATGGAAAGGAATGTAATAGAATGGAATTTAACGGAATGTAATGGAATGGAATGGAATAGAATGGAATGGAATCAACATCAGTAGAACAGAACGGAACGGAATGGAATGGAACGGAAGGGAATGGAATGTAATACAATGGAATTGAATCAACTGGAGTAGAATGGAATGGAATGGAATGCAATGGAATGAAATGGAATGGAATGGACTTGAACGGAATGGAGTGAAATGGAATGGAATGGAATGGAATGGAATCAAATCGAGTAGAATGGAATGGAATGGAATGGAATGGAGTGGAATGGATTGGAATGGAATAGAATGGAATTGAATCAACCCGAGTAGAATGGAACAGAATTTAATGGAAAGGAACGGAATGGAATGGAATGGAAAGGAATAGAATGGAATGGAATGGAATGGAATGGAATGGAATGGAATGGAATGGAATGGAATGGAACGGAATAGAAAGGAATGGAATGGATTGGAAAGGAATGGAACTGAATCAACCCGAGTAGAAGGGAATGGAATGGAATGGAGTGGAGTGGAATGGAAAGGAATGGAATGGTATGGAGTGGAGTGGAGTGCAATTGAATGGGATTGAATCAACCCGAGTAGAACGGAACAGAAAGGAACAGAACGGAATGGAACGGAACCGAATGGAATGGAATAGAATGGAATTGAATCAACCAGAGTAGAAAGAAAGGGAATGGAATGGAATGGAATGGAATGGAAATGAATGGAATGGTATGAAGTGGAGTGGAGTGCAATTGAATGGGACTGAATCAACCCGAGTAGGAAGGAACAGAAAGGAACAGAACGGAATGGAATGGAACCGAATGGAATGGAATAGAATGGAATTGAATCAACCAGAGTAGAAAGAAAGGGAATGGAATGGAATGGAATGGAATGGAAATGAATGGAATGGTATGAAGTGGAGTGGAGTGCAATTGAATGGGATTGAATCAACCCGAGTAGAACGGAACGGAATGTAACAGAACGGAATGGAACGGAACCGAATGGAATGGAATAGAATGGAATTTAATCAACCAGAGTAGAACGAAAGGGAATGGAATGGAATGGAAAGGAATAGAATGGAATGGAATGGAACGAAATGGAATGGAATGGAATGGAATCAAATGAAATGGGATAGAACGGAATTGAATCAACACGAATAGAAAGTAATGGGCAGGAAGGGAATAGAACGGAACGGAACTGAATGGAATGGAATAGAATGGAATTGAATCAACCCGAGTAGAACGGAATGGAATGGAATGGAATGGAATGGAATGGAATGGAATGGAATGGAATGGAATGGAAAGGAATGGAACTGAATCAACCCGAGTAGAACGGAATGGAATGGAATGGAGCGGAGTGGAATGGAAAGGAATGGAATGGTATGGAGTGGAGAGGAGTGCAATTGAATGGGATTGAATCAACCCGAGTAAAACGGAACAGAAAGGGACAGAACGGAATGGAACGGAACCGAATGGAATGGAATAGAATGGAATTGAATCAACCAGAGTAGAAAGAAAAGGAATGGAATGGAATGGAATGGAATGGAAATGAATGGAGTGGTATGAAGTGGAGGGGAGTGCAATTGAATGGGACTGAATCAACCCGAGTAGAACGGAACAGAAAGGAACAGAACGGAATGGAACGGAACCGAATGGAATGGAATAGAATGGAATTGAATCAACCAGTGTAGAAAGAAAGGGAACGGAATGG
The DNA here is from genome assembly GCF_029281585.2 of Gorilla gorilla gorilla. Taxonomy (NCBI): domain Eukaryota; kingdom Metazoa; phylum Chordata; class Mammalia; order Primates; family Hominidae; genus Gorilla; species Gorilla gorilla. Next base: position 112,287,277 of record NC_073224.2, on the reverse strand, counting down.
AATGGAATGGAATGGAAATGAATGGAATGGTATGAAGTGGAGTGGAGTGCAATTGAATGGGATTGAATCAACCCGAGTAGAATGGAACGGAATGTAACAGAACGGAGTGGAACGGAACCGAATGGAATGGAATAGAATGGAATTGAATCAACCAGAGTAGAACAAAAGGGAATGGAATGGAATGGAAAGGAATAGAATGGAATGGAATGGAACGAAATGGAATGGAATGGAATGGAATCAAATGAAATGGGATAGAACGGAATTGAATCAACACGAATAGAAAGTAATGGGCAGGAAGGGAATAGAACGGAACGGAACTGAATGGAATGGAATAGAAAGGAATTGAATCCACCCGAGTAGAACGGAATGGAATGGAATGGAATGGAATGGAATGGAAAGGAATGGAAAGGAATGGAATGGAATGGAATGGCACGGAATGGAATGGAATGGAATGGAATTGAATAGAATGGAATTGAATCAACCCGAGTGGAAAGGAACGGATCGGAACGGAACAGAACGGTATGGAATGTAATAGAATGGAATTGAATCAACCCGAGTAGAATGGAATGGAAGAGAATGGAAAGGATAGTAATAGAATGGAATTGAGTGGCATGGAATGGAATGGAATAGAATCAACCCGAGTAGAACAGAAAGGATTGGAATGGAATGGAATAGAATGGAATGGAATGGAATGGATTGGAATGGAATGGAATGGAATAGAATGGAATGGAATCAACCTGAGTGGAAAGACGCGGAAAGGAGCGGAGAGGAACTTAACGCAATGGAATGTAATAGAATGGAATTGAATCAACCCGAGTAGAACGGAAGGGAATGGAATTGAATGGAATGGAATGGAGTGAAATGGAATGGAGTGGAATGGAAAGGAATCAACCCGATTTGAAAGGAATGGAATGGAATGGAATGGAATGGAATGGAATGGAATGGAATGGAATGGAATGGAATGGAATGGAATGGAATGGAATGGAATGGATTGGAATGGAATGGAATGGATTGGAGGGGAATAGAATGGAATGTATTGGAATGGAATGGAATGGAATGGAATGGTATGGAATCAACCAGAGTAGGACGAAATGGAATGCAATGGAATGGAAGGGAAAGGAATGGAATGGATTGGAGTGGATTGGAATGTAATGGAATGCAATAGAATCAACCCGAGCAGCATGGAACGGAATGGAACAGAAGGGCATGGAATGGAACTGAACAGAACGGAATGGAATGGAATGGAATAGAATGGAAACGATTCAACCCGACTAGAATGGAAGGAAATGGAATGGAATGGAATGCAATATAATGGAACGGAATGGAATAGAATGGAATGGAATGGAATGCAATGGAATGCAATGGAATGGAATGGAACGGAATGGAATAAACACGAGTAGAATGGAATGGAACGGATCGAGTGGAATGGAATGGAATAGAATGGAATTGAATCAACACGGGTGGAGCCATGCGGAACGGAGCGGAACGGAACGGAATGCAATAGAATGGAATAGAATGGAATTGATTCAACCTGACTAGAACGGAAGGGAATGGAATGGAATGGAATGCAATGGAACGGAATGGAATGCAATGGAATGGAATGGAAAGGAATCAACCCGAGATGAACGGAATGGAATGGAATGGAATGGAATGGAATGGACTGGAATGCAATGGAATGGAATGGAATGGAATGGAATGGACTTGAATGGAATGGAACGGAATGGAATGGAATGGAATGGAATGGAATGGAATGGAATAGAATCAACCCGAGCAGAAAGGAATGGAATGGAATGGAATGGAATGGAATGGAATGGAATGGAATCAACCCGAGTAGAAAGGAATGGAATGCAATGGAATGGAATGGAATGGAATGGAATGGAATGGAATGGAAAGGAATGGAATGGAATGGAATGGAATGGAATGGAATGGAATTGAATCAACCCGAGTAGAAAGGAATGGAATGCAATGGAATGGAATGGAATGGAATGGAATGGAATGGAATGGAATGGAATGGATTGGAATGTAATAGAATGGAATTCAATCAACTCGAGTAGAACGTAATGGAATGGAATGGAACGGAACGAAAAGGAACAGAACCCAATGGAATGGAATAGAATGGAGTTGAATCAACATGAGTAGAACGAAAGAGAATGGAATGGAATAGAATGGAATTGAATCAACCCGAGTTGAACGGAATGAAATGGAATGGAATGGAATGGAATGCAATGGAATTGAATGGCAAGGAATGGAATACAATGTAATTGAATCAACACGACTAGAACGGAGTGCAATGGAATAGAATGGAATGGAATGGAATCAACCAGAGAAAAATGGAATGGAATGGAACGGAATTGAATGGAATGGAATGGAATGGAATGGAATGAAACGAAATGGAATGGAATGGAATCAACGTGAGAAGAACGGAATGGAATGGAAAGGAATGGAATGGAGGGGTATGGAATGGAACAGAATGGAATGGAATGGAATGGAAGAGAATGGAATTGAATCAACCCGAGTACAATGGAACGGAAGGGAATGAAACGGAATGGAACGGAATGGAATGGAATGGAATAGAATGGAATTGAATTAACCTGAGTAGAACAGGATGGAATGGAATGGAATGGAATGGAATGGAATGGCTTGGAGTGGAATGGAATGGAATAATACTGAATTGAATCAACCCGAGTGTTGTGGAATGGATTGGAATGGAATGGAATGGAATGGAATGGAATGAAATGGAATGGAATGGAATGGAGTGAAATTCAATGGGGTTGAATCAACCCGAGTAGAACGGAACGGAATGGAAGAGAACGGAATGGAACGGATGCGAATGGAATGGAATAGAATGTAATTGAATAAACTAGAGTAGAACGACAGGGAATGGAATGGAATGGAATGGAGTAGAATGGAATGGAATGGAACAGAATGGAATGGAACGGAATGGAATCAAATGAAATGGAATAGAACGGAATTAAATCAACCCGAATAGAAAGTAACGGATAGGAAGGGAATAGAAAGTAACGGAACTGAATGGAATGGAATAGAATGGAATTGAATCAACCCAAGTAGAAAGGAATGAAGTGGAATGGAATGGAATGGAGTGGAAAGGAATAGAATGCAATTGAATCAACCCGAGTAGAATGGAACGGAATGGAATGGAATGGAATGGAATTGAATCAACCCGAATAGAGCGATGCAGAACGGTGCGGAATGGAATGAAACGGAATGGAATGCAATAGAATGGAATTGAATCAACCCGATTAGAACAGAATGGAATGGAATGGAATGGAAGGGCGTGGAATGGAATGGAATGGAATGGAATGGAATGGAATGCAATGCAATGGAATCAACCCGAGTTGAACGGAATGGAATGGAAGGGAATGCAATGGAATGGAATGGAATGGAATGGAGTGAAATGGAATGGAATGGAATGGTATAATATGGAATTGAATCCACCTGAGTGTAGTGGAAAGGAATGGAATAGAATGGAATGGAATGGAATGGAATGGAATGGATTGGAATGGAATGGAATGGAATGGAATCAACCCGAGTAGAGCACAACGGAACGGAAAGGAACGGAATGGAATGGAACAGAACGGACTGGAAAAGAATGGAAATGAATAAACCCGATCAGAATGGAAAGAGATGGAATGGAATGGAATGGAATGCAATGGAATGGAACGGCATGGAATGGAATAGAATGGAATTGAATCAACCCCAGTAGAATGTAATGGAACTGAATGGACTTGAATCAACCCGAGTAGAATGGAATGGAATAGAATGGAATGGAATGGAATGGAATGGAATGGAATGGAATGGAATGGAATGGAATGGAATGGAATCAACACGAGTGGAATAGAATGGAATGGAATGGATTGGAATGGAATGGAATCAACCCAAGTGGAATGGCATGGAATGGAATGGAATGGAAAGGCATGGAATGGAATGGAATGGAATGGAATGGAATGGAATGGAATGGAATGGAATCAACCCGAGTAGAAAGGAATGGAATAGAATGGAATGAAATCAACGCGATTAGAATGGAATGGAATGGAATGGAATGGAATGGAATGGAATGGAATGGAATGGAATGGAATGGAATGGAATGGAATCAATCCGAGAAGAACAGAATGGAATGGAATGGAATGGAATGGTTTGGAATGGAATGGAATGGAATGGAATGGAATGGAATGGAATGGAATGGAATGGAATGGAATCAATCCGAGAAGAACATAATGGAATGGAATGGAATGGAATGGTTTGGAATGGAATGGAATGGAATGGAATGGAATGGAATGGAATGGAATGGAATGGAATGGAATCAACGTGAGAAGAACAGAATGGATTGGAACAGAATGGAATGGAATGGAAGGGAATGGAATGGAATGGAATAGAATGGAATTGAATCAAACCGAGTGGAACGGAATGGAATTGAACGAAACGGAACGGAATGAATGGAATGGAATGGAATAGAATGGAATTGAATTAAGCCGAGTAGAACAGAATGGAATGGAATGGAATGGAAAGGAATGGAATGGAATGGAATGGAACGGAAAGGAAAGGAATGGAATGGAATAATATGAAACAGGATCAACCGGAGTGGAGTGGAATGCAATGGAATTTGATGGAATGGAATGGAATGGAATGGAACGGAATGGATTCGATTGGAATCAACCCGAGTAGAGCGGAATGGATTGGAACGGATTGGAATGGACTGGAATCAAATGGAATGGAATTGAATGGAATGGAATGGAATGGAAAGGATAGGAAAGGAATGGAATGGAATGGAATGGAATGGAATGGAATGGAATGGAATGGAATGGAATGGAATGGAGTGGAATGGAATAGGATGGAATTGAATCAACCCGAGTAGAACGGAATGGAATGGATTGGACAGGAAAGGAATGGAATAGTATGGAATGGAATCAACCCTAGTTTAGTGGAATGGAATGGAATGGAACGGAATTGAATGGAGTGGAATGGAATCAACCCGAGTAGTACAGAACGGAATGGAATGGAAAGGAATGGAATGGACCCAAGTAGAGTCGAATGGAATGGAATGGAATGGAATGGAATGGAATGGAATGGAATGGAATGGAATGGAATGGAATGGTATGGAGTGGAATAGAATGGAATTGAAACAATCAGAGTAGAATGAATGGAATGGAATGGAATGGAATGGAATGGAATGGAATGGAACGGACGCAAGTAGAATGGAATGGAATGGAATGGAATGGACAGAAGTTAAATCGAATGGAATGGAATGGAACGGAAAGGAATGCAATAGAATGCAATGGAATCAACCTGAGTAGAACGGAATGGAATGGAATGGAATGGAATGGACCCAAGTAGAATGGAATGGAATGGAATGGAATAGAATGGAATGGAATGGAATGGAATGGAATGGAATGGAATCAACCAGAGTAGAACGGAATGGAATGGAATGGAGTGGAATGGACCCAAGTAGAATGGAATGGAATGGAATGGAATGGAATGGAATGGAATGGAATGGAATAGTATGGAATTGAATCAACCCAAGTGGAGTCGAATGGGGTGGAATTGAATGGAGTGGAATGGAATGGAATGGAATGGAATGGTATAATATGGAATTGAATCAACCTGAGTGGAGTGGAATGGATCGGAATGGAATGGAATGGAATGGAATGGAATGGAATGGAATGGAATGGAATGGAATGGATTCAACCCCATTAGAACGGAACGGAGTGGAACGGAGCGGAACGGAATGGAATGGAATGGAATAGAAAGGAATTGAATCAACCTGAGTAGAAAGGAATGGATTGGAATGGAATAAAATGAAACGGAATGGAATGGAATAGAATGGAATAGAGTCAACCCCAGTTGAATAAAATGAATGGAATGGAATGGAAAAGAATGGAATGGAATAAAATGGAATGGAATGGAATGGAATGGAATGGAATGGAATGGAATGGAGTGGAATGGAATCAACCGGAGTAGAACGGAGTGGAATGGAATGGAATGGAATGGAATGGAATGGAATGGAATGGAATGGAATGGAATGGAATGGAATGGAATGGAATGGAGTGGAATGGAATCAACCGGAGTAGAACGGAATGGAATGGAATGGAAAGAAATGGAATGGAATGGAATGGAATGGAATGGAATGGAATGGAATGGAATGGAATCGAATGGAATCGAATGGAACGGAATGGAATGGAGTAGAATGGAACAGATTCAACCCGAGTAGAACGACGCGGAAAGCAGTGGAACGGAACGGAAGAGAATGGAATGGAATAGAATTGAATTGATTCAACCCAAGTAGAACGGAAGGGAAAGGAAAGGAATGGAATGGAAGGGAATGAAATGCAATGGAATGGAATGGAATGGAATCAACCCGAGTTGAATGGAATGGAATGGAATGGAATGGAAAGGAATGGAATGGAATTGAATTGGGTAAATCCGAGTAGAACCGAATGGAATGGAATGGAACGGATTGCAGTGGGATAGAATAGAATTGAATCAAACCGAGTAGAACGGAATTTAATTTACTGGAATGGAATGGAATGGAATGGAATGGAATGGAATGGAGAGAATGGAATGGAATGCAATAGATTTAACCTGAGTAGAACGGAATGGAATGGAATGGAATGGAACGGAACGGAATGGAATGGCTTAGAATGGAATTGAATCAACGCGAGTAGAACGGAATGGATTGAAATGCAATGGAATGGAAAGGAATGGAATGGAAGAGAATAGAATTGAATCCACCCGAGTAGAACGGAATGCAATGAAATAGAATGGAATAGAATGGAATGGAATGGAATGGAATGGAATGGAATGGAAGGGAATGGAATGGAATGGAATGAAATAGAATTGAAATTAATCAACCAGAGTAGAACGGAATGGAATGTAATGGAATGGAATGGACCCAAGTAGAATGGAATGGAATGGAATGGAATGCAATGGAATGGAACAGAATGCAATGGAATAGAATACAACTGAATCAATCAGAGTAGAATGGAATGGAATGGAATGGAATGGAATGGAATGGAATGGAATGGAATGGAATGGAATGGAATGGAATGGAATGGAATGGATTGGTATGGAAGTGAATCAACCCGAGTGGAGTGGGTTGGAATGGAATGGAAGGGAATGGAATGGAATGGAATGGAATGGAATAGTATCAAATTGAATCAACCCGAGTGGTGTGGAATGGAATGGAATGGAAAGGAATGGAATAGAATGGAATGGAACGGAATAGAATGGAACGGAATCAAGCCGAATAGAACTGACTGGAATGGAATGGAATGGATCAGAAGGGAATGGAAAGCAATGTAGTGGAATAGAATGGAATAGAATGGAATAGAATCAACCAGAGTAGAACGGAACGGAATGGATCGGAATGGAACGGAAAAAAACGGATTGGGATGGAATAGAATGGAATTGAATCAACCCGAGTAGTACGCAATGGAATGGAAACTGATGAAATGGAATGGAATGGTTTGGAATGGAGTGGAATGGTATAATATGGAATTGAATCAAGCTGAGTGGAGTGGAATGGAATGGAAAGAAATGGAATGGAATGCAATGGAATGGAATGGAACGGAATGCAATGGAATGGAATGGAATGGAATGCAATGGAATGGAATGGAATGGAATGCAATGGAATGGAATGGAATGGAATGGAATGGAATGGAATGGAATGGAATGGAATGGAATGGAATGGAATGGAATCAACCCTAGAAGAACGAAATGGAATGGAATGGAATGCAATGGAATGGAATGGAATGGAATGCAATGGAATGCAATGGAATGGAATGGAATGGAATGGAATGCAATGGAATGGAATGGAATGGAATGGAATGGAATGGAATGGAATCAAGGTGAGAAGAACGGAACGGAACGGAACGGAATGGAAAGGAAGGGAATGGAATGGAATAGAATGGAATTGAATGTAATGGAATCAAACAGAGTAGAACGGAACAGAAGTGAATGAAACGGAACGGAATAGAATGGAATGGAATAGAATGGAATGGAATGGAATGGATTGGAATGGTATGGAATGGAATGGAATGGAATAGTATGGAATTGAATCAACCACAGTGGAGTGGAATGGAATGGAATGGAATGGAATTGGATGTAATGGAATGGAATGGAATGGAATGGAAAAGATTCAACCCAAGTAGAACGGAATGGATTTTAATGGAATGGAATGGAATGGAATGGAATGGAATTCAATGGAATGGAAATCAATGGAATGGAATGGAAAGGATTGTAATGGAATGGAGTGGTGTGAAATGGAATAGAATGGAATTGAATCAAACCGAGTAGAACGGAATGGAATGGATTTGAATGGAATTGAATGGAATGGAATGAAATGGAATGGAATCGAATCAAACTGAGAAAAACAGAGCGGAATGTAATGTAATGTAATGGAATGGAATGGAATGGAAGGGAATGGAATGGAATGGAATGGAATGGAATTTAATAGAATGGAATTGAATCAACCAGAACAGAATGGAAGGGTATGGAACGGAACGGAACGGTACGGAATGTAATAGAATGGAATTGAATCAACCCGAGTAGAATGGAATGGAATGGAAAGGAATGGAATGGAATTGAACGGAATGGAATGGAATGGAATGGAAAGGAATGGAATGTAATCAACCCGAGTAGAACAGAAAGGAAAGGAATGGAATGGAATGGAATGGAATGGAATGGAATGGAATGGAATGGAATGGAATCAACCTGAGTGGAAAGATGCGGAATGGAGCTGAACGGAATGGAACGGAATGGAATGGAATAGAATGGAATTGAATCAACCTGATTAGAATGTATGGCAATGGAATGGAATGGAATGGAATGGAATGGAATGGAATGGAATGGAATGGAATGGAATGCAATGGAATCAACCCGAGTTGAACGGAATGGAATGGAATGGAATGCAATGGAATGGAATGGAATAAACACGAGTAGAACGGAATGGAAAGGATCGAATGGAAGGCAATGGAATAGAATTGAATTGAATTAACACGAGTAGAACCACACGGAATGGAGCGGAACGGAATGGAACGGAATGGAATGGAATAGAATGGAATTGATTCAACCTGAGTACAACGGAAGGGAATGGAATGGAATGGAATGGAATGGAATGGAATGGAATGGAATGGAATGGAATCAAACCGGGATGAACAGAATGGAATGGAATGCAATGGAATGGACTGGAATGGAATGGAATGGAATGGAATGGAATGGAATGGAATGGAATCAACCCGAGTAGAACGGAATGGAATGGAATGGAATGGAGTGCAATGGAATGGAATGGAAATGAATGGAATGAAATGGAATGGAATGGAATGGATTGGAATGGAATAGAATGGAATTGAATCAACACGAGTAGAACGGAACTGAATGGAATGGAACGGAACGGAACGGAACCGAATGGAATGGAATAGAATGGAGTTGAATCAACGAGAGTAGAACGAAAGGGAATGGAATGGAATACAATGGAATTGAATGGAATGGAATTTAATCAACCCAAGGAGAACGGAAAGGAATGGAATGAAATGGAATGGAATGGAATGGAATGGAATGAACCCGCGTAGAACAGAATGGAAAGGAATGGAATGGAATGGAATGGAATGGAATGGAATGGAATGGAATGGAATGGAATGGAATGGAATAGAATGGAATTTAATCCACAGAAATAGAATGGAATGGCAGGGAACGGAACAGAACGGAACGGAATGGAATCGAATAGAATGGAATTGAATCAACACGAGTAGAATGGAAAGGAATGTAATAGAATGGAATTTAATGGAATGTAATGGAATGGAATGGAATAGAATGGAATGGAATCAACATGAGAAGAACAGAACGGAAGGGAATGGAATGGAACGGAAGGGAATGGAATATAATACAATGGAATTGAATCAACCGGAGTAGAATGGAATGGAATGGAATGCAATGGAATGAAATGGAACGGAATGGACTTGAACGGAATGGAGTGAAATGGAACGGAATGGAATGGAATGGAATCAGATCGAGTAGAATGGAATGGAATGGAATGGAATGGAGTGGAATGGATTGGAATGGAATAGAATGGAATTGAATCAACCCGAGTAGAACGGAATGGATTGAAATGGAATAAAATGAAACGGAAATTAATGGAATAGAATGGAATAGAGTCAACCCCAGTTGAATGAAATGAATGGAATGGAATGGAATAGAATGGAATGGAATGGAATGGAATGGAATGGAATGGAATGGAATGGAATGGAATGGAATGGAATGGAATGGAGTGGAATGGAATCAACCGGAGTAGAACGGAATGGAATGGATTGGAATGGAATGGAATGGAATGGAATGGAATGGAATCGAATGGAACGGAATGGAATGGAGTAGAATGGAACAGATTCAACCCGAGTAGAACGACGCGGAAAGCAGTGGAACGGAACGGAAGAGAATGGAATGGAATAAAATTGAATTGAATCAACCCGAGTAGAACGGAAGGGAAAGGAAAGGAATGGAATGGAAGGGAATGAAATGCAATGGAATGGAATGGAATGGAATCAACCCAAGTTGAACGGAATGGAATGGAATGGAATGGAATGTAATGGAATGGAATGGAATGGAATGGAAAGGAATGGAATGGAATTGAATTGGGTAAATCCGAGTAGAACGGAACGGAATGGAATGGAACGGATTGCAGTGGGATAGAATAGAATTGAATCAAACCGAGTAGAACGTAATTTAATTTACTCTAATGGAATGGAATGGAATGGAATGGAATGGAATGGAATGGAATGGAGAGAATGGAATGGAATGGAATGGATTTAACCTGAGTAGAACGGAATGGAATGGAATGGAACGGAAGGGAATGGAATGGCATAGAATGGAATTGAATCAACGCGAGTAGAACGGAATGGATTGGAATGCAATGGAATGGAAAGGAATGGAATAGAATAGAATAGAATTGTATCCACCCGAGTAGAACAGAATGCAATGAAATAGAATGGAATAGAATGGAATGGAATGGAATGGAATAGAATGCAATGATATGGAACGGAATGGAATGGAATCAAACCGAGAAGAACGGAATGGAATGGAACGGAATGGAATAGAAAGACTTGGAATGGAATGGAATGGAGTCAACGCGAGAAGAACGTAATGGAATGGAATGCAATGGAATGGTATGGAAGGGAATATAATGGAATTGAAACAAACCGTGTAGAACGGAACGGAAGGGAATGAAAAGGATCGCAAAGGAATGGAATGGAACGGAATAGAATGGAATTGATTCAACCCAAGTGGAAGAGAATGGAATGGAATGGAATGGAATGGAATGGAATGGAATGGAATGGAATCAACCCGAGTAGAATGGAATGAAATGGAATGGAATGGAATGGACCCAAGTAGATTCGAATGGAATTTAATGGAATGGAATGGAATGGAATGGAAGGGAATGGAATGGAATGGAATGGAAGGGAATGGAATGGAATGGAATGAAATAGAATTGAAATTAATCAACCAGAGTAGAACGGAATGGAATGTAATTGAATGGAATGGACCCAAGTAGAATGGAATGGAATGGAATGGAATGGAAGGGAATGGAATGGAATGGAATGGAATGGAATGGAATGGAATTTAATAGAATGGAATTGAATCAACCAGAACAGAATGGAAGGGTACGGAACGGAACGGAACGGTACGGAATGTAATAGAATGGAATTGAATCAACCCGAGTAGAATGGAATGGAATGGAAAGGAATGGAATGGAATTGAACGGAATGGAATGGAATGGAATGGAAAGGAATGGAATGTAATCAACCCGAGTAGAACAGAAAGGAAAGGAATGGAATGGAATGGAATGGAATGGAATGGAATGGAATGGAATGGAATGGAATGGAATCAACCTGATTAGAATGTATGGCAATGGAAAGGAATGGAATGGAATGGAATGGAATGGAATGGAATGGAATGGAATGGAATGGAATGGAATGCAATGGAATCAACCCGAGTTGAACGGAATGGAATGGAATGGAATGCAATGGAATGGAATGGAATAAACACGAGTAGAACGGAATGGAAAGGATCGAATGGAAGGCAATGGAATAGAATTGAATTGAATTAACACGAGTAGAACCACACGGAATGGAGCGGAACGGAATGGAATGGAATGGAATGGAATAGAATGGAATTGATTCAACCTGAGTACAATGGAAGGGAATGGAATGGAATGGAATGGAATGGAATGGAATGGAATGGAATGGAATCAAACCGGGATGAACAGAATGGAATGGAATGCAATGGAATGAACTGGAATGGAATGGAATGGAATGGAATGGAATGGAATGGAATGGAATGGAATCAACCCGAGTAGAATGGAATGGAATGGAATGGAATGGAGTGCAATGGAATGGAATGGAAATGAATGGAATGAAATGGAATGGAATGGAATGGATTGGAATGGAATAGAATGGAATTGAATCAACACGAGTAGAACGGAACTGAATGGAATGGAACGGAACGGAACGGAACCGAATGGAATGGAATAGAATGGAGTTGAATCAACGAGAGTAGAACGAAAGGGAATGGAATGGAATACAATGGAATTGAATGGAATGGAATTTAATCAACCCAAGGAGAACGGAAAGGAATGGAATGAAATGGAATGGAATGGAATGGAATGGAATGAACCCGCGTAGAACAGAATGGAAAGGAATGGAATGGAATGGAATGGAATGGAATGGAATGGAATGGAATAGAATGGAATTTAATCCACAGAAATAGAATGGAACGGCAGGGAACGGAACAGAACGGAACGGAATGGAATCGAATAGAATGGAATTGAATCAACACGAGTAGAATGGAAAGGAATGTAATAGAATGGAATTTAATGGAATGTAATGGAATGGAATGGAATAGAATGGAATGGAATCAACATGAGAAAAACAGAACGGAAGGGAATGGAATGGAACGGAAGGGAATGGAATATAATACAATGGAATTGAATCAACCGGACTAGAATGGAATGGAATGGAATGAAATGGAACGGAATGGACTTGAACGGAATGGAGTGAAATGGAGCGGAATGGAATGGAATGGAATCAAATCGAGTAGAATGGAATGGAATGGAATGGAATGGAGTGGAATGGATTGGAATGGAATAGAATGGAATTGAATCAACCCGAGTAGAACGGAATGGATTGAAATGGAATAAAATGAAACGGAAAGGAATGGAATAGAATGGAATAGAGTCAACCCCAGTTGAATGAAATGAATGGAATGGAATGGAATAGAATGGAATGGAATGGAATGGAATGGAATGGAATGGAATGGAATGGAATGGAATGGAATGGAATGGAATGGAATGGAATGGAATGGAATGGAGTGGAATGGAATCAACCGGAGTAGAACGGAATGGAATGGAATGGAATGGAATGGAATGGAATGGAATGGAATGGAATCGAATGAAACGGAATGGAATGGAGTAGAATGGAACAGATTCAACCCGAGTAGAACGACGCGGAAAGCAGTGGAACGGAACGGAAGAGAATGGAATGGAATAAAATTGAATTGAATCAACCCGAGTAGAACGGAAGGGAAAGGAAAGGAATGGAATGGAAGGGAATGAAATGCAATGGAATGGAATGGAATGGAATCAACCCAAGTTGAACGGGATGGAATGGAATGGAATGGAATGGAATGGAATGGAATGGAATGGAATGGAATGGAACGGAATCAACCCGAGTAGAAGTGACTGGAATGGAATGGATCGGAATGGAACGGAACGGAATGGAATGGAATGGAATAGAATGGAATTGAATCAACCCGAGTAGAACATAAAGGAATGGAAAGGGATGGAATGGAATTTAATGCTATGGAATGGAATGGAATGCTATAATATGGAATTGAATCAACCTGAGTGGAATGGAATGGAATGGAATGGAATGGAACGGAATGGAATGGAATAGAATGGAATTCAATCAACCAGAGTGGAAGGGAATGGAATGGAATGGAATGGAGTGGAATGGAATGGAATGGAATGGAATGGAATTGATTGGAATGGAATGGAATGGTATGGAAGTGAATCAACCCGAGTGGAGTGGGTTGGAATGGAATGGAATGGAATGGAACGGAATGGAATTGAATGGAATAGTTTGGAATTGAATCAACCCGAGTGGAGTGGAATGAAATGGAATGGAATGGAATGGAATGGAATGGAATGGAATGGAATGGAATGGAATGGAATGGAATGGAATGGAATGGAATCAACCCTAGTAGAACACAACAGAATGGAAAGGAATGGAACAGAACGGAACAGAACGGAATTTAATAGAATGGAATTGAATCAACCCGAGTTGAACGGAATGAAATGGAATGGAATGGAATGGAATGCAATGGAATTGAATGGCAAAGAATGGAATTCAATGTAATTGAATCAACACGACTAGAACGGAGTGCAATGGAATAGAATGGAATGGAATGGAATGGAATGGAATGGAATGGAACGGAATCAACCCGAGTAGAAGTGACTGGAATGGAATGGATCGGAATGGAACGGAACGGAATGGAATGGAATGGAATAGAATGGAATTGAATCAACCCGAGTAGAACATAAAGGAATGGAAAGGGATGGAATGGAATTTAATGGTATGGAATGGAATGGAATGCTATAATATGGAATTGAATCAACCTGAGTGGAATGGAATGGAATGGAATGGAATGGAACGGAATGGAATGGAATAGAATGGAATTCAATCAACCAGAGTGGAAGGGAATGGAATGGAATGGAATGGAGTGGAATGGAATGGAATGGAATGGAATGGAATTGATTGGAATGGAATGGAATGGTATGGAAGTGAATCAACCCGAGTGGAGTGGGTTGGAATGGAATGGAATGGAATGGAACGGAATGGAATTGAATGGAATAGTTTGGAATAGAATCAACCCGAGTCGAGTGGAATGAAATGGAATGGAATGGAATGGAATGGAATGGAATGGAATGGAATGGAATGGAATGGAATGGAATGGAATCAACCCCAGTAGAACACAACAGAATGGAAAGGAATGGAACAGAACGGAACAGAACGGAATGGAAGAGAATGGAATTGAATCAACCCGAGTTGAACGGAATGAGATGGAATGGAATGGAATGGAATGCAATGGAATTGAATGGCAAAGAATGGAATTCAACGTAATTGAATCAACACGACTAGAATGGAGTGCAATGGAATAGAATGGAATGGAATGGAATCAACCCGAGAAAAATGGAATGGAATGGAACGGAATTGAATGGAATGGAATGGAATGGAATGGAACGAAATGGAATGGAATGGAAACAACGTGAGAAGAACGGAATGAAATGGAACGGAATGGAATGGAAGGGTATGGAATGGAACAGAATGGAATGGAATGGAATGGAAGAGAATGGAATTGAATCAAACCGAGTACAACGGAACGGAAGGGAATGAAACGGAATGGAACGGAATGGAATGGAATGGAATAGAATGGAATTGAATTAACCTGAGTAGAACATGATGGAATGGAATGGAATGGAATGGAATGGAATGGCTAGGAATGGAATGGAATGGAATAATACGGAATTGAATCAACCCGAGTGTAGTGGAATGGAATGGAATGGAATGGAATGGAATGGAATGGAATGGAATGGAATGGAATGGAATGGAATGGAATGGAGTGGAATCAACCGGAGTAGAAAGGAATGGAATGGAATAAATGGAATGGAAATGAATGGAATGGTATGGAGTGGAATGGAGTGCAATTGAATGGGGTTGAATCAACCCGAGTAGAACGGAATGGAATGGAAGAGAACGGAATGGAACGGATGTGAATGGAATGGAATAGAATTTAATTGAATAAACTAGAGTAGAACGAAAGGGAATGGAATGGAATGGAATGGAATAGAATGGAATTGAATAAACTAGAGTAGAACGAAAGGGAATGGAATGGAATGGAATGGAATAGAATGGAATGGAATGGAACAGAATGGAATGGAACGGAATGGAATCAAATGAAATGGAATAGAACGGAATTAAATCAACCCGAATAGAAAGTAACGGATAGGAAGGGAATAGAAAGTAACGGAACTGAATGGAATGAAATAGAATGGAATTGAATCAACCCAAGTAGAACGGAATGAAATGGAATGGAATGGAATGGAGTGGAAAGGAATAGAATGCAATTGAATCAACCCGAGTAGAATGGAATGGAATGGAATGGAATGGAATGGAATGGAATGGAATGGAATGGAATGGAATGGAATTGAATCAACCCGAGTAGAGCGATGTAGAACGGTGCGGAATGGAATGAAACGGAATGGAATGCAATAGAATGGAATTGAATCAACCCTATTAGAACGGAATGGAATGGAATGGAATGGAAGGGAGTGGAATGGAATGGAATGGAATGGAATGGAATGGAATGGAATGGAATGGAAGGGAATGGAATGGAATGGAATGGAATGGAATGGAATGGAATGGAATCAACCTGAGTAAAACAGAATGGAATGGAATGGAATGGAAAGGAATGGAATGGAATGGAATGGAATGGAATGGAATGGAATGGAATGGAATGCAATGCAATGGAATCAACCCGAGTTGAACGGAATGGAATGGAATGGAATGCAATGGAATGGAATGGAATAAACACGAGTAGAACGGAATGGAAAGGATCGAATGGAAGGCAATGGAATAGAATTGAATTGAATTAACACGAGTAGAACCACACGGAATGGAGCGGAACGGAATGGAATGGAATGGAATGGAATAGAATGGAATTGATTCAACCTGAGTACAACGGAAGGGAATGGAATGGAATGGAATGGAATGGAATGGAATGGAATGGAATGGAATGGAATGGAATCAAACCGGGATGAACAGAATGGAATGGAATGCAATGGAATGGACTGGAATGGAATGGAATGGAATGGAATGGAATGGAATGGAATGGAATCAACCCGAGTAGAACGGAATGGAATGGAATGGAATGGAGTGCAATGGAATGGAATGGAAATGAATGGAATGAAATGGAATGGAATGGAATGGATTGGAATGGAATAGAATGGAATTGAATCAACACGAGTAGAACGGAACTGAATGGAATGGAACGGAACGGAACGGAACCGAATGGAATGGAATAGAATGGAGTTGAATCAACGAGAGTAGAACGAAAGGGAATGGAATGGAATACAATGGAATTGAATGGAATGGAATTTAATCAACCCAAGGAGAACGGAAAGGAATGGAATGAAATGGAATGGAATGGAATGGAATGGAATGAACCCGCGTAGAACAGAACGGAAAGGAATGGAATGGAATGGAATGGAATGGAATGGAATGGAATGGAATGGAATGGAATGGAATGGAATGGAATGGAATGGAATAGAATGGAATTTAATCCACAGAAATAGAATGGAACGGCAGGGAACGGAACAGAACGGAACGGAATGGAATCGAATAGAATGGAATTGAATCAACACGAGTAGAATGGAAAGGAATGTAATAGAATGGAATTTAATGGAATGTAATGGAATGGAATGGAATAGAATGGAATGGAATCAACATGAGAAAAACAGAACGGAAGGGAATGGAATGGAACGGAAGGGAATGGAATATAATACAATGGAATTGAATCAACCGGACTAGAATGGAATGGAATGGAATGCAATGGAATGAAATGGAACGGAATGGACTTGAACGGAATGGAGTGAAATGGAGCGGAATGGAATGGAATGGAATCAAATCGAGTAGAATGGAATGGAATGGAATGGAATGGAGTGGAATGGATTGGAATGGAATAGAATGGAATTGAATCAACCCGAGTAGAACGGAATGGATTGAAATGGAATAAAATGAAACGGAAAGGAATGGAATAGAATGGAATAGAGTCAACCCCAGTTGAATGAAATGAATGGAATGGAATGGAATAGAATGGAATGGAATGGAATGGAATGGAATGGAATGGAATGGAATGGAATGGAATGGAATGGAATGGAGTGGAATGGAATCAACCGGAGTAGAACGGAATGGAATGGAATGGAATGGAATGGAATGGAATGGAATGGAATGGAATGGAATGGAATCGAATGAAACGGAATGGAATGGAGTAGAATGGAACAGATTCAACCCGAGTAGAACGACGCGGAAAGCAGTGGAACGGAACGGAAGAGAATGGAATGGAATAAAATTGAATTGAATCAACCCGAGTAGAACGGAAGGGAAAGGAAAGGAATGGAATGGAAGGGAATGAAATGCAATGGAATGGAATGGAATGGAATCAACCCAAGTTGAACGGGATGGAATGGAATGGAATGGAATGGAATGGAATGGAATGGAATGGAATGGAACGGAATCAACCCGAGTAGAAGTGACTGGAATGGAATGGATCGGAATGGAATGGAACGGAATGGAATGGAATGGAATAGAATGGAATTGAATCAACCCGAGTAGAACATAAAGGAATGGAAAGGGATGGAATGGAATTTAATGGTATGGAATGGAATGGAATGCTATAATATGGAATTGAATCAACCTGAGTGGAATGGAATGGAATGGAACGGAATGGAATGGAATAGAATGGAATTCAATCAACCAGAGTGGAAGGGAATGGAATGGAATGGAATGGAGTGGAATGGAATGGAATGGAATGGAATGGAATTGATTGGAATGGAATGGAATGGTATGGAAGTGAATCAACCCGAGTGGAGTGGGTTGGAATGGAATGGAATGGAATGGAACGGAATGGAATTGAATGGAATAGTTTGGAATTGAATCAACCCGAGTGGAGTGGAATGGAATGGAATGGAATGGAATGGAATGGAATGGAATGGAATGGAATGGAATGGAATGGAATGGAATGGAATGGAATGGAATGGAATCAACCCTAGTAGAACACAACAGAATGGAAAGGAATGGAACAGAACGGAACAGAACGGAATTTAATAGAATGGAATTGAATCAACCCGAGTTGAACGGAATGAAATGGAATGGAATGGAATGGAATGCAATGGAATTGAATGGCAAAGAATGGAATTCAATGTAATTGAATCAACACGACTAGAACGGAGTGCAATGGAATAGAATGGAATGGAATGGAATGGAATGGAATGGAACGGAATCAACCCGAGTAGAAGTGACTGGAATGGAATGGATCGGAATGGAACGGAACGGAATGGAATGGAATGGAATAGAATGGAATTGAATCAACCCGAGTAGAACATAAAGGAATGGAAAGGGATGGAATGGAATTTAATGGTATGGAATGGAATGGAATGCTATAATATGGAATTGAATCAACCTGAGTGGAATGGAATGGAATGGAATGGAATGGAACGGAATGGAATGGAATAGAATGGAATTCAATCAACCAGAGTGGAAGGGAATGGAATGGAATGGAATGGAGTGGAATGGAATGGAATGGAATGGAATGGAATTGATTGGAATGGAATGGAATGGTATGGAAGTGAATCAACCCGAGTGGAGTGGGTTGGAATGGAATGGAATGGAATGGAACGGAATGGAATTGAATGGAATAGTTTGGAATAGAATCAACCCGAGTGGAGTGGAATGAAATGGAATGGAATGGAATGGAATGGAATGGAATGGAATGGAATGGAATGGAATGGAATGGAATGGAATGGAATCAACCCCAGTAGAACACAACAGAATGGAAAGGAATGGAACAGAACGGAACAGAACGGAATGGAAGAGAATGGAATTGAATCAACCCGAGTTGAACGGAATGAGATGGAATGGAATGGAATGGAATGCAATGGAATTGAATGGCAAAGAATGGAATTCAACGTAATTGAATCAACACGACTAGAATGGAGTGCAATGGAATAGAATGGAATGGAATGGAATCAACCCGAGAAAAATGGAATGGAATGGAACGGAATTGAATGGAATGGAATGGAATGGAATGGAACGAAATGGAATGGAATGGAAACAACGTGAGAAGAACGGAATGAAATGGAACGGAATGGAATGGAAGGGTATGGAATGGAACAGAATGGAATGGAATGGAATGGAAGAGAATGGAATTGAATCAAACCGAGTACAACGGAACGGAAGGGAATGAAACGGAATGGAACGGAATGGAATGGAATGGAATAGAATGGAATTGAATTAACCTGAGTAGAACATGATGGAATGGAATGGAATGGAATGGAATGGAATGGCTAGGAATGGAATGGAATGGAATAATACGGAATTGAATCAACCCGAGTGTAGTGGAATGGAATGGAATGGAATGGAATGGAATGGAATGGAATGGAATGGAATGGAATGGAATGGAATGGAATGGAGTGGAATCAACCGGAGTAGAAAGGAATGGAATGGAATAAATGGAATGGAAATGAATGGAATGGTATGGAGTGGAATGGAGTGCAATTGAATGGGGTTGAATCAACCCGAGTAGAACGGAATGGAATGGAAGAGAACGGAATGGAACGGATGTGAATGGAATGGAATAGAATGGAATTGAATAAACTAGAGTAGAACGAAAGGGAATGGAATGGAATGGAATGGAATAGAATGGAATTGAATAAACTAGAGTAGAACGAAAGGGAATGGAATGGAATGGAATGGAATAGAATGGAATGGAATGGAACAGAATGGAATGGAACGGAATGGAATCAAATGAAATGGAATAGAACGGAATTAAATCAACCCGAATAGAAAGTAACGGATAGGAAGGGAATAGAAAGTAACGGAACTGAATGGAATGAAATAGAATGGAATTGAATCAACCCAAGTAGAACGGAATGAAATGGAATGGAATGGAATGGAGTGGAAAGGAATAGAATGCAACTGAATCAACCCGAGTAGAATGGAATGGAATGGAATGGAATGGAATGGAATGGAATGGAATGGAATGGAATTGAATCAACCCGAGTAGAGCGATGTAGAACGGTGCGGAATGGAATGAAACGGAATGGAATGCAATAGAATGGAATTGAATCAACCCTATTAGAACGGAATGGAATGGAATGGAATGGAAGGGAGTGGAATGGAATGGAATGGAATGGAATGGAATGGAATGGAATGGAATGGAATGGAATGCAATGGAATCAACCCGAGTTGAACGGAATGGAATGGAATGGAATGCAATGGAATGGAATGGAATGGAATGGAGTGAAATGGAATGGAATGGAATGGTATAATATGGAATTGAATCAACCTGAGTGTAGTGGAAAGGAATGGAATAGAATGGAATGGAATGGAATGGAATAGTATGGAATGGAATGGAATGGAACGGAATCAACCCGAGTAGAGCACAACGGAACGGAAAGGAACGGAATGGAACCGAACAGAACGGAATGGAATAGAATGGAAATGAATAAACCCGATCAGAATTGAAAGAGATGGAATGGAATGGAATGGAATGCAATGGAATGGAATGGCATGGAATGGAATAGAATGGAATAGAATCAATCCGAGTAGAATGGAATGGAATTGAATGGACTTGAATCAACCCGAGTAGAACGGAATGGAATAGAATGGAATGGAATGGAATGGAATGGAAAGGAATGGAATGGTATGGAATGGAATGGAATGGAATTGAATGGAATTGAATCAACCTGAGTACAACCGAATGGAATGGTATGGAATGGAATGGAATGGTAGGGAATGGTAGGGAATGGAATGGAATGGAATGGAATGGAATGGAATGGAATGGAATGGAATGGAATGGAGTGGAATGGAATGGAGTGGAATGGAATGGAATCAACCCGAGTACAACGGAATGGAATGGAATGGAATGGAATGGAATGGAATGGAATGGAATGGAATGGATTGGAATGGAATGGAGTGGAGTGAAATGGAATAGAATGGAATTGAATCAACCCGAGTAGAAAGGAACGGAATGCAATGGAACGGAACGGAAAGGAACGGAATGGAATGGAAGAGAATGGAATTGAATCAACCTGAGTAGAACGGAATGGAATGGAATGGAATGGAATGGAATGGAATGGAATGGAATAGAATGGAATTGAATCAACCCGAGTAAAACAGAATGGAATGGAATGGAATGGAAAGGAATGGAATGGAATGGAATGGAATGGAATGGAATGGAATGGAATGGAATGGAATGGAATTTAAAAAGCGTGAGAAAAACAGAGTGGAATGGAATGGAAAGGAACCGAATTGAATGGAATGGAATGGAATGGAATGGAATGGAATGGAATGGAATGGAATGGAATGGAATGGAGTCAACCTGAGTAGAACAGAATGGAATGGAATGGAATGGAATGGAATGGAATGGAATGGAATGGAATGGAATGGAAAGGAATTTAATAGAATGGAATTGAATCAACCCGAGTAGAACGGAAGGGAACGGAACGGAAAGTACGGTATGTAATAGAATAGAATTGAATCAACCCGAGTAGAATGGAATGGAAAGGAATGGAATGGAAAGGAATGGAATGGAATAGAATGGAATGGAATGGAATCAACCGGAGAAGAACGGAAAGGAAAGGAATGGAATGGAATGGAATGGAATGGAATGGAATGGAATGGAATGGAATGGAATCAGCCCGAGTAGAACACAATGGAATGAAAGAGAACGGAACGGAATGCAACGGAACGGAACAGAACGGAACGGAATGGAATGGCATGGAATTGAATTGAATCAACCCGAGTACAACGGAATGGAATGGAATGGAATGTAAGGGAATAGAATGGAATGGAATGGAACGGAATGGAATGAAGTGGAAAGGAATGGAGTGTAATGGAATGGAATCAACCCGAGTACAACGGAATGGAATGGAATGGAATGGAATGGAATGGAGTGGAATGGAATGGAATGGAATGGAATTCAATGGAATGGAATGGAAAGGATTGTAATGGAATGGAGTGGTGTGAAATGGAATAGAATGGAATTGAATAAACCCGAGAAGAACGGAACAGAATGTAATGGAACGGACCGGAAAGGAACACAACGGAATGGAATAGAATGGAATTGAATCAACCTGAGTAGAACAGAATGGAATGGAATGCAATGGAATGGAATGGAATGGAATGGAATGGAATTGAATGGAATTGAATCAACCCGAGTAAAACAGAATGGAATGGAATGGAACGTAATGGAATGGAATGGAATGGAATGGAACCAACCTGTGAAAAACAGAGTGGAATTGAACGGAATGGAATGGAATTGAATGAAATGGAATGGAATGGAATGGAATGGAATCAACACGAGTAGAACAGAATGGAATGGAATGGAATGGAAAGGAATGGAATGGAATGGAATGGAATGGAATGGAATGGAATGGAATGGAATGGAATGGAAAGTAACTGAGTGGAATGGAATAGAATGGAATTGTATCAACCAGAGTAGAAGGGAATGGAATGGAATGGAATGGAATGGAATGGAATGGAATGGAATGGAATGGAACGGAATCAACCCGAGTAGAACTGACTGGAATGGAATGGAAGGGAATGGAATCGAATGGAGTGGAATAGAATGGAATAGAATGGAATAGTATCAACCCGGGCAGAACTTAACGGAATGGATCGGAATGGAACGGAACGGAATGGAATGGAATGGAATAGAATGGAATTGAATCAACCCGAGTAGAACATAAAGGAATGGAAAGGGATGGAATGGAATTTAATGGTATGGAATGGAATGGAATGCTATAATATGGAATTGAATCAACCTGAGTGTAATGGAATGGAATGGAATGGAATGGAACGGAATGGAATGGAATAGAATGGAATTCAATCAACCAGAGTGGAAGGGAATGGAATGGAATGGAATGGAGTGGAATGGAATGGAATGGAATGGAATGGAACCAACCTGTGAAAAACAGAGTGGAATTGAATGGAATGGAATGGAATTGAATGAAATGGAATGGAATGGAATGGAATGGAATCAACACGAGTAGAACAGAATGGAATGGAATGGAATGGAAAGGAATGGAATGGAATGGAATGGAATGGAATGGAATGGAATGGAATGGAATGGAATGGAATGGAATGGAATGGAAAGTAACTGAGTGGAATGGAATAGAATGGAATTGTATCAACCAGAGTAGAAGGGAATGGAATGGAATGGAATGGAATGGAATGGAATGGAATGGAATGGAATGGAACGGAATCAACCCGAGTAGAACTGACTGGAATGGAATGGAAGGGAATGGAATCGAATGGAGTGGAATAGAATGGAATAGAATGGAATAGTATCAACCCGGGCAGAACTTAACGGAATGGATCGGAATGGAACGGAACGGAATGGAATGGAATGGAATAGAATGGAATTGAATCAACCCGAGTAGAACATAAAGGAATGGAAAGGGATGGAATGGAATTTAATGGTATGGAATGGAATGGAATGCTATAATATGGAATTGAATCAACCTGAGTGGAATGGAATGGAATGGAATGGAATGGAACGGAATGGAATGGAATAGAATGGAATTCAATCAACCAGAGTGGAAGGGAATGGAATGGAATGGAATGGAGTGGAATGGAATGGAATGGAATGGAATGGAATGGAATGGAATGGAATGGAATGGTACGGAAGTGAATCAACCCGAGTGGAGTGGGTTGGAATGGAATGGAATGGAATGGAACGGCATGGAATTGAATGGAATAGTTTGGAATTGAATCACCCGAGTGGAGTGGAATGAAATGGAATTGAATGGAATGGAATGGAATGGAATGGAATGGAATGGAAAGGAATGGAATGAAATGGAATGGAATGGAATGGAATGGAATGGAATGGAATGGAATCAACCTGAGTAGAAGTGACTGGAATGTAATGTAATGGAATGGAAGGGAATGGAATCAAATGGAGTGGCATAGAATGGAATAGAATGGAATAGTATCAACCCACGTAGAACTTAACGGAATATATCAGAATGGAACGGAACGGAACGGAATGAAATGGAATAGAATGGAATTGAATCAAACCGAGTAGAATATAAAGGAATGGAAAGGGATGGAATGGAATTTAATGGTGTGGAATGGAGTGGAATGGTATAACATGGAATTGAATCAACCTGAGAGGAATGGAATGGAATGGAATGGAATGGAAAGGAATGGAATGTAATGGAATGGAATGGAATCAACCCCAGTAGAACACAACAGAATGGAAAGGAATGGAACAGAACGGAACAGAACGGAATGGAATAGAATGGAATTGAATCAACCCGAGTTGAACGGAATGAAATGGAATGGAATGGAATGGAATGCAATGGAATTGAATGGCAAAGAATGGAATTCAATGTAATTGAATCAACACGACTAGAACGGAGTGCAATGGAATAGAATGGAATGGAATGGAATCAACCCGAGAAAAATGGAATCGAATGGAACGGAATTGAATGGAATGGAATGGAATGGAATGGAACGAAATCGAATGGAATGGAAACAACGTGAGAAGAACAGAATGGAATGGAACGGAATGGAATGGAAGGGAATGGAATGGAACAGAATGGAATGGAATGGAATGGAAGAGAATGGAATTGAATCAAACCGAGTACAACGGAACGGAAGGGAATGACACGGAATGGAACGGAATGGAATGGAATTGAATAGAATGGAATTGAATTAACCTGAGTAGAACAGGATGGAATGGAATGGAATGGAATGGAATGGCTAGGAATGGAATGGAATGGAATAATACGGAATTGAATCAACCCGAGTGTAGTGGAATGGAATGGAATGGAATGGAATGGAATGGAATGGAATGGAATGGAATGGAATGGAATGGAATGGAGTGGAATCAACCGGAGTAGAAAGGAATGGAATGGAATAAATGGAATGGAAATGAATGGAATGGTATGGAGTGGAATGGAGTGCAATTGAATGGGGTTGAATCAACCCGAGTAGAACGGAACGGAATGGAAGAGAACGGAATGGAACGGATGCGAATGGAATGGAATAGAATGGAATTGAATAAACTAGAGTAGAACGAAAGGGAATGGAATGTAATGGAATGGAATTGAATGGAATTGAATAAACTAGAGTAGAACGAAAGGGAATGGAATGGAATGGAATGGAATAGAATGGAATAGAATGGAACAGAATGGAATGGAACGGAATGGAATCAAAGGAAATGGAATAGAACGGAATTAAATCAACCCGAATAGAAAGTAACGGATAGGAAGGGAATAGAAAGTAACGGAACTGAATGGAATGAAATAGAATGGAATTGAATCAACCCAAGTAGAACGGAATGAAATGGAATGGAATGGAATGGAGTGGAAAGGAATAGAATGCAATTGAATCAACCCGAGTAGAATGGAATGGAATGGAATGGAATGGAATGGAATGGAATGGAATGGAATGGAATGGAATGGAATTGAATCAACCCGAGTAGAGCGATGTAGAACGGTGCGCAATGGAATGAAACGGAATGGAATGCAATAGAATGGAATTGAATCAACCCGATTAGAACGGAATGGAATGGAATGGAATGGAAGGGAGTGGAATGGAATGGAATGGAATGGAATGGAATGGAATGGAATGCAATGGAATCAACCCGAGTTGAACGGAATGGAATGGAATGGAATGCAATGGAATGGAATGGAATGGAATGGAGTGAAATGGAATGGAATGGAATGGTATAATATGGAATTGAATCAACCTGAGTGTAGTGGAAAGGAATGGAATAGAATGGAATGGAATGGAATGGAATGGAATGGAATGGAATGGAACGGAATCAACCCGAGTAGAGCACAACGGAACGGAAAGGAACGGAATGGAACCGAAGAGAACGGAATGGAATAGAATGGAAATGAATAAACCCGATCAGAATGGAAAGAGATGGAATGGAATGGAATGGAATGCAATGGAATGGAACGGCATGGAATGGAATAGAATGGAATAGAATCAATCCGAGTGGAATGGAATGGAATTGAATGGACTTGAATCAACCCGAGTAGAACGGAATGGAATAGAATGGAATGGAATGGAATGGAATGGAAAGGAATGGAATGGAATGGAATGGAATGGAATGGAATGGAATGGAATGGAATGGAATGGAATTGAATGGAATTGAATCAACCTGAGTACAACCGAATGGAATGGTATGGAATGGAATGGAATGGTAGGGAATGGTAGGGAATGGAATGGAATGGAATGGAATGGAATGGAATGGAATGGAATGGAATGGAATGGAGTGGAATGGAATGGAGTGGAATGGAATGGAATCAACCCGAGTACAACGGAATGGAATGGAATGGAATGGAATGGAATGGAATGGAATGGAATGGAATGGAATGGAATGGATTGGAATGGAATGGAGTGGAGTGAAATGGAATAGAATGGAATTGAATCAACCCGAGTAGAACGGAACGGAATGCAATGGAACGGAACGGAAAGGAACGGAATGGAATGGAATAGAATGGAATTGAATCAACCTGAGTAGAACGGAATGGAATGGAATGGAATGGAATGGAATGGAATGGAATGGAATGGAATGGAATAGAATGGAATTGAATCAACCCGAGTAAAACAGAATGGAATGGAATGGAATGGAAAGGAATGGAATGGAATGGAATGGAATGGAATGGAATGGAATGGAATGGAATGGAATGGAGTCAACCTGAGTAGAACAGAATGGAATGGAATGGAATGGAATGGAATGGAATGGAATGGAATGGAATGGAATGGAAAGGAATTTAATAGAATGGAATTGAATCAACCCAAGAAGAACGGAAGGGAACGGAACGGAAAGTACGGTATGTAATAGAATAGAATTGAATCAACCTGAGTAGAATGGAATGGAAGGGAATGGAATGGAAAGGAATGGAATGGAATAGAATGGAATGGAATGGAATCAACCGGAGTAGAACGGAAAGGAAAGGAATGGAATGGAATGGAATGGAATGGAATGGAATGGAATGGAATGGAATCAACCCGAGTAGAACACAATGGAATGAAAGAGAACGGAACGGAATGCAACGGAACGGAACAGAACGGAACGGAGTGGAATGGCATGGAATTGAATTGAATCAACCCGAGTAGAACGGAATGGAATGTAATGGAATGGAATGTAAGGGAATAGAATGGAATGGAATGGAACGGAATGGAATGAAGTGGAAAGGAATGGAGTGTAATGGAATGGAATCAACCCGAGTACAACGGAATGGAATGGAATTGAATGGAATGGAATGGAATGGAATGGAATGGAATGGAATGGAATTCAATGGAATGGAATGGAAAGGATTGTAATGGAATGGAGTGGTGTGAAATGGAATAGAATGGAATTGAATAAACCCAAGAAGAACGGAACAGAATGGAATGGAACGGACCGGAAAGGAACACAACGGAATGGAATAGAATGGAATTGAATCAACCTGAGTAGAACAGAATGGAATGGAATGCAATGGAATGGAATGGAATGGAATGGAATGGAATTGAATGGAATTGAATCAACCCGAGTAAAACAGAATGGAATGGAATGGAACGTAATGGAATGGAATGGAATGGAATGGAACCAACCTGTGAAAAACAGAGTGGAATTGAATGGAATGGAATGGAATTGAATGAAATGGAATGGAATGGAATGGAATGGAATCAACACCAGTAGAACAGAATGGAATGGAATGGAATGGAAAGGAATGGAATGGAATGGAATGGAATGGAATGGAATGGAATGGAATGGAATGGAATGGTAAGTAACTGAGTTGAATGGAATAGAATGGAATTGTATCAACCAGAGTAGAAGGGAATGGAATGGAATGGAATGGAATGGAATGGAATGGAATGGAATGGAATGGAATGGAACGGAATCAACCCGAGTAGAAGTGACTGGAATGGAATGGAAGGGAATGGAATCGAATGGAGTGGAATAGAATGGAATAGAATGGAATAGTATCAACCCGGGCAGAACTTAACGGAATGGATCGGAATGGAACGGAACGGAATGGAATGGAATGCAATAGAATGGAATTGAATCAACCCGAGTAGAACATAAAGGAATGGAAAGGGATGGAATGGAATTTAATGGTATGGAATGGAATGGAATGCTATAATATGGAATTGAATCAACCTGAGTGGAATGGAATGGAATGGAATGGAATGGAACGGAATGGAATGGAATAGAATGGAATTCAATCAACCAGAGTGGAAGGGAATGGAATGGAATGGAATGGAGTGGAATGGAATGGAATGGAATGGAATGGAATTGATTGGAATGGAATGGAATGGTATGGAAGTGAATCAACCCGAGTGGAGTGGGTTGGAATGGAATGGAATGGAATGGAACGGAATGGAATTGAATGGAATAGTTTGGAATTGAATCACCCGAGTGGAGTGGAATGAAATGGAATGGAATGGAATGGAATGGAATGGAATGGAATGGAATGGAATGGAATGGAATGGAATCAACCTGAGTAGAAGTGACTGGAATGGAATGGAATGGAATGGAAGGGAATGGAATCAAATGGAGTGGCATAGAATGGAATAGAATGGAATAGTATCAACCCGCGTAGAACTTAACGGAATATATCAGAATGGAACGGAACGGAACGGAATGAAATGGAATAGAATGGAATTGAATCAAACCGAGTAGAATATAAAGGAATGGAAAGGGATGGAATGGAATTTAATGGTGTGGAATGGAATGGAATGGTATAACATGGAATTGAATCAACCTGAGTGGAATGGAATGGAATGGAATGGAATGGAATGGAAAGGAATGGAATGGAATGGAATGGAATGGAATCAACCCCAGTAGAACACAACAGAATGGAAAGGAATGGAACAGAACGGAACAGAACGGAATGGAATAGAATGGAATTGAATCAACCCGAGTTGAACGGAATGAAATGGAATGGAATGGAATGGAATGCAATGGAATTGAATGGCAAGGAATGGAATACAATGTAATTGAATCAACACGACTAGAACGGAGTGCAATGGAATAGAATGGAATGGAATGTAATCAACCCGAGAAAAATGGAATGGAATGGAACGGAATTGAATGGAATGGAATGGAATGGAATGGAACGAAATGGAATGGAATGGAAACAATGTGAGAAGAACGGAATGGAATGGAACGGAATGGAATGGAAGGGTATGGAATGGAACAGAATGGAATGGAATGGAATGGAAGAGAATGGAATTGAATCAAACCGAGTACAACGGAACGGAAGGGAATGAAACGGAATGGAACGGAATGGAATGGAATGGAATAGAATGGAATTGAATTAACCTGAGTAGAACAGGATGGAATGGAATGGAATGGAATGGAATGGCTAGGAATGGAATGGAATGGAATAATACGGAATTGAATCAACCCGAGTGTAGTGGAATGGAATGGAATGGAATGGAATGGAATGGAATGGAATGGAATGGAATGGAGTGGAATCAACCGGAGTAGAAAGGAATGGAAGGGAATAAATGGAATGGAAATGAATGGAATGGTATGGAGTGGAATGGAGTGCAATTGAATGGGGTTGAATCAACCCGAGTAGAACGGAATGGAATGGAAGAGAACGGAATGGAATGGATGCGAATGGAATGGAATAGAATGGAATTGAATAAACTAGAGTAGAACGAAAGGGAATGGAATGTAATGGAATGGAATAGAATGGAATTGAATAAACTAGAGTAGAACGAAAGGGAATGGAATGGAATGGAATGGAATAGAATGGAATGGAATGGAACAGAATGGAATGGAACGGAATGGAATCAAATGAAATGGAATAGAACGGAATTAAATCAACCCGAATAGAAAGTAACGGATAGGAAGGGAATAGAAAGTAACGGAACTGAATGGAATGAAATAGAATGGAATTGAATCAACCCAAGTAGAACGGAATGAAATGGAATGGAATGGAATGGAGTGGAAAGGAATAGAATGCAATTGAATCAACCCGAGTAGAATGGAAAGGAATGGAATGGAGTGGAAAAGAATAGAATGCAATTGAATCAACCCGAGTAGGATGGAATGGAATGGAAAGGAGTGGAAAGGAATAGAATGCAGTTGAATCAACAAGAGTAGAATGGAATGGAATGGAACGGAATGGAATGGAATGGAATGGAATGGAATGGAATGGAATGGAATGGAATCAACCCGAGTAGAGCGATGCAGAACGGTGCGGAATGGAATGAAACGGAATGGAATGCAATAGAATGGAATTGAATCAACCCGATTAGAACGGAATGGACTGGAATGGAATGGAAGGGAGTGGAATGGAATGGAATGGAATGGAATGGAATGGAATGGAATGGAATGGAATGGAATGGAATGCAATGGAATCAACCCGAGTTGAACGGAATGCAATGGAATGGAATGCTATGGAATGGAATGGAATGGAATGGAGTGAAATGGAATGGAATGGAATGGTATAATATGGAATTGAATCAACCTGAGTGTAGTGGAAAGGAATGGAATAGAATGGAATGGAATGGAATGGAATGGAATGGAATGGAATGGAATGGAATGGAATGGAATCAACCCGAGTAGAGCACAACGGAACGGAAAGGAACGGAATGGAACGGAACAGAACGGAATGGAATAGAATGGAAATGAATAAACCCGATCAGAATGGAAAGAGATGGAATGGAATGGAATGGAATGCAATGGAATGGAACGGCATGGAATGGAATAGAATGGAATTGAATCAATCTGAGTAGAATGGAATGGAATTGAATGGAATTGAATTAACCCGAGTAGAATGGAATGGAAAAGAATGGAATGGAATGGAATGGAATGGAAAGGAATGGAATGGAATGGAATGGAATGAAATGGAATGGAATGGAATGGAATGGAATGGAATGGAATGGAATGGAATCAACCTGAGTGGAATAGAATGGAATGGAATGGATTGGAAGGGAATGGAATCAACCCAAGTGGAATGGCATGGAATGGAATGGAATGGAACGGAATGGATTGGAATGGAATCAACCCGAGTAGAAAGGAATGGAATGGAATGGAATGAAATCAACGCGATTAGAATGGAATGGAATGGAATGGAATGGAATGGAATGGAATGGAATGGAATGGAATGGAATGGAATCAATCCGAGAAGAACAGAACGGAATGGAATGGAATGGAATCAACGTGAGAAGAACGGAATGGAATGGAACGGAATGGAATGGAAAGGAAGGGAATGGAATGGAATGGAATAGAATGGAATTGAATCAAACCGAGTAGAACGGAACGGAATTGAACGAAACGGAACGGAATGAATGGAATGGAATGGAATAGAATGGAATTGAATTAACCCGAGTAGAACAGAATGGAATGGAATGGAATGGAAAGGAATGGAATGGAATGGAATGGAATGGAAAGGAAAGGAATGGAATGGAATAATATGAAATTGGATCAACCCGAGTGGAGTGGAATGGAATGGAATTTGATGGAATGGAATGGAATGGAATGGAATGGAATGGAATGGAACGGAATGGATTTGATTGGAATCAACCCGAATAGAGCGGAATGGACTGGAACGGATTGGAATGGACTGGAATGAAATGGAATGGAATTGAATGGAATGGAATGGAATGGAATGGATTGGAAAGGAATGGAATGAAATGGAATTGAATTGAATCAACCCGAGTACAACGGAATGGAATGGAATGGAATGGAATGGAATGGAATGGAATGGAATGGAATGGAATGGAATGGAATGGAATGAAGTGGAAAGGAATGGAGTGTAATGGAATGGAATCAACCTGAGTACAACGGAATGGATTGGAATGGAATGGAATGGAATGGAATGGAATGGAATGGAATGGAATGGAATTCAGTGGAATGGAATGGAAAGGATTGTAATGGAATGGAGTGGTGTGAAATGGAATAGAATGGAATTGAATAAACCCGAGAAGAACGGAACACAATGGAATGGAACGGACCGGAAAAGAACGCAACGGAATGGAATAGAATGGAATTGAATCAAACTGAGTAGAACAGAATGGAATGGAATGCAATGCAATGGAATGGAATTGAATGGAATGGAATAGAATGGAGTTGAATCAACCCGAGTAAAACAGAATGGAATGGAATGGAACGTAATGGAATGGAATGGAATGGAATGGAATGGAATGGAATCAACCTGAGAAAAACAGAGTTTAATGGAATGGAAGGGAATGGAATTGAATGAAATGGGATGGAATGGAATGGAATGGAATCAACACGAGTAGAACAGAATGGAATGGAAAGTAATCGAATGGAATGGAATGGAATTTAATAGAATGGAATTGAATCAACCCGAGTAGAACGGAAGGGAATGGAACGGAACAGAACTATACGGTATGTAATGGAATGGAATTGAATCAACTTGAGTAGAATGGAATGGAAGGGAATGGAATGGAAAGGAATGGAATGGAATGGAATGGAATGGAATGGAATGGAATGGAATGGAAAGGAATGGAATGGAATGGAATGGAATGGAAAGGAATGGAATGGAATGGAATGGAATGGAATGGAATGGAATGGAATGGAATGGAATGGAATGGAATCAACCAGACTTGAAAGGAATGGAATTGAATGGAATGGAATGGAATGGAATGGAATGGAAAGTAACTGAGTGGAATGGAATAGAATGGAATTGTATCAACCAGAGTAGGAGGGAATGGAATGGAATGGAATTGAATGGAATGGAATGGAATGGAATGGAATGGAATGGAATGGAATGGAATGGAATGGAATGGAATGGAGTCAACCTGAGTAGAACAGAATGGAATGGAATGGAATGGAATGGAATGGAATGGAATGGAATGGAATGGAATGGAAAGGAATTTAATAGAATGGAATTGAATCAACCCGAGTAGAACGGAAGGGAACGGAACGGAAAGTACGGTATGTAATAGAATAGAATTGAATCAACCCGAGTAGAATGGAATGGAAAGGAATGGAATGGAAAGGAATGGAATGGAATAGAATGGAATGGAATGGAATCAACCGGAGAAGAACGGAAAGGAAAGGAATGGAATGGAATGGAATGGAATGGAATGGAATGGAATGGAATGGAATCAGCCCGAGTAGAACACAATGGAATGAAAGAGAACGGAACGGAATGCAACGGAACGGAACAGAACGGAACGGAATGGAATGGCATGGAATTGAATTGAATCAACCCGAGTACAACGGAATGGAATGGAATGGAATGTAAGGGAATAGAATGGAATGGAATGGAACGGAATGGAATGAAGTGGAAAGGAATGGAGTGTAATGGAATGGAATCAACCCGAGTACAACGGAATGGAATGGAATGGAATGGAATGGAATGGAGTGGAATGGAATGGAATGGAATGGAATTCAATGGAATGGAATGGAAAGGATTGTAATGGAATGGAGTGGTGTGAAATGGAATAGAATGGAATTGAATAAACCCGAGAAGAACGGAACAGAATGGAATGGAACGGACCGGAAAGGAACACAACGGAATGGAATAGAATGGAATTGAATCAACCTGAGTAGAACAGAATGGAATGGAATGCAATGGAATGGAATGGAATGGAATGGAATGGAATTGAATGGAATTGAATCAACCCGAGTAAAACAGAATGGAATGGAATGGAACGTAATGGAATGGAATGGAATGGAATGGAACCAACCTGTGAAAAACAGAGTGGAATTGAACGGAATGGAATGGAATTGAATGAAATGGAATGGAATGGAATGGAATGGAATCAACACGAGTAGAACAGAATGGAATGGAATGGAATGGAAAGGAATGGAATGGAATGGAATGGAATGGAATGGAATGGAATGGAATGGAATGGAAAGTAACTGAGTGGAATGGAATAGAATGGAATTGTATCAACCAGAGTAGAAGGGAATGGAATGGAATGGAATGGAATGGAATGGAATGGAATGGAATGGAATGGAACGGAATCAACCCGAGTAGAACTGACTGGAATGGAATGGAAGGGAATGGAATCGAATGGAGTGGAATAGAATGGAATAGAATGGAATAGTATCAACCCGGGCAGAACTTAACGGAATGGATCGGAATGGAACGGAACGGAATGGAATGGAATGGAATAGAATGGAATTGAATCAACCCGAGTAGAACATAAAGGAATGGAAAGGGATGGAATGGAATTTAATGGTATGGAATGGAATGGAATGCTATAATATGGAATTGAATCAACCTGAGTGTAATGGAATGGAATGGAATGGAATGGAACGGAATGGAATGGAATAGAATGGAATTCAATCAACCAGAGTGGAAGGGAATGGAATGGAATGGAATGGAGTGGAATGGAATGGAATGGAATGGAATGGAACCAACCTGTGAAAAACAGAGTGGAATTGAATGGAATGGAATGGAATTGAATGAAATGGAATGGAATGGAATGGAATGGAATCAACACGAGTAGAACAGAATGGAATGGAATGGAATGGAAAGGAATGGAATGGAATGGAATGGAATGGAATGGAATGGAATGGAATGGAATGGAATGGAATGGAATGGAATGGAAAGTAACTGAGTGGAATGGAATAGAATGGAATTGTATCAACCAGAGTAGAAGGGAATGGAATGGAATGGAATGGAATGGAATGGAATGGAATGGAATGGAATGGAACGGAATCAACCCGAGTAGAACTGACTGGAATGGAATGGAAGGGAATGGAATCGAATGGAGTGGAATAGAATGGAATAGAATGGAATAGTATCAACCCGGGCAGAACTTAACGGAATGGATCGGAATGGAACGGAACGGAATGGAATGGAATGGAATAGAATGGAATTGAATCAACCCGAGTAGAACATAAAGGAATGGAAAGGGATGGAATGGAATTTAATGGTATGGAATGGAATGGAATGCTATAATATGGAATTGAATCAACCTGAGTGGAATGGAATGGAATGGAATGGAATGGAACGGAATGGAATGGAATAGAATGGAATTCAATCAACCAGAGTGGAAGGGAATGGAATGGAATGGAATGGAGTGGAATGGAATGGAATGGAATGGAATGGAATGGAATGGAATGGAATGGAATGGAATGGTACGGAAGTGAATCAACCCGAGTGGAGTGGGTTGGAATGGAATGGAATGGAATGGAACGGCATGGAATTGAATGGAATAGTTTGGAATTGAATCACCCGAGTGGAGTGGAATGAAATGGAATTGAATGGAATGGAATGGAATGGAATGGAATGGAATGGAAAGGAATGGAATGAAATGGAATGGAATGGAATGGAATGGAATGGAATGGAATGGAATCAACCTGAGTAGAAGTGACTGGAATGTAATGTAATGGAATGGAAGGGAATGGAATCAAATGGAGTGGCATAGAATGGAATAGAATGGAATAGTATCAACCCACGTAGAACTTAACGGAATATATCAGAATGGAACGGAACGGAACGGAATGAAATGGAATAGAATGGAATTGAATCAAACCGAGTAGAATATAAAGGAATGGAAAGGGATGGAATGGAATTTAATGGTGTGGAATGGAGTGGAATGGTATAACATGGAATTGAATCAACCTGAGAGGAATGGAATGGAATGGAATGGAATGGAAAGGAATGGAATGTAATGGAATGGAATGGAATCAACCCCAGTAGAACACAACAGAATGGAAAGGAATGGAACAGAACGGAACAGAACGGAATGGAATAGAATGGAATTGAATCAACCCGAGTTGAACGGAATGAAATGGAATGGAATGGAATGGAATGCAATGGAATTGAATGGCAAAGAATGGAATTCAATGTAATTGAATCAACACGACTAGAACGGAGTGCAATGGAATAGAATGGAATGGAATGGAATCAACCCGAGAAAAATGGAATCGAATGGAACGGAATTGAATGGAATGGAATGGAATGGAATGGAACGAAATCGAATGGAATGGAAACAACGTGAGAAGAACAGAATGGAATGGAACGGAATGGAATGGAAGGGAATGGAATGGAACAGAATGGAATGGAATGGAATGGAAGAGAATGGAATTGAATCAAACCGAGTACAACGGAACGGAAGGGAATGACACGGAATGGAACGGAATGGAATGGAATTGAATAGA
The DNA here is from genome assembly GCF_029281585.2 of Gorilla gorilla gorilla. Taxonomy (NCBI): domain Eukaryota; kingdom Metazoa; phylum Chordata; class Mammalia; order Primates; family Hominidae; genus Gorilla; species Gorilla gorilla. Next base: position 112,250,329 of record NC_073224.2, on the reverse strand, counting down.
ATGGAATTGAATTAACCTGAGTAGAACAGGATGGAATGGAATGGAATGGAATGGAATGGCTAGGAATGGAATGGAATGGAATAATACGGAATTGAATCAACCCGAGTGTAGTGGAATGGAATGGAATGGAATGGAATGGAATGGAATGGAATGGAATGGAATGGAATGGAATGGAATGGAATGGAGTGGAATCAACCGGAGTAGAAAGGAATGGAATGGAATAAATGGAATGGAAATGAATGGAATGGTATGGAGTGGAATGGAGTGCAATTGAATGGGGTTGAATCAACCCGAGTAGAACGGAACGGAATGGAAGAGAACGGAATGGAACGGATGCGAATGGAATGGAATAGAATGGAATTGAATAAACTAGAGTAGAACGAAAGGGAATGGAATGTAATGGAATGGAATTGAATGGAATTGAATAAACTAGAGTAGAACGAAAGGGAATGGAATGGAATGGAATGGAATAGAATGGAATAGAATGGAACAGAATGGAATGGAACGGAATGGAATCAAAGGAAATGGAATAGAACGGAATTAAATCAACCCGAATAGAAAGTAACGGATAGGAAGGGAATAGAAAGTAACGGAACTGAATGGAATGAAATAGAATGGAATTGAATCAACCCAAGTAGAACGGAATGAAATGGAATGGAATGGAATGGAGTGGAAAGGAATAGAATGCAATTGAATCAACCCGAGTAGAATGGAATGGAATGGAATGGAATGGAATGGAATGGAATGGAATGGAATGGAATGGAATGGAATTGAATCAACCCGAGTAGAGCGATGTAGAACGGTGCGCAATGGAATGAAACGGAATGGAATGCAATAGAATGGAATTGAATCAACCCGATTAGAACGGAATGGAATGGAATGGAATGGAAGGGAGTGGAATGGAATGGAATGGAATGGAATGGAATGGAATGGAATGCAATGGAATCAACCCGAGTTGAACGGAATGGAATGGAATGGAATGCAATGGAATGGAATGGAATGGAATGGAGTGAAATGGAATGGAATGGAATGGTATAATATGGAATTGAATCAACCTGAGTGTAGTGGAAAGGAATGGAATAGAATGGAATGGAATGGAATGGAATGGAATGGAATGGAATGGAACGGAATCAACCCGAGTAGAGCACAACGGAACGGAAAGGAACGGAATGGAACCGAAGAGAACGGAATGGAATAGAATGGAAATGAATAAACCCGATCAGAATGGAAAGAGATGGAATGGAATGGAATGGAATGCAATGGAATGGAACGGCATGGAATGGAATAGAATGGAATAGAATCAATCCGAGTGGAATGGAATGGAATTGAATGGACTTGAATCAACCCGAGTAGAACGGAATGGAATAGAATGGAATGGAATGGAATGGAATGGAAAGGAATGGAATGGAATGGAATGGAATGGAATGGAATGGAATGGAATGGAATGGAATGGAATTGAATGGAATTGAATCAACCTGAGTACAACCGAATGGAATGGTATGGAATGGAATGGAATGGTAGGGAATGGTAGGGAATGGAATGGAATGGAATGGAATGGAATGGAATGGAATGGAATGGAATGGAATGGAGTGGAATGGAATGGAGTGGAATGGAATGGAATCAACCCGAGTACAACGGAATGGAATGGAATGGAATGGAATGGAATGGAATGGAATGGAATGGAATGGAATGGAATGGAATGGATTGGAATGGAATGGAGTGGAGTGAAATGGAATAGAATGGAATTGAATCAACCCGAGTAGAACGGAACGGAATGCAATGGAACGGAACGGAAAGGAACGGAATGGAATGGAATAGAATGGAATTGAATCAACCTGAGTAGAACGGAATGGAATGGAATGGAATGGAATGGAATGGAATGGAATGGAATGGAATGGAATAGAATGGAATTGAATCAACCCGAGTAAAACAGAATGGAATGGAATGGAATGGAAAGGAATGGAATGGAATGGAATGGAATGGAATGGAATGGAATGGAATGGAATGGAGTCAACCTGAGTAGAACAGAATGGAATGGAATGGAATGGAATGGAATGGAATGGAATGGAATGGAATGGAATGGAAAGGAATTTAATAGAATGGAATTGAATCAACCCAAGAAGAACGGAAGGGAACGGAACGGAAAGTACGGTATGTAATAGAATAGAATTGAATCAACCTGAGTAGAATGGAATGGAAGGGAATGGAATGGAAAGGAATGGAATGGAATAGAATGGAATGGAATGGAATCAACCGGAGTAGAACGGAAAGGAAAGGAATGGAATGGAATGGAATGGAATGGAATGGAATGGAATGGAATGGAATCAACCCGAGTAGAACACAATGGAATGAAAGAGAACGGAACGGAATGCAACGGAACGGAACAGAACGGAACGGAATGGAATGGCATGGAATTGAATTGAATCAACCCGAGTAGAACGGAATGGAATGTAATGGAATGGAATGTAAGGGAATAGAATGGAATGGAATGGAACGGAATGGAATGAAGTGGAAAGGAATGGAGTGTAATGGAATGGAATCAACCCGAGTACAACGGAATGGAATGGAATGGAATGGAATGGAATGGAATGGAATGGAATGGAATGGAATGGAATTCAATGGAATGGAATGGAAAGGATTGTAATGGAATGGAGTGGTGTGAAATGGAATAGAATGGAATTGAATAAACCCAAGAAGAACGGAACAGAATGGAATGGAACGGACCGGAAAGGAACACAACGGAATGGAATAGAATGGAATTGAATCAACCTGAGTAGAACAGAATGGAATGGAATGCAATGGAATGGAATGGAATGGAATGGAATGGAATTGAATGGAATTGAATCAACCCGAGTAAAACAGAATGGAATGGAATGGAACGTAATGGAATGGAATGGAATGGAATGGAACCAACCTGTGAAAAACAGAGTGGAATTGAATGGAATGGAATGGAATTGAATGAAATGGAATGGAATGGAATGGAATGGAATCAACACCAGTAGAACAGAATGGAATGGAATGGAATGGAAAGGAATGGAATGGAATGGAATGGAATGGAATGGAATGGAATGGAATGGAATGGAATGGTAAGTAACTGAGTTGAATGGAATAGAATGGAATTGTATCAACCAGAGTAGAAGGGAATGGAATGGAATGGAATGGAATGGAATGGAATGGAATGGAATGGAATGGAACGGAATCAACCCGAGTAGAAGTGACTGGAATGGAATGGAAGGGAATGGAATCGAATGGAGTGGAATAGAATGGAATAGAATGGAATAGTATCAACCCGGGCAGAACTTAACGGAATGGATCGGAATGGAACGGAACGGAATGGAATGGAATGCAATAGAATGGAATTGAATCAACCCGAGTAGAACATAAAGGAATGGAAAGGGATGGAATGGAATTTAATGGTATGGAATGGAATGGAATGCTATAATATGGAATTGAATCAACCTGAGTGGAATGGAATGGAATGGAATGGAATGGAACGGAATGGAATGGAATAGAATGGAATTCAATCAACCAGAGTGGAAGGGAATGGAATGGAATGGAATGGAGTGGAATGGAATGGAATGGAATGGAATGGAATTGATTGGAATGGAATGGAATGGTATGGAAGTGAATCAACCCGAGTGGAGTGGGTTGGAATGGAATGGAATGGAATGGAACGGAATGGAATTGAATGGAATAGTTTGGAATTGAATCACCCGAGTGGAGTGGAATGAAATGGAATGGAATGGAATGGAATGGAATGGAATGGAATGGAATGGAATGGAATGGAATGGAATCAACCTGAGTAGAAGTGACTGGAATGGAATGGAATGGAATGGAAGGGAATGGAATCAAATGGAGTGGCATAGAATGGAATAGAATGGAATAGTATCAACCCGCGTAGAACTTAACGGAATATATCAGAATGGAACGGAACGGAACGGAATGAAATGGAATAGAATGGAATTGAATCAAACCGAGTAGAATATAAAGGAATGGAAAGGGATGGAATGGAATTTAATGGTGTGGAATGGAATGGAATGGTATAACATGGAATTGAATCAACCTGAGTGGAATGGAATGGAATGGAATGGAATGGAATGGAAAGGAATGGAATGGAATGGAATGGAATGGAATCAACCCCAGTAGAACACAACAGAATGGAAAGGAATGGAACAGAACGGAACAGAACGGAATGGAATAGAATGGAATTGAATCAACCCGAGTTGAACGGAATGAAATGGAATGGAATGGAATGGAATGCAATGGAATTGAATGGCAAGGAATGGAATACAATGTAATTGAATCAACACGACTAGAACGGAGTGCAATGGAATAGAATGGAATGGAATGTAATCAACCCGAGAAAAATGGAATGGAATGGAACGGAATTGAATGGAATGGAATGGAATGGAATGGAACGAAATGGAATGGAATGGAAACAATGTGAGAAGAACGGAATGGAATGGAACGGAATGGAATGGAAGGGTATGGAATGGAACAGAATGGAATGGAATGGAATGGAAGAGAATGGAATTGAATCAAACCGAGTACAACGGAACGGAAGGGAATGAAACGGAATGGAACGGAATGGAATGGAATGGAATAGAATGGAATTGAATTAACCTGAGTAGAACAGGATGGAATGGAATGGAATGGAATGGAATGGCTAGGAATGGAATGGAATGGAATAATACGGAATTGAATCAACCCGAGTGTAGTGGAATGGAATGGAATGGAATGGAATGGAATGGAATGGAATGGAATGGAATGGAGTGGAATCAACCGGAGTAGAAAGGAATGGAAGGGAATAAATGGAATGGAAATGAATGGAATGGTATGGAGTGGAATGGAGTGCAATTGAATGGGGTTGAATCAACCCGAGTAGAACGGAATGGAATGGAAGAGAACGGAATGGAATGGATGCGAATGGAATGGAATAGAATGGAATTGAATAAACTAGAGTAGAACGAAAGGGAATGGAATGTAATGGAATGGAATAGAATGGAATTGAATAAACTAGAGTAGAACGAAAGGGAATGGAATGGAATGGAATGGAATAGAATGGAATGGAATGGAACAGAATGGAATGGAACGGAATGGAATCAAATGAAATGGAATAGAACGGAATTAAATCAACCCGAATAGAAAGTAACGGATAGGAAGGGAATAGAAAGTAACGGAACTGAATGGAATGAAATAGAATGGAATTGAATCAACCCAAGTAGAACGGAATGAAATGGAATGGAATGGAATGGAGTGGAAAGGAATAGAATGCAATTGAATCAACCCGAGTAGAATGGAAAGGAATGGAATGGAGTGGAAAAGAATAGAATGCAATTGAATCAACCCGAGTAGGATGGAATGGAATGGAAAGGAGTGGAAAGGAATAGAATGCAGTTGAATCAACAAGAGTAGAATGGAATGGAATGGAACGGAATGGAATGGAATGGAATGGAATGGAATGGAATGGAATGGAATGGAATCAACCCGAGTAGAGCGATGCAGAACGGTGCGGAATGGAATGAAACGGAATGGAATGCAATAGAATGGAATTGAATCAACCCGATTAGAACGGAATGGACTGGAATGGAATGGAAGGGAGTGGAATGGAATGGAATGGAATGGAATGGAATGGAATGGAATGGAATGGAATGGAATGGAATGGAATGGAATGCAATGGAATCAACCCGAGTTGAACGGAATGCAATGGAATGGAATGCTATGGAATGGAATGGAATGGAATGGAGTGAAATGGAATGGAATGGAATGGTATAATATGGAATTGAATCAACCTGAGTGTAGTGGAAAGGAATGGAATAGAATGGAATGGAATGGAATGGAATGGAATGGAATGGAATGGAATGGAATGGAATCAACCCGAGTAGAGCACAACGGAACGGAAAGGAACGGAATGGAACGGAACAGAACGGAATGGAATAGAATGGAAATGAATAAACCCGATCAGAATGGAAAGAGATGGAATGGAATGGAATGGAATGCAATGGAATGGAACGGCATGGAATGGAATAGAATGGAATTGAATCAATCTGAGTAGAATGGAATGGAATTGAATGGAATTGAATTAACCCGAGTAGAATGGAATGGAAAAGAATGGAATGGAATGGAATGGAATGGAAAGGAATGGAATGGAATGGAATGGAATGAAATGGAATGGAATGGAATGGAATGGAATGGAATGGAATGGAATGGAATCAACCTGAGTGGAATAGAATGGAATGGAATGGATTGGAAGGGAATGGAATCAACCCAAGTGGAATGGCATGGAATGGAATGGAATGGAACGGAATGGATTGGAATGGAATCAACCCGAGTAGAAAGGAATGGAATGGAATGGAATGAAATCAACGCGATTAGAATGGAATGGAAAGGAATGGAATGGAATGGAATGGAATGGAATGGAATGGAATGGAATGGAATCAATCCGAGAAGAACAGAATGGAATGGAATGGAATGGAATCAACGTGAGAAGAACGGAATGGAATGGAACGGAATGGAATGGAAAGGAAGGGAATGGAATGGAATGGAATAGAATGGAATTGAATCAAACCGAGTAGAACGGAACGGAATTGAACGAAACGGAACGGAATGAATGGAATGGAATGGAATAGAATGGAATTGAATTAACCCGAGTAGAACAGAATGGAATGGAATGGAATGGAAAGGAATGGAATGGAATGGAATGGAATGGAAAGGAAAGGAATGGAATGGAATAATATGAAATTGGATCAACCCGAGTGGAGTGGAATGGAATGGAATTTGATGGAATGGAATGGAATGGAATGGAATGGAATGGAATGGAACGGAATGGATTTGATTGGAATCAACCCGAATAGAGCGGAATGGACTGGAACGGATTGGAATGGACTGGAATGAAATGGAATGGAATTGAATGGAATGGAATGGAATGGAATGGATTGGAAAGGAATGGAATGAAATGGAATTGAATTGAATCAACCCGAGTACAACGGAATGGAATGGAATGGAATGGAATGGAATGGAATGGAATGGAATGGAATGGAATGGAACGGAATGGAATGAAGTGGAAAGGAATGGAGTGTAATGGAATGGAATCAACCTGAGTACAACGGAATGGATTGGAATGGAATGGAATGGAATGGAATGGAATGGAATGGAATGGAATGGAATGGAATGGGATCAACCCCAGTAGAACACAACAGAATGGAAAGGAATGGAACAGAACGGAACAGAGCGAAATGGAATAGAATGGAATTGAATCAACCCGAGTTGAACGGAATGAAATGGAATGGAATGGAATGGAATGCAATGGAATTGAATGGCAAGGAATGGAATACAATGTAATTGAATCAACACGACTAGAACGGAGTGCAATGGAATAGAATGGAATGGAATGGAATCAACCCGAGAAAAATGGAATGGAATGGAACGGAATTGAATGGAATGGAATGGAACGGAATGGAATGGAATGGAACGAAATGGAATGGAATGGAATCAACGTGAGAAGAACGGAATGGAATGGAACGGAATGGAATTGAAGGGTATGGAATGGAACAGAATGGAATGGAATGGAATGGAAGAGAATGGAATTGAATCAACCCGAGTACAATGGAACGGAAGGGAATGAAACGGAATGGAACGGAATGGAATGGAATGGAATGGAATAGAATGGAATTGAATTAACCTGAGTAGAACAGGATGGAATGGAATGGAATGGAATGGAATGGAATGGCTAGGAATGGAATGGAATGGAATAATACGGAATTGAATCAACCCGAGTGTAGTGGAATGGAATGGAATGGAATAGAATGGAATGGAATGGAATGGAATGGAATGGAATGGAATGGAGTGCAATTCAATGGGGTTGAATCAACCCGAATAGAACGGAACGGAATGGAAGAGAACGGAATGGAACGGATGCGAATGGAATGGAATAGAATGGAATTGAATAAACTAGAGTAGAACGAAAGGGAATGGAATGGAATGGAATGGAATAGAATGGAATTGAATAAACTAGAGTAGAACGAAAGGGAATGGAATGGAATGGAATGGAGTAGAATGGAATGGAATGGAACAGAATGGAATGGAACGGAATGGAATCAAAAGAAATGGAATAGAACGGAATTAAATCAACCCGAATAGAAAGTAACGGATAGGAAGGGAATAGAAAGTAACGGAACTGAATGCAATGGAATAGAGTGGAATTGAATCAACCCGTGTAGAACGGAATGAAATGGAATGGAATGGAATGGAGTGGAAAGGAATAGAATGCAATTGAATCAACCCGAGTAGAATGGAATGGAATGGAATGGAATGGAATGGAATGGAATGGAATGGAATGGAATGCAATGGAATGGAATGGAATGGAATGGAGTGAAATGGAATGGAATGGAATGGTATAATATGGAATTGAATCAACCTGAGTGTAGTGGAAAGGAATGGAATAGAATGGAATGGAATGGAATGGAATGGAATGGAATGGAATGGAATGGAATGGAATGGAATCAACCCGAGTAGAGCACAACGGAACGGAAAGGAACGGAATGGAATGGAACAGAAAGGAATGGAAAAGAATGGAAATGAATAAACCCGATCAGAATGGAAAGAGATGGAATGGAATGGAATGGAATGCAATGGAATGGAACGGCATGGAATGGAATAGAATGGAATTGAATCAACCCCAGTAGAATGGAATGGAACTGAATGGACTTGAATCAACCCGAGTAGAACGGAATGGAATGGAATGGAATGGAATGGAATGGAATGGAATGGAATGGAATGGAATGGAATGGAATGGAATGGAATCAACCCGAGTGGAATAGAATGGAATGGAATGGATTGGAATGGAATGGAATCAACCCAAGTGGAATGGCATGGAATGGAATGGAATGGAAAGGAATGGAATGGAATGGAATGGAATGGAATCAACCCGAGTAGAAAGGAATGGAATAGAATGGAAGGAAATCAACGCGATTAGAATGGAATGGAATGGAATGGAATGGAATGGAATGGAATGGAATGGAATGGAATGGAATGGAATGGAATCAATCCCAGAAGAACAGAATGGAATGGAATGGAATGGAATGGAATGGAATGGAATGGAATCAACGTGAGAAGAACGGAATGGAATGGAACGGAATGGAATGTAATGGAAGGGAATGGAATGGAATTGAATAGAATGGAATTGAATCAAACCGAGTGGAACGGAATGGAATTGAATGAAATGGAACGGAATGAATGGAATGGAATGGAATAGAATGGAATTGAATTAAACCGAGTAGAACAGAATGGAATGGAATTAAATGGAAAGGAATGGAATGGTATGGAATGGAATGGAAAGGAAAGGAATGGAATGGAATAATATGAAACTGGATCAACCGGAGTGGAGTGGAATGCAATGGAATATGATGGAATGGAATGGAATGGAATGGAACGGAATGGATTCGATTGGAATCAACCCGAGTAGAGCGGAATGGATTGGAACGGATTGGAATGGACTGGAATGAAATGGAATGGAATTGAATGGAATGGAATGGAATGGAAAGGATTGGAAAGGAATGGAATGGAATGGAATGGAATGGAATGGAATAAACCCGAGCTGAACAGAACAGAAGGGAATGGAACGGAACGGAATGGAATGGAATGGATTAGATTGCTATTGAATCACCACGAGTACAACAGAATGGAATGGAATGGAATGGAATGGAATGGAATGGAATGGAATGGAAGGGAATGAAATGGAGTGGAATGGAATAGGATGGAATTGAATCAACCCGAGTAGAACGGAATGGAATGGAATGGAATGGATTGGAAAGGAAAGGAATGGAATAGTATGGAATGGAATCAACCCTAGTTTAGTGGAATGGAATGGAATGGAACGGAATTGAATGGAGTGGAATGGAATCAACCCGAGTAGTACAGAACGGAATGGAATGGAATGGAATGGAATGGAATGCAATGGAATGGAATGGAATGGAATGGAATGGAATGGAATGGAATGGAATGGAATCAACGTGAGAAGAACGGAATGGAACGGAACGGAATGGAAAGGAAGGGAATGGAATGGAATAGAATGGAATTGAATGGAATGGAATCAAACAGAGTAGAACGGAACAGAAGTGAATGAAACGGAACGGAATAGAATGGAATGGAATAGAATGGAATGGAATGGAATGGATTGCAATGGTATGGAATGGAATGGAATGGAACAGAATGCAATGGAATAGAATACAACTGAATCAATCAGAGTAGAACAGAATGGAATGGAATGGAATGGAATGGAATGGAATGGAATGGAATGGAATGGAATGGAATGGAATGGAATGGAATGGAATGGTATGGAATGGAATCAACCCGAGTGGAGTGGGTTGGAATGGAATGGAATGGAATGGAATGGAATAGTATGGAATTGAATCAACCCGAGTGGTGTGGAATTGAATGGAATGGAAAGGAATGGAATAGAATGGAATGGAACGGAATAGAATGGAACGGAATCACCCCGAATAGAACTGACTGGAATGGAATGGAATGGATCAGAAGGGAATGGAATGCAATGGAGTGGAATAGAATGGAATAGAATGGAATAGAATCAACCAGAGTAGAACGGAACAGAATGGATCGGAACAGAACGGAAAAAAACGGATTGGAATGGAATAGAATGGAATTGAATCAACCCGAGTAGTATGCAATGGAATGGAAACTGATGAAATGGAATCGAATGGTTTGGAATGGAATGGAATGGTATAATATGGAATTGAATCAAGCTGAGTGGAGTGGAATGGAATGGAATGGAATGGAATGGAATGGAATGCAATGGAATGGAATGGAATGGAGTGGAATGGAATGGAATGGAATGGAATGGAATGGAATGGAATGCAATGGAATGGAATGGAATGGAATGGAATGCAATGGAATGGAATGGAATGGAATGAAATGGAATGGAATCAACCCTAGAAGAACGAAATGGAATGGAATGGAATGGAATGGAATGCAATGGAATGGAATGGAATGCAATGGAATGGAATCAACGTGAGAAGAACGGAATGGAACGGAACGGAATGGAAAGGAAGGGAATGGAATGGAATAGAATGGAATTGAATGGAATTGAATCAAACAGAGTAGAACGGAACAGAAGTGAATGAAACTGAACGGAGCGGAATGGAATGGAATGGAATAGAATGGAATGGAATGGAATGGATTGGAATGGTATGGAATGGAATGGAACGGAATAGTATGGAATTGAATCAACCTCAGTGGAGTGGAATGGAATGGAATGGAATGGAATTGGACGTAATGGAATGGAATGGAATGGAATGGAATGGAATGGAATGGAATGGAATGGAATAGAATGGAATTGAATCAAACCGAGTAGAACGGAGTGGAATGGAATTGAATGGAATTGAATGGAATGGAATGAAATGGAATGGAATCGAATCAAACTGAGAAAAACAGAGCGGAATGGAATGGAATGGAATGGAATGGAATGGAATGGAATGGAATGGAATGGAATTGAATCAACCCTAGTAGAACATAATGGAATGGAAAGGAATGGAATGGAATGGAATGGAATGGAATGGAATGGAATGGAATGGAATGGAATGGAATGGAATTTAATAGAATGCAATTGAATCAACCCGAACAGAATGGAAGGGAACGAAACGGAACGGAACGGTACGGAATGTAATAGAATGGAATTGAATCAACGCATGTAGAATGGAATGGAATGGAATGGAATGGAATGGAAAGGAATGGAATGGAATTGAACGGAATGGAATGGAATGGAATGGAAAGGAATGGAATGGAATCAACCCGAGTAGAACGGAAAGGAATGGAATGGAATGGAATGGAATGGAATGGAATGGAATGGAATGGAATGGAATTGAATCAACCTGAGTGGAAAGATGCGGAATGGAGCTGAACGGAACGGAACGGAATGGAATGGAATAGAATGGAATTGAATCAACCCGATTAGAATGTATGGAAATGGAATGGAATGGAATGGAAAGGAATGGAATGGAATAAACACGAGTAGAACGGAATGGAACGGATCGAATGGAATGCAATGGAATAGAATGGAATTGAATCAACACGAGTAGAACCACACGGAATGGAGCGGAACGGAATGGAATGGAATGGAATGGAATAGAATGGAATTGATTCAACCTGAGTACAACGGAAGGGAATGGAATGGAATGGAATGGAATGGAATGGAATGGAATCAACGCGAGATGAACAGAATGGAATGGAATGCAATGGAATGGACTGGAATGGAATGGAATGGAATGGAATGGAATGGAATGGAATGGAATCAACCCGAGTAGAACGGAATGGAATTGAATGGAATGGAGTGCAATGGAATGGAATGGAAATGAATGGAATGAAATGGACTGGAATGGAATGGATAGGAATGGAATAGAATGGAATTGAATCAACACGAGTAGAACGGAACGGAATGGAATGGAATGGAACGGAACGGAACCGAATGGAATGGAATAGAATGGAGTTGAATCAACGAGAGTAGAACGAAAGGGAATGGAATGGAATAGAATGGAATTGAATGGAATGGAATTTAATCAACCCAAGAAGAACGGAAAGGAATGGAATGAAATGGAATGGAATGGAATGGAATGAACCCGCGTAGAACAGAATGGAAAGGAATGGAATGGAATGGAATGGAATGGAATGGAATGGAATGGAATGGAATGGAACCGAATGGAATGGAATAGAATGGAATTGAATCAACCAGAGTAGAACGAAAGGGAATGGAATGGAATGGAAAGGAATAGAATGGAATGGAATGGAACGAAATGGAATGGAATGGAATGGAATCAAATGAAATGGGATAGAACGGAATTGAATCAACACGAATAGAAAGTAATGGGCAGGAAGGAAATAGAACGGAAGGGAACTGAATGGAATGGAATAGAATGGAACTGAATCAACCCGAGTAGAACGGAATGGATTGGAATGGAATGGAATGGAATGGAATGGAATGGAATGGAATGGAATGGAATGGAATAGAAAGGAATGGAATGGAATGGAAAGGAATGGAACTGAATCAACCCGAGTAGAACGGAATGGAATGGAATGGAATGGAGTGGAATGGAAAGGAATGGAATGGTATGGAGTGGAGTGGAGTGCAATTGAATGGGATTGAATCAACCCGAGTAGAACGGAACAGAAAGGAACAGAACGGAATGGAACGGAACCGAATGGAATGGAATAGAATGGAATGGAATCAACCAGAGTAGAAAGAAAGGGAATGGAATGGAATGGAATGGAATGGAATGGAATGGAAATGAATGGAATGGTATGAAGTGGAGGGGAGTGCAATTGAATGGGACTGAATCAACCCGAGTAAAACGGAACAGGAAGGAACAGAACGGAATGGAACGGAACCGAATGGAATGGAATAGAATGGAATTGAATCAACCAGAGTAGAAAGAAAGGGAATGGAATGGAATAGAATGGAATGGAAATGAATGGAATGGTATGAAGTGGAGTGGAGTGCAATTGAATGGGATTGAATCAACCCGAGTAGAACGGAACTGAATGTAACAGAACGGAATGGAACGGAACCGAATGGAATGGAATAGAATGGAATTGAATCAACCAGAGTAGAACGAAAGGGAATGGAATGGAATAGAATGGAATTGAATGGAATGGAATTTAATCAACCCAAGGAGAACGGAAAGGAATGGAATGAAATGGAATGGAATTGAATGGAATGAACCCGCGTAGAACAGAATGGAAAGGAATGGAATGGAATGGAATGGAATGGAATGGAATGGAATGGAATGGAATGGAATTGAATCCACAGAAATAGAATGGAACGGCAGGGAACGGAGCGGAATGGAACGGAATGCAATAGAATGGAGTAGAATGGAATTGAATCAACACGAGTAGAATGGAAAGGAATGTAATAGAATGGAATTTAATGGAATGTAATGGAATGGAATGGAATAGAATGGAATGGAATCAACATGAGTAGAACAGAACGGAACGGAATGGAATGGAACGGAAGGGAATGGAATGTAATACAATGGAATTGAATCAACCGGAGTAGAATGGAATGGAATGGAATGCAATGGAATGAAATGGAATGGAATGGACTTGAACGGAATGGAGTGAAATGGAATGGAATGGAATGGAATGGAATCAAATCGAGTAGAATGGAATGGAATGGAATGGAGTGGAGTGGAATGGATTGGAATGGAATAGAATGGAATTGAATCAACCCGAGTAGAATGGAACAGAATTTAATGGAAAGGAACGGAATGGAATGGAATGGAAAGGAATAGAATGGAATGGAATGGAATGGAATGGAATGGAATGGAATGGAATGGAATGGAAAGGAATGGAATGGAATGGAAAGGAATGGAACTGAATCAACCCGAGTAGAACGGAATGGAATGGAATGGAGTGGAGTGGAATGGAAAGGAATGGAATGGTATGGAGTGGAGTGGAGTGCAATTGAATGGGATTGAATCAACCCGAGTAGAACGGAGCAGAAAGGAACAGAACGGAATGGAACGGAACCGAATGGAATGGAATAGAATGGAATTGAATCAACCAGAGTAGAAAGAAAGGGAATGGAATGGAATGGAATGGAATGGAAATGAATGGAATGGTATGAAGTGGAGTGGAGTGCAATTGAATGGGACTGAATCAACCCGAGTAGGACGGAACAGAAAGGAACAGAACGGAATGGAAAGGAACCGAATGGAATGGAATAGAATGGAATTGAATCAACCAGAGTAGAAAGAAAGGGAATGGAATGGAATGGAATGGAATGGAATGGAAATGAATGGAATGGTATGAAGTGGAGTGGAGTGCAATTGAATGGGATTGAATCAACCCGAGTAGAACGGAACGGAATGTAACAGAACGGAATGGAACGGAACCGAATGGAATGGAATAGAATGGAATTGAATCAACCAGAGTAGAACGAAAGGGAATGGAATGGAATGGAAAGGAATAGAATGGAATGGAATGGAACGAAATGGAATGGAATGGAATGGAATCAAATGAAATGGGATAGAACGGAATTGAATCAACACGAATAGAAAGTAATGGGCAGGAAGGGAATAGAATGGAACGGAACTGAATGGAATGGAATAGAATGGAATTGAATCAATCCGAGTAGAATGGAATGGAATGGAATGGAATGGAATGGAATGGAATGGAATGGAATAGAAAGGAATGGAATGGAATGGAATGGAATGGAAAGGAATGGAACTGAATCAACCCGAGTAGAACGGAATGGAATGGAATGAAGTGGAGTGGAATGGAAAGGAATGGAATGGTATGGAGTGGAGTGGAGTGCAATTGAATGGGATTGAATCAACCCGAGTAGAACGGAACAGAAAGGAACAGAACGGAATGGAACGGAACCGAATGGAATGGAATAGAATGGAATTGAATCAACCAGAATAGAAAGAAAGGGAATGGAATGGAATGGAATGGAATGGAAATGAATGGAATGGTATGAAGTGGAGGGGAGTGCAATTGAATGGGACTGAATCAACCCGAGTAGAACGGAACAGAAAGGAACAGAACGGAATGGAACGGAACCGAATGGAATGGAATAGAATGGAATTGAATCAACCAGAGTAGAAAGAAAGGGAATGGAATGGAATAGAATGGAATGGAAATGAATGGAATGGTATGAAGTGGAGTGGAGTGCAATTGAATGGGATTGAATCAACCCGAGTAGAACGGAACTGAATGTAACAGAACGGAATGGAACGGAACCGAATGGAATGGAATAGAATGGAATTGAATAAACCAGAGTAGAACGAAAGGGAATGGAATGGAATAGAATGGAATTGAATGGAATGGAATTTAATCAACCCAAGGAGAACGGAAAGGAATGGAATGAAATGGAATGGAATTGAATGGAATGAACCCGCGTAGAACAGAATGGAATGGAATGGAATGGAATGGAATGGAATGGAATGGAATGGAATCCACAGAAATAGAATGGAACGGCAGGGAACGGAACAGAACAGAACGGAATGGAATCGAATAGAATGGAATTGAATCAACACGAGTAGAATGGAAAGGAATGTAATAGAATGGAATTTAATGGAATGTAATGGAATGGAATGGAATAGAATGGAATGGAATCAACATGAGTAGAACAGAACGGAACGGAATGGAATGGAACGGAAGGGAATGGAATGTAATACAATGGAATTGAATCAACCGGAGTAGAATGGAATGGAATGGAATGCAATGGAATGAAATGGAATGGAATGGACTTGAACGGAATGGAGTGAAATGGAATGGAATGGAATGGAATGGAATCAAATCGAGTAGAATGGAATGGAATGGAATGGAATGGAGTGGAATGGATTGGAATGGAATAGAATGGAATTGAATCAACCCGAGTAGAATGGAACAGAATTTAATGGAAAGGAACGGAATGGAATGGAATGGAAAGGAATAGAATGGAATGGAATGGAATGGAATGGAATGGAATGGAATGGAACGGAATAGAAAGGAATGGAATGGAATGGAAAGGAATGGAACTGAATCAACCCGAGTAGAACGGAATGGAATGGAATGGAGTGGAGTGGAATGGAAAGGAATGGAATGGTATGGAGTGGAGTGGAGTGCAGTTGAATGGGATTGAATCAACCCGAGTAGAACGGAACAGAAAGGAACAGAACGGAATGGAACGGAACCGAATGGAATGGAATAGAATGGAATTGAATCAACCAGAGTAGAAAGAAAGGGAATGGAATGGAATGGAATGGAATGGAATGGAATGGAAATGAATGGAATGGTATGAAGTGGAGTGGAGTGCAATTTAATGGGACTGAATCAACCCGAGTAGGAAGGAACAGAAAGGAACAGAACGGAATGGAATGGAACCGAATGGAATGGAATAGAATGGAATTGAATCAACCAGAGTAGAAAGAAAGGGAATGGAATGGAATGGAATGGAATGGAAATGAATGGAATGGTATGAAGTGGAGTGGAGTGCAATTGAATGGGATTGAATCAACCCGAGTAGAACGGAACGGAATGTAACAGAACGGAATGGAACGGAACCGAATGGAATGGAATAGAATGGAATTGAATCAACCAGAGTAGAACGAAAGGGAATGGAATGGAATGGAAAGGAATAGAATGGAATGGAATGGAACGAAATGGAATGGAATGGAATGGAATCAAATGAAATGGGATAGAACGGAATTGAATCAACACGAATAGAAAGTAATGGGCAGGAAGGGAATAGAACGGAACGGAACTGAATGGAATGGAATAGAATGGAATTGAATCAACCCGAATAGAACGGAATGGAATGGAATGGAATGGAATGGAATGGAATGGAATGGAATGGAATGGAATGGAATGGAATGGAATGGAATGGAATGGAATGGAATCAACCCATGTAGAATGGAATGGAATGGAATGGAATGGAATGGAATGCAATGGAATGGAATGGCAAGGAATGGAATAGAATGGAATGGAATCACCCCGAGTAGAACGGAATGGAATTGAATGGAATTGAATCAACACGAGAAGAACGGAATGGAATGGAATAGAATGGAATGGAACGGAATGGAATGGAATGGAATGGAATGGAATGGAACGGAATGGAACGGAATGGAACGCAATGGAATGGAATCGAATGGAATGCAATGGAATGGAATGGAATGGAATGGAATGGAATGGAAGGGAATGGAATGGAATGGAATGGAATGAAATGGAATGGAATGGAATCAACGTGAGAAGAACGGAATGGAATGGAAGAGATTGGAATGGAACGGAATGGAATAGAATGGAATTGAATCAAACCAAGTATAACGGAACTGAAGGGAACGAAACGGAACGGAATGGAATGGAATGGAATGGAATTAAATGGAATTGAATTAACCTGAGTAGAACATAATTGAATGGAATGGAATGGTATGGAATGGAATAGAATGGAAAGGAATGGAATGGAATAATATGGAATTGAATCAACCCGAGTGGAGTGGAATGGAAGGGAATGGGATGGAATGGAATGGAATGGAATGGAATGGAATGGAACGGAATGGAATGGAATAGAATGGAATAGAATCAACCCAAGTAGAACGACGCAGAAAGGAGCGGAACGGAACGTAACAGAATGGAATGGAATAGAAATGAATTGAATCAACCCGAGTAGAACGGAAGGGAAAGGAATGGAATGGAATGGAAGGGAATGGAATGCAATGGAATGGAATGGAATGGAATTGAATGGAATGGAAAGGATTGGAATAGAATTGAATTGAGTAAAACTGAGTAGAAAGGAACGGAATGGAATGGAACAGAATGGAATGGAATAGTATGGAATTGAATCAACCTGAGTAGAAATTAATCGAATGGACAGGAATGGAATGGAATGGAATGGAATGCCTGGATCCCGAGTACAACGGAATAGATGGGAATGGAACGGAACGGAAAGGAATGGAATGGCATAGAATGGAATTCAACCAACGCGAGTAGAACAGAATGGAATGGAATGCAATGGAATGGAAAGGAATGGAATGGAATAGAATGGAATTGAATCAACCCAAGTAGAAAGAAATACAATGGAATAGAATGGAATGGAATGGAATGGAATGGAATTCAATGAAATGGAATGGAATGGAATGGAATTAAACCGAGAAGAATGGAATGGAATGGAACAGAATGGAATAGAAATACTTGGAATGGAATGGAATGGAATCTACGTGAGATGAACGGAATGGAATGGAACGGAATGGAATGGAATGCAATGGAATGAAATGGAATGGAATGGAATAGAATGGAATTGAAACAAACCGATTGGAACGGAACGGAAGGGAACGAAATGGAACTCAAAGGAATGGAATGGAACGGAATTGAATGCAATTGATTCAACCCGAGTAGAACAGAGTGGAATGGTATGGAAAGCAAAGGAATGGAATGGAATGGAATCAACCCGAGTAGAACGGAAGGAAATGGAATGGAATCGAATGGACACAAGTAGAATCGAATGGAATTTAATGGAATGGAATGGAATGTAATCGAATGCAATGGATTGGAATATAAGGAAATTTAATCAACCAGAGTACAACGGAATGGAATGGAATGGAATGGAATGGAATGGAATGGACCCAAGTAGAATGGAATGGAATGGAATGGAATGGAATGGAACAGAATGGAATGGAATAGAATGGAATTGAATCAACCGGAGTAGAAAGGAATGGAATGGAATGGACCCAAGTAGAATGGAATGGAATGGAATGGAATGGAATGGAATGGAATGGAATGGAACAGAATGGAATGGAGTAGAATGGAATTGAATCAACAAGAGTAGAACGGAATGGAATGGAATGGAATGGAATGGAACGGAATGGAATGGAATGGAATGGAATGGAATTGTATGGAAGTGAAACAACTCGAGTGGATTCGGTTGGAATGGAATGGAATGGAATGGAATGGAATGGAATGGAATGGAATACTATGGGATTGAATCAACCCGAGTGGAGTGGAATGGAATGGAATGGAATGGAATGGAATGAAATGGAATGCAATGGAATGGAATCAACCTGAGAAAAACGGAGTGGAATGGAATGGAATGGAATGGAATGGAATGGAATGGAATGGAATGGAATGGAATGGAATCAACCCGAGTAGAACATAATGGAATGGAATGGATTGGAATGGAATGGAATGGAATGGAATGGAATGGAATGGAAAGGAATGGAAAGGAATGGAATGGAATGGAATGGCACGGAATGGAATGGAATGGAATGGAATTTAATAGAATGGAATTGAATCAACCCGAGTAGAAAGGAACGGATCGGAACGGAACAGAACGGTATGGAATGTAATAGAATGGAATTGAATCAACCCGAGTAGAATGGAATGGAAGAGAATGGAAAGGATAGTAATGGAATGGAATTGAGTGGCATGGAATGGAATGGAATAGAATCAACCCGAGTAGAACAGAAAGGAATGGAATGGAATGGAATAGAATGGAATGGAATGGAATGGATTGGAATGGAATGGAATGGAATAGAATGGAATGGAATCAACCTGAGTGGAAAGACGCGGAAAGGAGTGGAGAGGAACTTAACGCAATGGAATGTAATAGAATGGAATTAAATCAACCCGAGTAGAACGGAAGGGAATGGAATTGAATGGAATGGAATGGAGTGAAATGGAATGGAGTGGAATGGAAAGGAATCAACCCGATTTGAAAGGAATGGAATGGAATGGAATGGAATGGAATGGAATGGAATGGAATGGAATGGAATGGAATGGAATGGAATGGAATGGATTGGAATGGAATGGAATGGAATGGAATGGATTGGAATGGAATGGAATGGATTGGAGGGGAATAGAATGGAATGTATTGGAATGGAATGGAATGGAATGGAATGGTATGGAATCAACCAGAGTAGGACGAAATGGAATGCAATGGAATGGAAGGGAAAGGAATGGAATGGATTGGAGTGGATTGGAATGTAATGGAATGCAATAGAATCAACCCGAGCAGCATGGAACGGAATGGAACAGAAGGGCATGGAATGGAACTGAACAGAACGGAATGGAATGGAATGGAATAGAATGGAAACGATTCAACCCGACTAGAATGGAAGGAAATGGAATGGAATGGAATGCAATATAATGGAACGGAATGGAATAGAATGGAATGGAATGGAATGCAATGGAATGGAATGGAATGGAATGGAATAAACACGAGTAGAATGGAATGGAACGGATCAAGTGGAATGGAATGGAATAGAATGGAATTGAATCAACACGGGTAGAGCCATGCGGAACGGAGCGGAACGGAACGGAGTGCAATAGAATGGAATAGAATGGAATTGATTCAACCTGAGTAGAACGGAAGGGAATGGAATGGAATGGAATGCAATGGAATGGAACGGAATGCAATGGAATGGAATGGAATGGAATCAACCCGAGATGAACGGAATGGAATGGAATGGACTGGAATGCAATGGAATGGAATGGAACGGAATGGAATGGAATGGAATGGAATGGAATGGAATGGAATGGACTTGAATGGAATGGAACGGAATGGAATGGAATGGAATGGAATGGAATGGAATGGAATGGAATGGAATGGAATGGAATGGAATCAACCCGAGTAGAAAGGAATGCAATGCAATGGAATGGAATGGAATGGAATGGAATGGAATGGAATGGAAAGGAATGGAATGGAATGGAATGGAATGGAATGGAATGGAATGGAATGGAATCAACCCAAGTAGAAAGGAATGGAATGCAATGGAATGGAATGGAATGGAATGGAATGGAATGGAATGGATTGGAATGTAATAGAATGGAATTGAATCAACTCGAGTAGAACGTAATGGAATGGAATGGAATGGAACGAAAAGGAATGGAACCCAATGGAATGGAATAGAATGGAGTTGAATCAACATGAGTAGAACGAAAGAGAATGGAATGGAATAGAATGGAATGGAATGGAGTGGAATTGAATCAACCCGAGTAGAACGGAAAGGAATGGAATGCAATGCAATGAAGTGGAATGGAATGAACCTGAGTAGAACGGAATGGAATGGAATGGAATGGAATGGAATGGAATGGAATTAAACCGAGAAGAATGGAATGGAATGGAACAGAATGGAATAGAAATACTTGGAATGGAATGGAATGGAATCTACGTGAGATGAACGGAATGGAATGGAACGGAATGGAATGGAATGCAATGGAATGAAATGGAATGGAATGGAATAGAATGGAATTGAAACAAACCGATTGGAACGGAACGGAAGGGAACGAAATGGAACTCAAAGGAATGGAATGGAACGGAATTGAATGCAATTGATTCAACCCGAGTAGAACAGAGTGGAATGGTATGGAAAGCAATGGAATGGAATGGAATGGAATCAACCCGAGTAGAACGGAATGAAATGGAATGGAATCGAATGGACACAAGTAGAATCGAATGGAATTTAATGGAATGGAATGGAATGTAATCGAATGCAATGGATTGGAATATAAGGAAATTTAATCAACCAGAGTACAACGGAATGGAATGGAATGGAATGGAATGGAATGGACCCAAGTAGAATGGAATGGAATGGAATGGAATGGAATGGAACAGAATGGAATGGAATAGAATGGAATTGAATCAACCGGAGTAGAAAGGAATGGAATGGAATGGACCCAAGTAGAATGGAATGGAATGGAATGGAATGGAATGGAATGGAATGGAATGGAACAGAATGGAATGGAGTAGAATGGAATTGAATCAACAAGAGTAGAACGGAATGGAATGGAATGGAATGGAATGGAACGGAATGGAATGGAATGGAATGGAATGGAATTGTATGGAAGTGAAACAACCCGAGTGGATTCGGTTTGAATGGAATGGAATGGAATGGAATGGAATGGAATGGAATGGAATAGTATGGGATTGAATCAACCCGAGTGGAGTGGAATGGAATGGAATGGAATGGAATGGAATGAAATGGAATGCAATGGAATGGAATCAACCTGAGAAAAACGGAGTGGAATGGAATGGAATGGAATGGAATGGAATGGAATGGAATGGAATGGAATGGAATGGAATCAACCCGAGTAGAACATAATGGAATGGAATGGATTGGAATGGAATGGAATGGAATGGAATGGAATGGAAAGGAATGGAAAGGAATGGAATGGAATGGAATGGCACGGAATGGAATGGAATGGAATGGAATTTAATAGAATGGAATTGAATCAACCCGAGTAGAAAGGAACGGATCGGAACGGAACAGAACGGTATGGAATGTAATAGAATGGAATTGAATCAACCCGAGTAGAATGGAATGGAAGAGAATGGAAAGGATAGTAATGGAATGGAATTGAGTGGCATGGAATGGAATGGAATAGAATCAACCCGAGTAGAACAGAAAGGAATGGAATGGAATGGAATAGAATGGAATGGAATGGAATGGATTGGAATGGAATGGAATGGAATAGAATGGAATGGAATCAACCTGAGTGGAAAGACGCGGAAAGGAGTGGAGAGGAACTTAACGCAATGGAATGTAATAGAATGGAATTAAATCAACCCGAGTAGAACGGAAGGGAATGGAATTGAATGGAATGGAATGGAGTGAAATGGAATGGAGTGGAATGGAAAGGAATCAACCCGATTTGAAAGGAATGGAATGGAATGGAATGGAATGGAATGGAATGGAATGGAATGGAATGGAATGGAATGGAATGGAATGGATTGGAATGGAATGGAATGGATTGGAGGGGAATAGAATGGAATGTATTGGAATGGAATGGAATGGAATGGTATGGAATCAACCAGAGTAGGACGAAATGGAATGCAATGGAATGGAAGGGAAAGGAATGGAATGGATTGGAGTGGATTGGAATGTAATGGAATGCAATAGAATCAACCCGAGCAGCATGGAACGGAATGGAACAGAAGGGCATGGAATGGAACTGAACAGAACGGAATGGAATGGAATGGAATAGAATGGAAACGATTCAACCCGACTAGAATGGAAGGAAATGGAATGGAATGGAATGCAATATAATGGAACGGAATGGAATAGAATGGAATGGAATGGAATGGAATGGAATGCAATGGAATGGAATGGAATGGAATGGAATAAACACGAGTAGAATGGAATGGAACGGATCAAGTGGAATGGAATGGAATAGAATGGAATTGAATCAACACGGGTAGAGCCATGCGGAACGGAGCGGAACGGAACGGAATGCAATAGAATGGAATAGAATGGAATTGATTCAACCTGAGTAGAACGGAAGGGAATGGAATGGAATGGAATGCAATGGAATGGAACGGAATGCAATGGAATGGAATGGAATGGAATCAACCCGAGATGAACGGAATGGAATGGAATGGACTGGAATGCAATGGAATGGAATGGAACGGAATGGAATGGAATGGAATGGAATGGAATGGAATGGACTTGAATGGAATGGAACGGAATGGAATGGAATGGAATGGAATGGAATGGAATGGAATGGAATGGAATCAACCCGAGTAGAAAGGAATGCAATGCAATGGAATGGAATGGAATGGAATGGAATGGAATGGAATGGAAAGGAATGGAATGGAATGGAATGGAATGGAATGGAATGGAATGGAATGGAATGGAATGGAATCAACCCAAGTAGAAAGGAATGGAATGCAATGGAATGGAATGGAATGGAATGGAATGGAATGGAATGGAATGGATTGGAATGTAATAGAATGGAATTGAATCAACTCGAGTAGAACGTAATGGAATGGAATGGAATGGAACGAAAAGGAATGGAACCCAATGGAATGGAATAGAATGGAGTTGAATCAACATGAGTAGAACGAAAGAGAATGGAATGGAATAGAATGGAATGGAATGGAGTGGAATTGAATCAACCCGAGTAGAACGGAAAGGAATGGAATGCAATGCAATGAAGTGGAATGGAATGAACCTGAGTAGAACGGAATGGAATGGAATGGAATGGAATGGAATGGAATTAAACCGAGAAGAATGGAATGGAATGGAACAGAATGGAATAGAAATACTTGGAATGGAATGGAATGGAATCTACGTGAGATGAACGGAATGGAATGGAACGGAATGGAATGGAATGCAATGGAATGAAATGGAATGGAATGGAATAGAATGGAATTGAAACAAACCGATTGGAACGGAACGGAAGGGAACGAAATGGAACTCAAAGGAATGGAATGGAACGGAATTGAATGCAATTGATTCAACCCGAGTAGAACAGAGTGGAATGGTATGGAAAGCAATGGAATGGAATGGAATGGAATCAACCCGAGTAGAACGGAATGAAATGGAATGGAATCGAATGGACACAAGTAGAATCGAATGGAATTTAATGGAATGGAATGGAATGTAATCGAATGCAATGGATTGGAATATAAGGAAATTTAATCAACCAGAGTACAACGGAATGGAATGGAATGGAATGGAATGGAATGGACCCAAGTAGAATGGAATGGAATGGAATGGAATGGAATGGAATGGAATGGAACAGAATGGAATGGAATAGAATGGAATTGAATCAACCGGAGTAGAAAGGAATGGAATGGAATGGACCCAAGTAGAATGGAATGGAATGGAATGGAATGGAATGGAATGGAACAGAATGGAATGGAGTAGAATGGAATTGAATCAACCAGAGTAGAACGGAATGGAATGGAATGGAATGGAATGGAATGGAACGGAATGGAATGGAATGGAATGGAATGGAATTGTATGGAAGTGAAACAACCCGAGTGGATTCGGTTGGAATGGAATGGAATGGAATGGAATGGAATGGAATAGTATGGGATTGAATCAACCCGAGTGGAGTGGAATGGAATGGAATGGAATGGAATGAAATGGAATGCAATGGAATGGAATCAACCTGAGAAAAACGGAGTGGAATGGAATGGAATGGAATGGAATGGAATGGAATGGAATGGAATGGAATGGAATGGAATGGAATGGAATGGAATGGAATCAACCCGAGTAGAACATAATGGAATGGAATGGAATGGAATGGAATGGAATGGAATGGAATGGAATGGAATGGAATGGAATGGAACGGAATGGAATGGAATAGAATGGAATAGAATCAACCCAAGTAGAACGACGCAGAAAGGAGCGGAACGGAACGTAACAGAATGGAATGGAATAGAAATGAATTGAATCAACCCGAGTAGAACGGAAGGGAAAGGAACGGAATGGAACGGAAGGGAATGGAATGCAATGGAATGGAATGGAATTGAATGGAATGGAAAGGATTGGAATAGAATTGAATTGAGTAAAACTGAGTAGAAAGGAACGGAATGGAATGGAACAGAATGGAACGGAATAGTATGGAATTGAATCAACCTGAGTAGAAATTAATCGAATGGACAGGAATGGAATGGAATGGAATGGAATGGAATGGAACCGAATGGAATGGAATAGAATGGAATTGAATCAACCAGAGTAGAACGAAAGGGAATGGAATGGAATAGAATGGAATTGAATGGAATGGAATTTAATCAACCCAAGGAGAACGGAAAGGAATGGAATAAAATGGAATGGAATTGAATGGAATGAACCCGCGTAGAACAGAATGGAAAGGAATGGAATGGAATGGAATGGAATGGAATGGAATGGAATGGAATGGAATGGAATGGAATCCACAGAAATAGAATGGAACGGCAGGGAACGGAGTGGAATGGAACGGAATGCAATAGAATGGAATAGAATGGAATTGAATCAACACGAGTAGAATGGAAAGGAATGTAATAGAATGGAATTTAATGTAATGTAATGGAATGGAATGGAATAGAATGGAATGGAATCAACATGAGTAGAACAGAACGGAACGGAATGGAATGGAACGGAAGGGAATGGAATGTAATACAATGGAATTGAATCAACCGGAGTAGAATGGAATGGAATGGAATGCAATGGAATGAAATGGAATGGAATGGACTTGAACGGAATGGAGTGAAATGGAATGGAATGGAATGGAATGGAATCAAATCGAGTAGAATGGAATGGAATGGAATGGAGTGGAGTGGAATGGATTGGAATGGAATAGAATGGAATTGAATCAACCCGAGTAGAATGGAACAGAATTTAATGGAAAGGAACGGAATGGAATGGAATGGAAAGGAATAGAATGGAATGGAATGGAATGGAATGGAATGGAATGGAATGGAATGGAATGGAAAGGAATGGAATGGAATGGAAAGGAATGGAACTGAATCAACCCGAGTAGAACGGAATGGAATGGAATGGAGTGGAGTGGAATGGAAAGGAATGGAATGGTATGGAGTGGAGTGGAGTGCAATTGAATGGGATTGAATCAACCCGAGTAGAACGGAGCAGAAAGGAACAGAACGGAATGGAACGGAACCGAATGGAATGGAATAGAATGGAATTGAATCAACCAGAGTAGAAAGAAAGGGAATGGAATGGAATGGAATGGAATGGAAATGAATGGAATGGTATGAAGTGGAGTGGAGTGCAATTGAATGGGACTGAATCAACCCGAGTAGGACGGAACAGAAAGGAACAGAACGGAATGGAAAGGAACCGAATGGAATGAAATAGAATGGAATTGAATCAACCAGAGTAGAAAGAAAGGGAATGGAATGGAATGGAATGGAATGGAATGGAAATGAATGGAATGGTATGAAGTGGAGTGGAGTGCAATTGAATGGGATTGAATCAACCCGAGTAGAACGGAACGGAATGTAACAGAACGGAATGGAACGGAACCGAATGGAATGGAATAGAATGGAATTGAATCAACCAGAGTAGAACGAAAGGGAATGGAATGGAATGGAAAGGAATAGAATGGAATGGAATGGAACGAAATGGAATGGAATGGAATGGAATCAAATGAAATGGGATAGAACGGAATTGAATCAACACGAATAGAAAGTAATGGGCAGGAAGGGAATAGAATGGAACGGAACTGAATGGAATGGAATAGAATGGAATTGAATCAATCCGAGTAGAATGGAATGGAATGGAATGGAATGGAATGGAATGGAATGGAATGGAATGGAATGGAATGGAATGGAATGGAATAGAAAGGAATGGAATGGAATGGAATGGAATGGAAAGGAATGGAACTGAATCAACCCGAGTAGAACGGAATGGAATGGAATGAAGTGGAGTGGAATGGAAAGGAATGGAATGGTATGGAGTGGAGTGGAGTGCAATTGAATGGGATTGAATCAACCCGAGTAGAACGGAACAGAAAGGAACAGAACGGAATGGAACGGAACCGAATGGAATGGAATAGAATGGAATTGAATCAACCAGAATAGAAAGAAAGGGAATGGAATGGAATGGAATGGAATGGAAATGAATGGAATGGTATGAAGTGGAGGGGAGTGCAATTGAATGGGACTGAATCAACCCGAGTAGAACGGAACAGAAAGGAACAGAACGGAATGGAACGGAACCGAATGGAATGGAATAGAATGGAATTGGATCAACCAGAGTAGAAAGAAAGG
The DNA here is from genome assembly GCF_029281585.2 of Gorilla gorilla gorilla. Classification (NCBI taxonomy): domain Eukaryota; kingdom Metazoa; phylum Chordata; class Mammalia; order Primates; family Hominidae; genus Gorilla; species Gorilla gorilla. The sequence continues at coordinate 112,222,350 of NC_073224.2, read as the reverse complement.
GAATGGAATGGAATAGAATGGAATGGAAATGAATGGAATGGTATGAAGTGGAGTGGAGTGCAATTGAATGGGATTGAATCAACCCGAGTAGAACGGAACTGAATGTAACAGAACGGAATGGAACGGAACCGAATGGAATGGAATAGAATGGAATTGAATAAACCAGAGTAGAACGAAAGGGAATGGAATGGAATAGAATGGAATTGAATGGAATGGAATTTAATCAACCCAAGGAGAACGGAAAGGAATGGAATGAAATGGAATGGAATTGAATGGAATGAACCCGCGTAGAACAGAATGGAATGGAATGGAATGGAATGGAATGGAATGGAATGGAATGGAATGGAATTGAATCCACAGAAATAGAATGGAACGGCAGGGAACGGAACAGAACAGAACGGAATGGAATCGAATAGAATGGAATTGAATCAACACGAGTAGAATGGAAAGGAATGTAATAGAATGGAATTTAATGGAATGTAATGGAATGGAATGGAATAGAATGGAATGGAATCAACATGAGTAGAACAGAACGGAACGGAATGGAATGGAACGGAAGGGAATGGAATGTAATACAATGGAATTGAATCAACCGGAGTAGAATGGAATGGAATGGAATGCAATGGAATGAAATGGAATGGAATGGACTTGAACGGAATGGAGTGAAATGGAATGGAATGGAATGGAATGGAATCAAATCGAGTAGAATGGAATGGAATGGAATGGAATGGAGTGGAATGGATTGGAATGGAATAGAATGGAATTGAATCAACCCGAGTAGAATGGAACAGAATTTAATGGAAAGGAACGGAATGGAATGGAATGGAAAGGAATAGAATGGAATGGAATGGAATGGAATGGAATGGAATGGAATGGAATGGAATGGAACGGAATAGAAAGGAATGGAATGGAATGGAAAGGAATGGAACTGAATCAACCTGAGTAGAACGGAATGGAATGGAATGGAGTGGAGTGGAATGGAAAGGAATGGAATGGTATGGAGTGGAGTGGAGTGCAGTTGAATGGGATTGAATCAACCCGAGTAGAACGGAACAGAAAGGAACAGAACGGAATGGAACGGAACCGAATGGAATGGAATAGAATGGAATTGAATCAACCAGAGTAGAAAGAAAGGGAATGGAATGGAATGGAATGGAATGGAATGGAATGGAAATGAATGGAATGGTATGAAGTGGAGTGGAGTGCAATTTAATGGGACTGAATCAACCCGAGTAGGAAGGAACAGAAAGGAACAGAACGGAATGGAATGGAACCGAATGGAATGGAATAGAATGGAATTGAATCAACCAGAGTAGAAAGAAAGGGAATGGAATGGAATGGAATGGAATGGAAATGAATGGAATGGTATGAAGTGGAGTGGAGTGCAATTGAATGGGATTGAATCAACCCGAGTAGAACGGAACGGAATGTAACAGAACTTAATGGAACGGAACCGAATGGAATGGAATAGAATGGAATTGAATCAACCAGAGTAGAACGAAAGGGAATGGAATGGAATGGAAAGGAATAGAATGGAATGGAATGGAACGAAATGGAATGGAATGGAATGGAATCAAATGAAATGGGATAGAACGGAATTGAATCAACACGAATAGAAAGTAATGGGCAGGAAGGGAATAGAACGGAACGGAACTGAATGGAATGGAATAGAATGGAATTGAATCAACCCGAATAGAACGGAATGGAATGGAATGGAATGGAATGGAATGGAATGGAATGGAATGGAATGGAATGGAATGGAATGGAATGGAATGGAATGGAATGGAATCAACCCATGTAGAATGGAATGGAATGGAATGGAATGGAATGGAATGCAATGGAATGGAATGGCAAGGAATGGAATAGAATGGAATGGAATCACCCCGAGTAGAACGGAATGGAATTGAATGGAATTGAATCAACACGAGAAGAACGGAATGGAATGGAATAGAATGGAATGGAACGGAATGGAATGGAATGGAATGGAATGGAATGGAACGGAATGGAACGGAATGGAACGCAATGGAATGGAATCGAATGGAATGCAATGGAATGGAATGGAATGGAATGGAATGGAATGGAAGGGAATGGAATGGAATGGAATGGAATGAAATGGAATGGAATGGAATCAACGTGAGAAGAACGGAATGGAATGGAAGAGATTGGAATGGAACGGAATGGAATAGAATGGAATTGAATCAAACCAAGTATAACGGAACTGAAGGGAACGAAACGGAACGGAATGGAATGGAATGGAATGGAATTAAATGGAATTGAATTAACCTGAGTAGAACATAATTGAATGGAATGGAATGGTATGGAATGGAATAGAATGGAAAGGAATGGAATGGAATAATATGGAATTGAATCAACCCGAGTGGAGTGGAATGGAAGGGAATGGGATGGAATGGAATGGAATGGAATGGAATGGAATGGAACGGAATGGAATGGAATAGAATGGAATAGAATCAACCCAAGTAGAACGACGCAGAAAGGAGCGGAACGGAACGTAACAGAATGGAATGGAATAGAAATGAATTGAATCAACCCGAGTAGAACGGAAGGGAAAGGAATGGAATGGAACGGAAGGGAATGGAATGCAATGGAATGGAATGGAATTGAATGGAATGGAAAGGATTGGAATAGAATTGAATTGAGTAAAACTGAGTAGAAAGGAACGGAATGGAATGGAACAGAATGGAATGGAATAGTATGGAATTGAATCAACCTGAGTAGAAATTAATCGAATGGACAGGAATGGAATGGAATGGAATGGAATACCTGGATCCCGAGTACAACGGAATAGATGGGAATGGAACGGAACGGAAAGGAATGGAATGGCATAGAATGGAATTCAACCAACGCGAGTAGAACAGAATGGAATGGAATGCAATGGAATGGAAAGGAATGGAATGGAATAGAATGGAATTGAATCAACCCAAGTAGAACGAAATACAATGGAATAGAATGGAATGGAATGGAATGGAATGGAATTCAATGAAATGGAATGGAATGGAATGGAATTAAACCGAGAAGAATGGAATGGAATGGAACAGAATGGAATAGAAATACTTGGAATGGAATGGAATGGAATCTACGTGAGATGAACGGAATGGAATGGAACGGAATGGAATGGAATGCAATGGAATGAAATGGAATGGAATGGAATAGAATGGAATTGAAACAAACCGATTGGAACGGAACGGAAGGGAACGAAATGGAACTCAAAGGAATGGAATGGAACGGAATTGAATGCAATTGATTCAACCCGAGTAGAACAGAGTGGAATGGTATGGAAAGCAAAGGAATGGAATGGAATGGAATCAACCCGAGTAGAACGGAAGGAAATGGAATGGAATCGAATGGACACAAGTAGAATCGAATGGAATTTAATGGAATGGAATGGAATGTAATCGAATGCAATGGATTGGAATATAAGGAAATTTAATCAACCAGAGTACAACGGAATGGAATGGAATGGAATGGAATGGAATGGAATGGACCCAAGTAGAATGGAATGGAATGGAATGGAATGGAATGGAACAGAATGGAATGGAATAGAATGGAATTGAATCAACCGGAGTAGAAAGGAATGGAATGGAATGGACCCAAGTAGAATGGAATGGAATGGAATGGAATGGAATGGAATGGAATGGAATGGAATGGAATGGAACAGAATGGAATGGAGTAGAATGGAATTGAATCAACAAGAGTAGAACGGAATGGAATGGAATGGAATGGAATGGAACGGAATGGAATGGAATGGAATGGAATGGAATTGTATGGAAGTGAAACAACCCGAGTGGATTCGGTTGGAATGGAATGGAATGGAATGGAATGGAATGGAATGGAATGGAATAGTATGGGATTGAATCAACCCGAGTGGAGTGGAATGGAATGGAATGGAATGGAATGGAATGAAATGGAATGCAATGGAATGGAATCAACCTGAGAAAAACGGAGTGGAATGGAATGGAATGGAATGGAATGGAATGGAATGGAATGGAATGGAATGGAATGGAATGGAATGGAATGGAATCAACCCGAGTAGAACATAATGGAATGGAATGGATTGGAATGGAATGGAATGGAATGGAATGGAATGGAAAGGAATGGAAAGGAATGGAATGGAATGGAATGGCACGGAATGGAATGGAATGGAATGGAATTTAATAGAATGGAATTGAATCAACCCGAGTAGAAAGGAACGGATCGGAACGGAACAGAACGGTATGGAATGTAATAGAATGGAATTGAATCAACCCGAGTAGAATGGAATGGAAGAGAATGGAAAGGATAGTAATGGAATGGAATTGAGTGGCATGGAATGGAATGGAATAGAATCAACCCGAGTAGAACAGAAAGGAATGGAATGGAATGGAATAGAATGGAATGGAATGGAATGGATTGGAATGGAATGGAATGGAATAGAATGGAATGGAATCAACCTGAGTGGAAAGACGCGGAAAGGAGTGGAGAGGAACTTAACGCAATGGAATGTAATAGAATGGAATTAAATCAACCCGAGTAGAACGGAAGGGAATGGAATTGAATGGAATGGAATGGAGTGAAATGGAATGGAGTGGAATGGAAAGGAATCAACCCGATTTGAAAGGAATGGAATGGAATGGAATGGAATGGAATGGAATGGAATGGAATGGAATGGAATGGAATGGATTGGAATGGAATGGAATGGATTGGAGGGGAATAGAATGGAATGTATTGGAATGGAATGGAATGGAATGGAATGGTATGGAATCAACCAGAGTAGGACGAAATGGAATGCAATGGAATGGAAGGGAAAGGAATGGAATGGATTGGAGTGGATTGGAATGTAATGGAATGCAATAGAATCAACCCGAGCAGCATGGAACGGAATGGAACAGAAGGGCATGGAATGGAACTGAACGGAACGGAATGGAATGGAATGGAATAGAATGGAAACGATTCAACCCGACTAGAATGGAAGGAAATGGAATGGAATGGAATGCAATATAATGGAACGGAATGGAATAGAATGGAATGGAATGGAATGGAATGGAATGGAATGCAATGGAATGGAATGGAATGGAATGGAATAAACACGAGTAGAATGGAATGGAACGGATCAAGTGGAATGGAATGGAATAGAATGGAATTGAATCAACACGGGTAGAGCCATGCGGAACGGAGCGGAACGGAACGGAATGCAATAGAATGGAATAGAATGGAATTGATTCAACCTGAGTAGAACGGAAGGGAATGGAATGGAATGGAATGCAATGGAATGGAATGGAATGCAATGGAATGGAATGGAATGGAATCAACCCGAGATGAACGGAATGGAATGGAATGGACTGGAATGCAATGGAATGGAATGGAACGGAATGGAATGGAATGGAATGGAATGGAATGGAATGGACTTGAATGGAATGGAACGGAATGGAATGGAATGGAATGGAATGGAATGGAATGGAATGGAATGGAATGGAATCAACCCGAGTAGAAAGGAATGCAATGCAATGGAATGGAATGGAATGGAATGGAATGGAATGGAATGGAATGGAAAGGAATGGAATGGAATGGAATGGAATGGAATGGAATGGAATGGAATGGAATGGAATGGAATGGAATGGAATCAACCCAAGTAGAAAGGAATGGAATGCAATGGAATGGAATGGAATGGAATGGAATGGAATGGAATGGATTGGAATGTAATAGAATGGAATTGAATCAACTCGAGTAGTACGTAATGGAATGGAATGGAATGGAACGAAAAGGAATGGAACCCAATGGAATGGAATAGAATGGAGTTGAATCAACATGAGTAGAACGAAAGAGAATGGAATGGAATAGAATGGAATGGAATGGAGTGGAATTGAATCAACCCGAGTAGAACGGAAAGGAATGGAATGCAATGCAATGAAGTGGAATGGAATGAACCTGAGTAGAACGGAATGGAATGGAATGGAATGGAATGGAATGGAATTAAACCGAGAAGAATGGAATGGAATGGAACAGAATGGAATAGAAATACTTGGAATGGAATGGAATGGAATCTACGTGAGATGAACGGAATGGAATGGAACGGAATGGAATGGAATGCAATGGAATGAAATGGAATGGAATGGAATAGAATGGAATTGAAACAAACCGATTGGAACGGAACGGAAGGGAACGAAATGGAACTCAAAGGAATGGAATGGAACGGAATTGAATGCAATTGATTCAACCCGAGTAGAACAGAGTGGAATGGTATGGAAAGCAATGGAATGGAATGGAATGGAATCAACCCGAGTAGAACGGAATGAAATGGAATGGAATCGAATGGACACAAGTAGAATCGAATGGAATTTAATGGAATGGAATGGAATGTAATCGAATGCAATGGATTGGAATATAAGGAAATTTAATCAACCAGAGTACAACGGAATGGAATGGAATGGAATGGAATGGAATGGACCCAAGTAGAATGGAATGGAATGGAATGGAATGGAATGGAATGGAATGGAACAGAATGGAATGGAATAGAATGGAATTGAATCAACCGGAGTAGAAAGGAATGGAATGGAATGGACCCAAGTAGAATGGAATGGAATGGAATGGAATGGAATGGAATGGAACAGAATGGAATGGAGTAGAATGGAATTGAATCAACCAGAGTAGAACGGAATGGAATGGAATGGAATGGAATGGAATGGAACGGAATGGAATGGAATGGAATGGAATGGAATTGTATGGAAGTGAAACAACCCGAGTGGATTCGGTTGGAATGGAATGGAATGGAATGGAATGGAATGGAATAGTATGGGATTGAATCAACCCGAGTGGAGTGGAATGGAATGGAATGGAATGGAATGAAATGGAATGCAATGGAATGGAATCAACCTGAGAAAAACGGAGTGGAATGGAATGGAATGGAATGGAATGGAATGGAATGGAATGGAATGGAATGGAATGGAATGGAATGGAATGGAATGGAATGGAATGGAATCAACCCGAGTAGAACATAATGGAATGGAATGGAATGGAATGGAATGGAATGGAATGGAATGGAATGGAATGGAATGGAACGGAATGGAATGGAATAGAATGGAATAGAATCAACCCAAGTAGAACGACGCAGAAAGGAGCGGAACGGAACGTAACAGAATGGAATGGAATAGAAATGAATTGAATCAACCCGAGTAGAACGGAAGGGAAAGGAACGGAATGGAACGGAAGGGAATGGAATGCAATGGAATGGAATGGAATTGAATGGAATGGAAAGGATTGGAATAGAATTGAATTGAGTAAAACTGAGTAGAAAGGAACGGAATGGAATGGAACAGAATGGAATGGAATAGTATGGAATTGAATCAACCTGAGTAGAAATTAATCGAATGGACAGGAATGGAATGGAATGGAATGGAATGGAATGGAATGGAACCGAATGGAATGGAATAGAATGGAATTGAATCAACCAGAGTAGAACGAAAGGGAATGGAATGGAATAGAATGGAATTGAATGGAATGGAATTTAATCAACCCAAGGAGAACGGAAAGGAATGGAATGAAATGGAATGGAATTGAATGGAATGAACCCGCGTAGAACAGAATGGAAAGGAATGGAATGGAATGGAATGGAATGGAATGGAATGGAATGGAATGGAATGGAATGGAATTGAATCCACAGAAATAGAATGGAACGGCAGGGAACGGAGCGGAATGGAACGGAATGCAATAGAATGGAATAGAATGGAATTGAATCAACACGAGTAGAATGGAAAGGAATGTAATAGAATGGAATTTAATGTAATGTAATGGAATGGAATGGAATAGAATGGAATGGAATCAACATGAGTAGAACAGAACGGAACGGAATGGAATGGAACGGAAGGGAATGGAATGTAATACAATGGAATTGAATCAACCGGAGTAGAATGGAATGGAATGGAATGCAATGGAATGAAATGGAATGGAATGGACTTGAACGGAATGGAGTGAAATGGAATGGAATGGAATGGAATGGAATCAAATCGAGTAGAATGGAATGGAATGGAATGGAGTGGAGTGGAATGGATTGGAATGGAATAGAATGGAATTGAATCAACCCGAGTAGAATGGAACAGAATTTAATGGAAAGGAACGGAATGGAATGGAATGGAAAGGAATAGAATGGAATGGAATGGAATGGAATGGAATGGAATGGAATGGAATGGAATGGAATGGAAAGGAATGGAATGGAATGGAAAGGAATGGAACTGAATCAACCCGAGTAGAACGGAATGGAATGGAATGGAGTGGAGTGGAATGGAAAGGAATGGAATGGTATGGAGTGGAGTGGAGTGCAATTGAATGGGATTGAATCAACCCGAGTAGAACGGAACAGAAAGGAACAGAACGGAATGGAACGGAACCGAATGGAATGGAATAGAATGGAATTGAATCAACCAGAGTAGAAAGAAAGGGAATGGAATGGAATGGAATGGAATGGAAATGAATGGAATGGTATGAAGTGGAGTGGAGTGCAATTGAATGGGACTGAATCAACCCGAGTAGGACGGAACAGAAAGGAACAGAACGGAATGGAAAGGAACCGAATGGAATGGAATAGAATGGAATTGAATCAACCAGAGTAGAAAGAAAGGGAATGGAATGGAATGGAATGGAATGGAATGGAAATGAATGGAATGGTATGAAGTGGAGTGGAGTGCAATTGAATGGGATTGAATCAACCCGAGTAGAACGGAACGGAATGTAACAGAACGGAATGGAACGGAACCGAATGGAATGGAATAGAATGGAATTGAATCAACCAGAGTAGAACGAAAGGGAATGGAATGGAATGGAAAGGAATAGAATGGAATGGAATGGAACGAAATGGAATGGAATGGAATGGAATCAAATGAAATGGGATAGAACGGAATTGAATCAACACGAATAGAAAGTAATGGGCAGGAAGGGAATAGAATGGAACGGAACTGAATGGAATGGAATAGAATGGAATTGAATCAACCCGAGTAGAACGGAATGGAATGGAATGGAATGGAATGGAATGGAATGGAATGGAATGGAATGGAATGGAATGGAATAGAAAGGAATGGAATGGAATGGAAAGGAATGGAACTGAATCAACCCGAGTAGAACGGAATGGAATGGAATGATGTGGAGTGGAATGGAAAGGAATGGAATGGTATGGAGTGGAGTGGAGTGCAATTGAATGGGATTGAATCAACCCGAGTAGAACGGAACAGAAAGGAACAGAACGGAATGGAACGGAACCGAATGGAATGGAATAGAATGGAATTGAATCAACCAGAGTAGAAAGAAAGGGAATGGAATGGAATGGAATGGAATGGAAATGAATGGAATGGTATGAAGTGGAGGGGAGTGCAATTGAATGGGACTGAATCAACCCGAGTAGAACGGAACAGAAAGGAACAGAACGGAATGGAACGGAACCGAATGGAATGGAATAGAATGGAATTGAATCAACCAGAGTAGAAAGAAAGGGAATGGAATGGAATAGAATGGAATGGAAATGAATGGAATGGTATGAAGTGGAGTGGAGTGCAATTGAATGGGATTGAATCAACCCGAGTAGAACGGAACTGAATGTAACAGAACGGAATGGAACTGAACCGAATGGAATGGAATAGAATGGAATTGAATGGAATGGAATTAAATCAACCCAAGGAGAACGGAAAGGAATGGAATGAAATGGAATGGAATTGAATGGAATGAACCCGCGTAGAACAGAATGGAAAGGAATGGAATGGAATGGAATGGAATGGAATGGAATGGAATGGAATGGAATGGAATTGAATCCACAGAAATAGAATGGAACGGCAGGGAACGGAGCGGAATGGAACGGAATGCAATAGAATGGAATAGAAAGGAATTGAATCAACATGAGTAGAATGGAAAGGAATGTAATAGAATGGAATTTAATGGAATGTAATGGAATGGAATGGAATAGAATGGAATGGAATCAACATGAGTAGAACAGAATGGAACGGAATGGAATGGAACGGAAGGGAATGGAATGTAATACAATGGAATTGAATCAACCGGAGTAGAATGGAATGGAATGGAATGCAATGGAATGAAATGGAATGGAACGGACTTGAACGGAATGGAGTGAAATGGAATGGAATGGAATGGAATGGAATCAAATCGAGTAGAATGGAATGGAATGGAATGGAATGGAGTGGAATGGATTGGAATGGAATAGAATGGAATTGAATCAACCCGAGTAGAATGGAACAGAATTTAATGGAAAGGAACGGAATGGAATGGAATGGAAAGGAATAGAATGGAATGGAATGGAATGGAATGGAATGGAATGGAATGGAATGGAATGGAATGCAATGGAATAGAAAGGAATGGAATGGAATGGAAAGGAATGGAACTGAATCAACCCGAGTAGAACGGAATGGAATGGAATGGAGTGGAGTGGAATGGAAAGGAATGGAATGGTATGGAGTGGAGTGGAGTGCAATTGAATGGGATTGAATCAACCCGAGTAGAACGGAACAGAAAGGAACAGAACGGAATGGAACGGAACCGAATGGAATGGAATAGAATGGAATTGAATCAACCAGAGTAGAAAGAAAGGGAATGGAATGGAATGGAAATGAATGGAATGGTATGAAGTGGAGTGGAGTGCAATTGAATGGGACTGAATCAACCCGAGTAGGACGGAACAGAAAGGAACAGAACGGAATGGAAAGGAACCGAATGGAATGGAATAGAATGGAATTGAATCAACCAGAGTAGAAAGAAAGGGAATGGAATGGAATGGAATGGAATGGAAATGAATGGAATGGTATGAAGTGGAGTGGAGTGCAATTGAATGGGATTGAATCAACCCGAGTAGAACGGAACGGAATGTAACAGAACGGAATGGAACGGAACCGAATGGAATGGAATAGAATGGAATTGAATCAACCAGAGTAGAACGAAAGGGAATGGAATGGAATGGAAAGGAATAGAATGGAATGGAATGGAACGAAATGGAATGGAATGGAATGGAATCAAATGAAATGGGATAGAACGGAATTGAATCAACACGAATAGAAAGTAATGGGCAGGAAGGGAATAGAATGGAACGGAACTGAATGGAATGGAATAGAATGGAATTGAATCAACCCGAGTAGAACGGAATGGAATGGAATGGAATGGAATGGAATGGAATGGAATGGAATGGAATGGAATGGAATGGAATAGAAAGGAATGGAATGGAATGGAAAGGAATGGAACTGAATCAACCCGAGTAGAACGGAATGGAATGCAATGAAGTGGAGTGGAATGGAAAGGAATGGAATGGTATGGAGTGGAGTGGAGTGCAATTGAATGGGATTGAATCAACCCGAGTAAAACGGAACAGAAAGGAACAGAACGGAATGGAACGGAACCGAATGGAATGGAATAGAATGGAATTGAATCAACCAGAGTAGAAAGAAAGGGAATGGAATGGAATGGAATGGAATGGAAATGAATGGAATGGTATGAAGTGGAGGGGAGTGCAATTGAATGGGACTGAATCAACCCGAGTAGAACGGAACAGGAAGGAACAGAACGGAATGGAACGGAACCGAATGGAATGGAATAGAATGGAATTGAATCAACCAGAGTAGAAAGAAAGGGAATGGAATGGAATAGAATGGAATGGAAATGAATGGAATGGTATGAAGTGGAGTGGAGTGCAATTGAATGGGATTGAATCAACCCGAGTAGAACGGAACTGAATGTAACAGAACGGAATGGAACGGAACCGAATGGAATGGAATAGAATGGAATTGAATCAACCAGAGTAGAACGAAAGGGAATGGAATGGAATAGAATGGAATTGAATGGAATGGAATTTAATCAACCCAAGGAGAACGGAAAGGAATGGAATGAAATGGAATGGAATTGAATGGAATGAACCCGCGTAGAACAGAATGGAATGGAATGGAATGGAATGGAATGGAATGGAATGGAATGGAATGGAATGGAATCCACAGAACTAGAATGGAACGGCAGGGAACGGAACAGAACAGAACGGAATGGAATCGAATAAAATGGAATTGAATCAACACGAGTAGAATGGAAAGGAATGTAATAGAATGGAATTTAATGGAATGTAATGGAATGGAATGGAATAGAATGGAATGGAATCAACATGAGTAGAACAGAACGGAACGGAATGGAATGGAACGGAAGGGAATGGAATGTAATACAATGGAATTGAATCAACCGGAGTAGAATGGAATGGAATGGAATGCAATGGAATGAAATGGAATGGAATGGACTTGAACGGAATGGAGTGAAATGGAATGGAATGGAATGGAATGGAATCAAATCGAGTAGAATGGAATGGAATGGAATGGAATGGAGTGGAATAGAATGGAATGGAATGGAACAGAATGGAATGGAACGGAATGGAATCAAATGAAATGGAATAGAACGGAATTAAATCAACCCGAATAGAAAGTAACGGATAGGAAGGGAATAGAAAGTAACGGAACTGAATGGAATGAAATAGAATGGAATTGAATCAACCCAAGTAGAACGGAATGAAATGGAATGGAATGGAATGGAGTGGAAAGGAATAGAATGCAATTGAATCAACCCGAGTAGAATGGAAAGGAATGGAATGGAGTGGAAAAGAATAGAATGCAATTGAATCAACCCGAGTAGGATGGAATGGAATGGAAAGGAGTGGAAAGGAATAGAATGCAATTGAATCAACCCGAGTAGAATGGAATGGAATGGAATGGAATGGAATGGAATGGAATGGAATGGAATGGAATGGAATGGAATCAACCCGAGTAGAGCGATGCAGAACGGTGCGGAATGGAATGAAACGGAATGGAATGCAATAGAATGGAATTGAATCAACCCGATTAGAACGGAATGGAATGGAATGGAATGGAAGGGAGTGGAATGGAATGGAATGGAATGGAATGGAATGGAATGGAATGGAATGGAATGCAATGGAATCAACCCGAGTTGAACGGAATGGAATGGAATGGAATGCTATGGAATGGAATGGAATGGAATGGAGTGAAATGGAATGGAATGGAATGGTATAATATGGAATTGAATCAACCTGAGTGTAGTGGAAAGGAATGGAATAGAATGGAATGGAATGGAATGGAATGGAATGGAATGGAATGGAATGGAATGGAATGGAATGGAATGGAATCAACCCGAGTAGAGCACAACGGAAGGAAAGGAACGGAATGGAACGGAACAGAACGGAATGGAATAGAATGGAAATGAATAAAGCCGATCAGAATGGAAAGAGATGGAATGGAATGGAATGGAATGCAATGGAATGGAACGGCATGGAATGGAATAGAATGGAATTGAATCAATCTGAGTAGAATGGAATGGAATTGAATGGAATTGAATTAACCCGAGTAGAACGGAATGGAAAAGAATGGAATGGAATGGAATGGAATGGAAAGGAATGGAATGGAATGGAATGGAATGGAATGGAATGGAATGGAATGGAATGGAATGGAATGGAATCAACCTGAGTGGAATAGAATGGAATGGAATGGATTGGAAGGGAATGGAATCAACCCAAGTGGAATGGCATGGAATGGAATGGAATGGAACGGAATGGATTGGAATTGAATCAACCCGAGTAGAAAGGAATGGAATGGAATGGAATGAAATCAACGCGATTAGAATGGAATGGAATGGAATGGAATGGAATGGAATGGAATGGAATGGAATGGAATCAATCCGAGAAGAACAGAATGGAATGGAATGGAATGGAATCAACGTGAGAAGAACGGAATGGAATGGAACGGAATGGAATGGAAGGGAAGGGAATGGAATGGAATGGAATAGAATGGAATTGAATCAAACCGAGTAGAACGGAACGGAATTGAACGAAACGGAACGGAATGAATGGAATGGAATGGAATAGAATGGAATTGAATTAACCCGAGTAGAACAGAATGGAATGGAATGGAATGGAAAGGAATGGAATGGAATGGAATGGAATGGAATGGAATGGAATGGAATGGAAAGGAAAGGAATGGAATGGAATAATATGAAATTGGATCAACCCGAGTGGAGTGGAATGGAATGGAATTTGATGGAATGGAATGGAATGGAATGGAATGGAATGGAATGGAACGGAATGGATTTGATTGGAATCAACCCGAATAGAGCGGAATGGACTGGAACGGATTGGAATGGACTGGAATGAAATGGAATGGAATTGAATGGAATGGAATGGAATGGAATGGATTGGAAAGGAATGGAATGAAATGGAATTGAATTGAATCAACCCGAGTACAACGGAATGGAATGGAATGGAATGGAATGGAATGGAATGGAATGGAATGGAATGGAATGGAACGGAATGGAATGAAGTGGAAAGGAATGGAGTGTAATGGAATGGAATCAACCTGAGTACAACGGAATGGAATGGAATGGAATGGAATGGAATGGAATGGAATTCAGTGGAATGGAATGGAAAGGATTGTAATGGAATGGAGTGGTGTGAAATGGAATAGAATGGAATTGAATAAACCCGAGAAGAACGGAACACAATGGAATGGAACGGACCGGAAAAGAACGCAACGGAATGGAATAGAATGGAATTGAATCAAACTGAGTAGAACAGAATGGAATGGAATGCAATGCAATGGAATGGAATTGAATGGAATGGAAGAGAATGGAGTTGAATCAACCCGAGTAAAACAGAATGGAATGGAATGGAACGTAATGGAATGGAATGGAATGGAATGGAATGGAATGGAATGGAATCAACCTGAGAAAAACAGAGTTTAATGGAATGGAAGGGAATGGAATTGAATGAAATGGGATGGAATGGAATGGAATGGAATCAACACGAGTAGAACAGAATGGAATGGAAAGTAATCGAATGGAATGGAATGGAATTTAATAGAATGGAATTGAATCAACCCGAGTAGAACGGAAGGGAATGGAACGGAACAGAACGGTACGGTATGTAATGGAATGGAATTGAATCAACTTGAGTAGAATGGAATGGAAGGGAATGGAATGGAAAGGAATGGAATGGAATGGAATGGAATGGAATGGAATGGAATGGAATGGAAAGGAATGGAATGGAATGGAATGGAATGGAATGGAATGGAATGGAATGGAATCAACCTGACTTGAAAGGAATGGAATGGAATGGAATGGAATGGAATGGAATGGAATGGAATGGAATGGAAAGTAACTGAGTGGAATGGAATAGAATGGAATTGTATCAACCAGAGTAGGAGGGAATGGAATGGAATGGAATTGAATGGAATGGAATGGAATGGAATGGAATGGAATGGAATGGAATGGAATGGAATGGAATGGAATGGAATGGAAAGGAACGGAATCAACCCGAGTAGAAGTGACTGGAATGGAATGGAAGGGAATGGAATCGAATGGAGTGGAATAGAATGGAATAGAATGGAATAGTATCAACCCGGGTTGAACTTAACGGAATGGATCGGAATGGAACGGAACGGAATGGAATGGAATGGAATAGAATGGAATTGAATCAACCCGAGTAGGACATAAAGGAATGGAAAGGGATGGAATGGAATTTATTGGTATGGAATGGAATGGAATGCTATAATATGGAATTGAATCAACCTGAGTGGAATGGAATGGAATGGAATGGAATGGAATGGAACGGAATGGAATGGAATAGAATGGAATTCAATCAACCAGAGTGTAAGGGAATGGAATGGAATGGAATGGAGTGGAATGGAATGGAATGGAATGGAATGGAATTGATTGGAATGGAATGGAATGGTATGGAAGTGAATCAACCCGAGTGGAGTGGGTTGGAATGGAATGGAATGGAATGGAACGGAATGGAATTGAATGGAATAGTTTGGAATTGAATCAACCCGAGTGGAGTGGAATGAAATGGAATGGAATGGAATGGAATGGAATGGAATGGAATGGAATGGAATGGAATGGAATGGAATGGAATGGAATGAAACGGAATCAACCTGAGTAGAAATGACTGGAATGGAATGGAATGGAATGGAAGGGAATGGAATCGAATGGAGTGGCATAGAATGGAATAGAATGGAATAGTATCAACCCGGGTAGAACTTAACGGAATGGATCAGAATGGAACGGAACGGAACGGAATGAAATGGAATAGAATGGAATTGAATCAAACCGAGTAGAATATAAAGGAATGGAAAGGGATGGAATGGAATTTAATGGTATGGAATGGAATGGAAAGGTATAATATGGAATTGAATCAACCTGAGTGGAATGGAATGGAATTAAAGGAATGGAATGGAATGGAATGGAATGGAATGGAATGCAATGGAATTGAATGGCAAGGAATGGAATACAATGTAATTGAATCAACACGACTAGAACGGAGTGCAAAGGAATAGAATGGAATGGAATGGAATTTAATGGTATGGAATGGAATGGAATGGTATAATATGGAATTGAATCAACCTGAGTGGAATGGAATGGAATGGAATGGAATGGAATGGAATGGAATGGAATGGAATGGGATCAACCCCAGTAGAACACAACAGAATGGAAAGGAATGGAACAGAACGGAACAGAGCGGAATGGAATAGAATGGAATTGAATCAACCCGAGTTGAACGGAATGAAATGGAATGGAATGGAATGGAATGCAATGGAATTGAATGGCAAGGAATGGAATACAATGTAATTGAATCAACATGACTAGAACGGAGTGCAATGGAATAGAATGGAATGGAATGGAATCAACCCGAGAAAAATGGAATGGAATGGAACGGAATTGAATGGAATGGAATGGAACGGAATGGAATGGAATGGAACGAAATGGAATGGAATGGAATCAACGTGAGAAGAACGGAATGGAATGGAACGGAATGGAATGGAAGGGTATGGAATGGAACAGAATGGAATGGAATGGAATGGAAGAGAATGGAATTGAATCAACCCGAGTACAATGGAACGGAAGGGAATGAAACGTAATGGAACGGAATGGAATGGAATGGAATGGAATAGAATGGAATTGAATTAACCTGAGTAGAACAGGATGGAATGGAATGGAATGGAATGGAATGGAATGGCTAGGAATGGAATGGAATGGAATAATACGGAATTGAATCAACCCGAGTGTAGTGGAATGGAATGGAATGGAATAGAATGGAATGGAATGGAATGGAATGGAATGGAATGGAATGGAATGGAATGGAATGGAGTGCAATTCAATGGGGTTGAATCAACCCGAATAGAACGGAACGGAATGGAAGAGAACGGAATGGAACGGATGCGAATGGAATGGAATAGAATGGAATTGAATAAACTAGAGTAGAACGAAAGGGAATGGAATGGAATGGAATGGAATAGAATGGAATTGAATAAACTAGAGTAGAACGAAAGGGAATGGAATGGAATGGAATGGAGTAGAATGGAATGGAATGGAACAGAATGGAATGGAACGGAATGGAATCAAAAGAAATGGAATAGAACGGAATTAAATCAACCCGAATAGAAAGTAACGGATAGGAAGGGAATAGAAAGTAACGGAACTGAATGCAATGGAATAGAGTGGAATTGAATCAACCCATGTAGAACGGAATGAAATGGAATGGAATGGAATGGAGTGGAAAGGAATAGAATGCAATTGAATCAACCCGAGTAGAATGGAATGGAATGGAATGGAATGGAATGGAATGGAATGGAATGGAATGGAATGCAATGGAATGGAATGGAATGGAATGGAGTGAAATGGAATGGAATGGAATGGTATAATATGGAATTGAATCAACCTGAGTGTAGTGGAAAGGAATGGAATAGAATGGAATGGAATGGAATGGAATGGAATGGAATGGAATGGAATGGAATGGAATGGAATGGAATCAACCCGAGTAGAGCACAACGGAACGGAAAGGAACGGAATGGAATGGAACAGAAAGGAATGGAAAAGAATGGAAATGAATAAACCCGATCAGAATGGAAAGAGATGGAATGGAATGGAATGGAATGCAATGGAATGGAACGGCATGGAATGGAATAGAATGGAATTGAATCAACCCCAGTAGAATGGAATGGAACTGAATGGACTTGAATCAACCCGAGTAGAACGGAATGGAATGGAATGGAATGGAATGGAATGGAATGGAATGGAATGGAATGGAATGGAATGGAATCAACCCGAGTGGAATAGAATGGAATGGAATGGATTGGAATGGAATGGAATCAACCCAAGTGGAATGGCATGGAATGGAATGGAATGGAAAGGAATGGAATGGAATGGAATGGAATGGAATCAACCCGAGTAGAAAGGAATGGAATAGAATGGAAGGAAATCAACGTGATTAGAATGGAATGGAATGGAATGGAATGGAATGGAATGGAATGGAATGGAATGGAATCAATCCGAGAAGAACAGAATGGAATGGAATGGAATGGAATGGAATGGAATGGAATGGAATCAACGTGAGAAGAACGGAATGGAATGGAACGGAATGGAATGTAATGGAAGGGAATGGAATGGAATTGAATAGAATGGAATTGAATCAAACCGAGTGGAACGGAATGGAATTGAATGAAACGGAACGGAATGAATGGAATGGAATGGAATAGAATGGAATTGAATTAAACCGAGTAGAACAGAATGGAATGGAATTAAATGGAAAGGAATGGAATGGTATGGAATGGAATGGAAAGGAAAGGAATGGAATGGAATAATATGAAATTGGATCAACCGGAGTGGAGTGGAATGCAATGGAATATGATGGAATGGAATGGAATGGAATGGAACGGAATGGATTCGATTTGAATCAACCCGAGTAGAGCGGAATGGATTGGAACGGATTGGAATGGACTGGAATGAAATGGAATGGAATTGAATGGAATGGAATGGAATGGAAAGGATTGGAAAGTAATGGAATGGAATGGAATGGAATGGAATAAACCCGAGCTGAACAGAACAGAAGGGAATGGAACGGAACGGAATGGAATGGAATGGATTAGATTGCTATTGAATCACCACGAGTACAACAGAATGGAATGGAATGGAATGGAATGGAATGGAATGGAATGGAATGGAATGGAAGGGATTGAAATGGAGTGGAATGGAATAGGATGGAATTGAATCAACCCGAGTAGAACGGAATGGAATGGAATGGAATGGATTGGAAAGGAAAGGAATGGAATAGTATGGAATGGAATCAACCCTAGTTTAGTGGAATGGAATGGAATGGAACGGAATTGAATGGAGTGGAATGGAATCAACCCGAGTAGTACAGAACGGAATGGAATGGAATGGAATGGAATGGAATGGAATGCAATGGAATGGAATGGAATGGAATGGAATGGAATGGAATGGAATGGAATGGAATCAACGTGAGAAGAACGGAATGGAACGGAACGGAATGGAAAGGAAGGGAATGGAATGGAATAGAATGGAATTGAATGGAATGGAATCAAACAGAGTAGAACGGAACAGAAGTGAATGAAACGGAACGGAATAGAATGGAATGGAATAGAATGGAATGGAATGGAATGGATTGCAATGGTATGGAATGGAATGGAATGGAACAGAATGCAATGGAATAGAATACAACTGAATCAATCAGAGTAGAACAGAATGGAATGGAATGGAATGGAATGGAATGGAATGGAATGGAATGGAATGGAATGGTATGGAATGGAATCAACCCGAGTGGAGTGGGTTGGAATGGAATGGAATGGAATGGAATGGAATGGAATAGTATGGAATTGAATCAACCCGAGTGGTGTGGAATTGAATGGAATGGAAAGGAATGGAATAGAATGGAATGGAACGGAATAGATTGGAACGGAATCACCCCGAATAGAACTGACTGGAATGGAATGGAATGGATCAGAAGGGAATGGAATGCAATGGAGTGGAATAGAATGGAATAGAATGGAATAGAATCAACCAGAGTAGAACGGAACGGAATGGATCGGAACAGAACGGAAAAAAACGGATTGGAATGGAATAGAATGGAATTGAATCAACCCGAGTAGTATGGAATGGAATGGAAACTGATGAAATGGAATCGAATGGTTTGGAATGGAATGGAATGGTATAATATGGAATTGAATCAAGCTGAGTGGAGTGGAATGGAATGGAATGGAATGGAATGGAATGGAATGCAATGGAATGGAATGGAATGGAATGGAATGGAATGGAATGGAATGCAATGGAATGGAATGGAATGGAATGGAATGCAATGGAATGGAATGGAATGGAATGAAATGGAATGGAATCAACCCTAGAAGAACGAAATGGAATGGAATGGAATGGAATGGAATGGAATGGAATGGAATGGAATGCAATGGAATGGAATCAACGTGAGAAGAACGGAATGGAACGGAACGGAATGGAAAGGAAGGGAATGGAATGGAATAGAATGGAATTGAATGGAATTGAATCAAACAGAGTAGAACGGAACAGAAGTGAATGAAACTGAACGGAGCGGAATGGAATGGAATGGAATAGAATGGAATGGAATGGAATGGATTGGAATGGTATGGAATGGAATGGAACGGAATAGTATGGAATTGAATCAACCTCAGTGGAGTGGAATGGAATGGAATGGAATGGAATTGGACGTAATGGAATGGAATGGAATGGAATAGAATGGAATGGAATGGAATGGAATGGAATAGAATGGAATTGAATCAAACCGAGTAGAACGGAGTGGAATGGAATTGAATGGAATTGAATGGAATGGAATGAAATGGAATGGAATCGAATCAAACTGAGAAAAACAGAGCGGAATGGAATGGAATGGAATGGAATGGAATGGAATGGAATGGAATGGAATGGAATGGAATGGAATGGAATGGAATTGAATCAACCCTAGTAGAACATAATGGAATGGAAAGGAATGGAATGGAATGGAATGGAATGGAATGGAATGGAATGGAATGGAATGGAATGGAATGGAATGGAATGGAATGGAATTTAATAGAATGCAATTGAATCAACCCGAACAGAATGGAAGGGAACGAAATGGAACGGAACGGTACGGAATGTAATAGAATGGAATTGAATCAACGCATGTAGAATGGAATGGAATGGAATGGAATGGAATGGAATGGAAAGGAATGGAATGGAATTGAACGGAATGGAATGGAATGGAATGGAAAGGAATGGAATGGAATCAACCCGAGTAGAACGGAAAGGAATGGAATGGAATGGAATGGAATGGAATGGAATGGAATGGAATGGAATGGAATGGAATGGAATTGAATCAACCTGAGTGGAAAGATGCGGAATGGAGCTGAACGGAACGGAACGGAATGGAATGGAATAGAATGGAATTGAATCAACCCGATTAGAATGTATGGAAATGGAATGGAATGGAATGGAAAGGAATGGAATGGAATAAACACGAGTAGAACGGAATGGAACAGATCGAATGGAATGCAATGGAATAGAATGGAATTGAATCAACACGAGTAGAACCACACGGAATGGAGCGGAACGGAATGGAATGGAATGGAATGGAATAGAATGGAATTGATTCAACCTGAGTACAACGGAAGGGAATGGAATGGAATGGAATGGAATGGAATGGAATGGAATGGAATGGAATGGAATCAACGCGAGATGAACAGAATGGAATGGAATGCAATGGAATGGACTGGAATGGAATGGAATGGAATGGAATCAACCCGAGTAGAACGGAATGGAATTGAATGGAATGGAGTGCAATGGAATGGAATGGAAATGAATGGAATGAAATGGACTGGAATGGAATGGATAGGAATGGAATAGAATGGAATTGAATCAACACGAGTAGAACGGAACGGAATGGAATGGAACGGAACGGAACGGAACCGAATGGAATGGAATAGAATGGAGTTGAATCAACGAGAGTAGAACGAAAGGGAATGGAATGGAATAGAATGGAATTGAATGGAATGGAATTTAATCAACCCAAGAAGAACGGAAAGGAATGGAATGAAATGGAATGGAATGGAATGGAATGAACCCGCGTAGAACAGAATGGAAAGGAATGGAATGGAATGGAATGGAATGGAATGGAATGGAATGGAATGGAATGGAACCGAATGGAATGGAATAGAATGGAATTGAATCAACCAGAGTAGAACGAAAGGGAATGGAATGGAATGGAAAGGAATAGAATGGAATGGAATGGAACGAAATGGAATGGAATGGAATGGAATCAAATGAAATGGGATAGAACGGAATTGAATCAACACGAATAGAAAGTAATGGGCAGGAAGGGAATAGAACGGAACGGAACTGAATGGAATGGAATAGAATGGAACTGAATCAACCCGAGTAGAACGGAATGGATTGGAATGGAATGGAATGGAATGGAATGGAATGGAATGGTATGGAATGGAATAGAAAGGAATGGAAAGGAATGGAAAGGAATGGAACTGAATCAACCCGAGTAGAACGGAATGGAATGGAATGGAATGGAGTGGAATGGAAAGGAATGGAATGGTATGGAGTGGAGTGGAGTGCAATTGAATGGGATTGAATCAACCCGAGTAGAACGGAACAGAAAGGAACAGAACGGAATGGAACGGAACCGAATGGAATGGAATAGAATGGAATGGAATCAACCAGAGTAGAAAGAAAGGGAATGGAATGGAATGGAATGGAATGGAATGGAATGGAATGGAAAAGAATGGAATGGTATGAAGTGGAGGGGAGTGCAATTGAATGGGACTGAATCAACCCGAGTAAAACGGAACAGGAAGGAACAGAACGGAATGGAACGGAACCGAAAGGAATGGAATAGAATGGAATTGAATCAACCAGAGTAGAAAGAAAGGGAATGGAATGGAATAGAATGGAATGGAAATGAATGGAATGGTATGAAGTGGAGTGGAGTGCAATTGAATGGGATTGAATCAACCCGAGTAGAACGGAACTGAATGTAACAGAACGGAATGGAACGGAACCGAATGGAATGGAATAGAATGGAATTGAATCAACCAGAGTAGAACGAAAGGGAATGGAATGGAATAGAATGGAATTGAATGGAATGGAATTTAATCAACCCAAGGAGAACGGAAAGGAATGGAATGAAATGGAATGGAATTGAATGGAATGAACCCGCGTAGAACAGAATGGAAAGGAATGGAATGGAATGGAATGGAATGGAATGGAATGGAATGGAATGGAATGGAATTGAATCCACAGAAATAGAATGGAACGGCAGGGAACGGAGCGGAATGGAACGGAATGCAATAGAATGGAGTAGAATGGAATTGAATCAACACGAGTAGAATGGAAAGGAATGTAATAGAATGGAATTTAATGGAATGTAATGGAATGGAATGGAATAGAATGGAATGGAATCAACATGAGTAGAACAGAACGGAACGGAATGGAATGGAACGGAAGGGAATGGAATGTAATACAATGGAATTGAATCAACCGGAGTAGAATGGAATGGAATGGAATGCAATGGAATGAAATGGAATGGAATGGACTTGAACGGAATGGAGTGAAATGGAATGGAATGGAATGGAATGGAATCAAATCGAGTAGAATGGAATGGAATGGAATGGAGTGGAGTGGAATGGATTGGAATGGAATAGAATGGAATTGAATCAACCCGAGTAGAATGGAACAGAATTTAATGGAAAGGAACGGAATGGAATGGAATGGAAAGGAATAGAATGGAATGGAATGGAATGGAATGGAATGGAATGGAATGGAATGGAATGGAATGGAATGGAAAGGAATGGAATGGAATGGAAAGGAATGGAACTGAATCAACCCGAGTAGAACGGAATGGAATGGAATGGAGTGGAGTGGAATGGAAAGGAATGGAATGGTATGGAGTGGAGTGGAGTGCAATTGAATGGGATTGAATCAACCCGAGTAGAACGGAGCAGAAAGGAACAGAACGGAATGGAACGGAACCGAATGGAATGGAATAGAATGGAATTGAATCAACCAGAGTAGAAAGAAAGGGAATGGAATGGAATGGAATGGAATGGAAATGAATGGAATGGTATGAAGTGGAGTGGAGTGCAATTGAATGGGACTGAATCAACCCAAGTAGGACGGAACAGAAAGGAACAGAACGGAATGGAAAGGAACCGAATGGAATGGAATAGAATGGAATTGAATCAACCAGAGTAGAAAGAAAGGGAATGGAATGGAATGGAATGGAATGGAATGGAAATGAATGGAATGGTATGAAGTGGAGTGGAGTGCAATTGAATGGGATTGAATCAACCCGAGTAGAACGGAACGGAATGTAACAGAACGGAATGGAACGGAACCGAATGGAATGGAATAGAATGGAATTGAATCAACCAGAGTAGAACGAAAGGGAATGGAATGGAATGGAAAGGAATAGAATGGAATGGAATGGAACGAAATGGAATGGAATGGAATGGAATCAAATGAAATGGGATAGAACGGAATTGAATCAACACGAATAGAAAGTAATGGGCAGGAAGGGAATAGAATGGAACGGAACTGAATGGAATGGAATAGAATGGAATTGAATCAATCCGAGTAGAATGGAATGGAATGGAATGGAATGGAATGGAATGGAATGGAATGGAATGGAATGGAATGGAATGGAATGGAATAGAAAGGAATGGAATGGAATGGAATGGAATGGAAAGGAATGGAACTGAATCAACCCGAGTAGAACGGAATGGAATGGAATGAAGTGGAGTGGAATGGAAAGGAATGGAATGGTATGGAGTGGAGTGGAGTGCAATTGAATGGGATTGAATCAACCCGAGTAGAACGGAACAGAAAGGAACAGAACGGAATGGAACGGAACCGAATGGAATGGAATAGAATGGAATTGAATCAACCAGAATAGAAAGAAAGGGAATGGAATGGAATGGAATGGAATGGAAATGAATGGAATGGTATGAAGTGGAGGGGAGTGCAATTGAATGGGACTGAATCAACCCGAGTAGAACGGAACAGAAAGGAACAGAACGGAATGGAACGGAACCGAATGGAATGGAATAGAATGGAATTGAATCAACCAGAGTAGAAAGAAAGGGAATGGAATGGAATAGAATGGAATGGAAATGAATGGAATGGTATGAAGTGGAGTGGAGTGCAATTGAATGGGATTGAATCAACCCGAGTAGAACGGAACTGAATGTAACAGAACGGAATGGAACGGAACCGAATGGAATGGAATAGAATGGAATTGAATAAACCAGAGTAGAACGAAAGGGAATGGAATGGAATAGAATGGAATTGAATGGAATGGAATTTAATCAACCCAAGGAGAACGGAAAGGAATGGAATGAAATGGAATGGAATTGAATGGAATGAACCCGCGTAGAACAGAATGGAATGGAATGGAATGGAATGGAATGGAATGGAATGGAATGGTATGGAATTGAATCCACAGAAATAGAATGGAACGGCAGGGAACGGAACAGAACAGAACGGAATGGAATCGAATAGAATGGAATTGAATCAACACGAGTAGAATGGAAAGGAATGTAATAGAATGGAATTTAATGGAATGTAATGGAATGGAATGGAATAGAATGGAATGGAATCAACATGAGTAGAACAGAACGGAACGGAATGGAATGGAACGGAAGGGAATGGAATGTAATACAATGGAATTGAATCAACCGGAGTAGAATGGAATGGAATGGAATGCAATGGAATGAAATGGAATGGAATGGACTTGAACGGAATGGAGTGAAATGGAATGGAATGGAATGGAATGGAATGGAATCAAATCGAGTAGAATGGAATGGAATGGAATGGAATGGAGTGGAATGGACTGGAATGGAATAGAATGGAATTGAATCAACCCGAGTAGAATGGAACAGAATTTAATGGAAAGGAACGGAATGGAATGGAATGGAAAGGAATAGAATGGAATGGAATGGAATGGAATGGAATGGAATGGAATGGAATGGAATGGAATGGAACGGAATAGAAAGGAATGGAATGGAATGGAAAGGAATGGAACTGAATCAACCCGAGTAGAACGGAATGGAATGGAATGGAGTGGAGTGGAATGGAAAGGAATGGAATGGTATGGAGTGGAGTGGAGTGCAGTTGAATGGGATTGAATCAACCCGAGTAGAACGGAACAGAAAGGAACAGAACGGAATGGAACGGAACCGAATGGAATGGAATAGAATGGAATTGAATCAACCAGAGTAGAAAGAAAGGGAATGGAATGGAATGGAATGGAATGGAATGGAATGGAATGGAATGGAAATGAATGGAATGGTATGAAGTGGAGTGGAGTGCAATTTAATGGGACTGAATCAACCCGAGTAGGAAGGAACAGAAAGGAACAGAACGGAATGGAATGGAACCGAATGGAATGGAATAGAATGGAATTGAATCAACCAGAGTAGAAAGAAAGGGAATGGAATGGAATGGAATGGAATGGAAATGAATGGAATGGTATGAAGTGGAGTGGAGTGCAATTGAATGGGATTGAATCAACCCGAGTAGAACGGAACGGAATGTAACAGAACGGAATGGAACGGAACCGAATGGAATGGAATAGAATGGAATTGAATCAACCAGAGTAGAACGAAAGGGAATGGAATGGAATGGAAAGGAATAGAATGGAATGGAATGGAACGAAATGGAATGGAATGGAATGGAATCAAATGAAATGGGATAGAACGGAATTGAATCAACACGAATAGAAAGTAATGGGCAGGAAGGGAATAGAACGGAACGGAACTGAATGGAATGGAATAGAATGGAATTGAATCAACCCGAATAGAACGGAATGGAATGGAATGGAATGGAATGGAATGGAATGGAATGGAATGGAATGGAATGGAATGGAATGGAATGGAATGGAATGGAATGGAATGGAATCAACCCATGTAGAATGGAATGGAAAAGAATGGAATGGAATGGAATGGAATGCAATGGAATGGAATGGCAAGGAATGGAATAGAATGGAATGGAATCACCCCGAGTAGAACGGAATGGAATTGAATGGAATTGAATCAACACAAGAAGAACGGAATGGAATGGAATAGAATGGAATGGAACGGAATGGAATGGAATGGAATGGAATGGAATGGAACGGAATGGAACGGAATGGAACGCAATGGAATGGAATCGAATGGAATGCAATGGAATGGAATGGAATGGAATGGAATGGAATGGAAGGGAATGGAATGGAATGGAATGGAATGAAATGGAATGGAATGGAATCAACGTGAGAAGAACGGAATGGAATGGAAGAGATTGGAATGGAACGGAATGGAATAGAATGGAATTGAATCAAACCAAGTATAACGGAACTGAAGGGAACGAAACGGAACGGAATGGAATGGAATGGAATGGAATTAAATGGAATTGAATTAACCTGAGTAGAACATAATTGAATGGAATGGAATGGTATGGAATGGAATAGAATGGAAAGGAATGGAATGGAATAATATGGAATTGAATCAACCCGAGTGGAGTGGAATGGAAGGGAATGGGATGGAATGGAATGGAATGGAATGGAATGGAATGGAACGGAATGGAATGGAATAGAATGGAATAGAATCAACCCAAGTAGAACGACGCAGAAAGGAGCGGAACGGAACGTAACAGAATGGAATGGAATAGAAATGAATTGAATCAACCCGAGTAGAACGGAAGGGAAAGGAATGGAATGGAACGGAAGGGAATGGAATGCAATGGAATGGAATGGAATTGAATGGAATGGAAAGGATTGGAATAGAATTGAATTGAGTAAAACTGAGTAGAAAGGAACGGAATGGAATGGAACAGAATGGAATGGAATAGTATGGAATTGAATCAACCTGAGTAGAAATTAATCGAATGGACAGGAATGGAATGGAATGGAATGGAATGCCTGGATCCCGAGTACAACGGAATAGATGGGAATGGAACGGAACGGAAAGGAATGGAATGGCATAGAATGGAATTCAACCAACGCGAGTAGAACAGAATGGAATGGAATGCAATGGAATGGAAAGGAATGGAATGGAATAGAATGGAATTGAATCAACCCAAGTAGAAAGAAATACAATGGAATAGAATGGAATGGAATGGAATGGAATGGAATTCAATGAAATGGAATGGAATGGAATGGAATTAAACCGAGAAGAATGGAATGGAATGGAACAGAATGGAATAGAAATACTTGGAATGGAATGGAATGGAATCTACGTGAGATGAACGGAATGGAATGGAACGGAATGGAATGGAATGCAATGGAATGAAATGGAATGGAATGGAATAGAATGGAATTGAAACAAACCGATTGGAACGGAACGGAAGGGAACGAAATGGAACTCAAAGGAATGGAATGGAACGGAATTGAATGCAATTGATTCAACCCGAGTAGAACAGAGTGGAATGGTATGGAAAGCAATGGAATGGAATGGAATGGAATCAACCCGAGTAGAACGGAATGAAATGGAATGGAATCGAATGGACACAAGTAGAATCGAATGGAATTTAATGGAATGGAATGGAATGAAACCGAATGCAATGGATTGGAATATGAGGAAATTTAATCAACCAGAGTACAACGGAATGGAATGGAATGGAATGGAATGGAATGGACCCAAGTAGAATGGAATGGAATGGAATGGAATGGAATGGAATGGAATGGAACAGAATGGAATGGAATAGAATGGAATTGAATCAACCGGAGTAGAAAGGAATGGAATGGAATGGACCCAAGTAGAATGGAATGGAATGGAATGGAATGGAATGGAATGGAACAGAATGGAATGGAGTAGAATGGAATTGAATCAACCAGAGTAGAACGGAATGGAATGGAATGGAATGGAATGGAATGGAATGGAACGGAATGGAATGGAATGGAATGGAATGGAATTGTATGGAAATGAAACAACCCGAGTGGATTCGGTTGGAATGGAATGGAATGGAATGGAATGGAATGGAATGGAATAGTATGGGATTGAATCAACCCGAGTGGAGTGGAATGGAATGGAATGGAATGGAATGAAATGGAATGCAATGGAATGGAATCAACCTGAGAAAAACGGAGTGGAATGGAATGGAATGGAATGGAATGGAATGGAATGGAATGGAATGGAATGGAATGGAATGGAATGGAATGGAATGGAATCAACCCGAGTAGAACATAATGGAATGGAATGGAATGGAATGGAATGGAATGGAATGGAATGGAATGGAATGGAACGGAATGGAATGGAATAGAATGGAATAGAATCAACCCAAGTAGAACGACGCAGAAAGGAGCGGAACGGAACGTAACAGAATGGAATGGAATAGAAATGAATTGAATCAACCCGAGTAGAACGGAAGGG